>NC_065598.1:108355241-108658271 GCF_024542745.1 Macaca thibetana thibetana
TATTCTATTCTGAGTAAGCAAATGCATTCCCAGAATGACCAGTCGTCTAATTTGGCTGGACACTGTGGGGTACACAGAGGGAACCTGGCGAGATATGGCTGCTAAGAAAGACTGGAGTCAGATCATAAAATGCTTTTAATGCCAGGCATTTGGGCTTTATCCCATAGTCAGTGGGAAACCAGTATAGATTTTTGAACAGAAATTCACAATCAGAGTTGTGTTTTATGACACCCCTGCAAATCTCATAAAATGGGGAAAATAAACTCAAAGAGAAAGAGTCTTGCTCTGAATCAGCCACAATCAGGCAGAAAAGGAGAAATTAGACTCCACAGTCTTTCTGTAACTAGTATAGCTCCATTGCACATATAATAACCACACAGATATTTGCATATAATTTGTATAAGACAAATAAACCTATGGCCTATTAAGCAATTTTCAGATTAAATTGGACTCTGCAACCATTCTGCATTCCTTCTGTGTTTTCCACTGTCCTGTTTAACAAAGCTCAGGGTACTTTCTGGGGAGAAATATCAGGCCCCTAGTGGGACACTAGAGGAAAGGTAAGGTTGCCAAACCAGTCAGATTCAACACGCCTCCGTGTCCAAAATTCTGCCAGAGACAGGACTGCCTGCAAACAAATAAGGCTTACACCACGGAAAAGAGCAGACTCAAAAGTGTTTTTCTCTTCACAGATGGCACCAAGATAGCAGCACAGAAGGTGAAAACTGGTGAATGGCATTTAGAGACAAGATCTGCAAGGCCTGCGCCTGATGAAGCTTTTGCATGAAACTCAAGCGCTGGGGACAGAAAATAAACATTTCTATCTGAAAGAGCAGGCTTGGTGTTGGTCTGCTCTGGGCAGCGCTTATAGTTCAAGGCTGTCCAGTTGTGAACAGAATGCAACACCTGGAAGGCAGTGTCTTTCCTCAAGGTGTGCAGACTGCTATTTCAAGATCTTATACTAATCCTTCCCCTACCCACTGTATAGATACTCTATCCTTCAAAAGGGCAAGTCCCACAGCTCTCAGTAGGGCCTTCCAGGAAAAGCCATCACAGAAGGATAGATCCACTGGTTTGGGCTGGGTGATGGTGGGGGCAGAGAGGAGGGTGGCAGCGGGTTTTCCAGACTTACTCTGTCTACTTATTCCCCTCAGGAGCCTCGGGCCTTTTCATTTCCTCCAGCACTACCTGGGATCTACCTTAATTTTCCCCACTTTTCTTTTCCTCTCCTGCTCCACCTTCCCCTCTACTCTACCTGACACTGGGTCAGCCTCTACTTTCCCAACACTCAAGCTGTTCCAGTTACACTTATTTGAGGCATCTTTTCCCATCTTGGGGAACAAACAACAGCAATCCTATTCTGTTCCTCTTCCCTGTCACTGGCTGAACCCACTCACACACACACACACACACACACACACACACACATATACAATCACCCTGGATCCTTTGGCAAAAAGGGTCTGTAGAAGAGCTGGGTTCATCCTTCAGTGATTGTATCAAAGATGGGCTGGGATCACTCTGAAGAGAGAGTTTGGAGAGGGGGTGTCAACTGCTAACCTCATCAGCCAGGTTGGGTTTCCAGTGTATGGATATAATTAATTTATTCCACCAAAGTGATGGGGGCAGGGATATAGTTAAAATGAGGGGGTGAAAATACAAAATCAGGGAATAGCCGGGAAGAAACAATTCTCAGAGCACTCCAACAACCCTCATCCAGATTTAGGAAAACTAAGGGACAGGGAAGCCATTTTCCTATATAAAAATCCTGTTTGCCAGGCGTAGTGGCTCACGCCCGTAATCCCAGCACTTTGGGAGACCGAGGCGGGCGGATCACCTGAGGTTGGGAGTTCAAGACTAGCCTGGCCAACATGGAGAAACCCCGTCTCTACTAAAAATACGAAATTAGCCAGGTGTGGTGGCACATGCCTGTAATCCCAGCTACTCAGGGGGTTGAGGCAGGAGAATTGCTTGAACCCAGGAGGCGGAAGTTGCAGTGAGCCAAGGTTGCGCCATTGTATTCTAGGCTAGATGACAAGAACGGGGCTCTGTCTCCAAAAAAAAAGAAAAAATCCTCTGCTGATAATAAGCCCCCATCTCCTTTAGGCCCCCAGATTTGATGTCTGTTTACAAATACTCAGCTTCATTCAGGCCTCTGAAATTTCTACTCCTGGTGTTTCCTAAGGACAGAGTTTCTGGACAATACAAGGCATCCCCCTATCCCTTCCCCACCTTCACCCTCACCTCTCTGAACAATTCACATTGTAGGGAGACCAAACCACATGAGCTCCACAATGACAAAAGCTGCAAAGAAGCTGCCAAAGGCATAACGCTATTCACCAGCAGCCCCTGGAAGCCAAGAGCTAAGGTTCCTCGCTTGGGGTACTCCAGAGCTAAAGTCCCAGCTGCAGGAGCGGGGCGGGCAGAGAAGAATGTGAACTGGAGATACAATCCTTTTTCTATTTCCTCAGCCTAGGGCTGTCACCTGTCACCCAGCTGTGGTGTTAAGCCCCTCCTGCCCCCAACACACACCAGAGAAAGAGAGCAGATGTTGAATTTGAGCTGCAGAGAGGGACCAAATCAAAGGGTGGGGAGGAGGGATTGCTGAAAGAGAGTTACTATGAGAACTCCCACTAGGAAAAGTATTCTGAGCCTTTTCCAGAACAAGGCAGGACCGCTCTAACTTTAGCTGGTGAGATTTTTCTAAGAACTACATTTATTTTTACATTTAAGATTCAAATTCATATTTGGGAAAAAGTGACCAAGACAATGAGCCTTAAGGTGCTGTCAGATCCTTTACCTATACAGGCATCACCAGTATTCTTATCAAAAAGTATCACTGCCTTTTGGAATTCTAAAAGAATCAATCACGTTTTCTTTAGGACTATGGCATCTGGAAAAACTGTATAATTATTTTTCTCCTTGTGTAAATGTAAGACATTACTTCTCCTAGGTAGACAGGTAGAAGGCTTTTTCCGAAGTTTGACCCATATCTAACCTCCAGATATAAAAGTCCTGAAGATCTGCCACAAGTAATGCTGGGATTCACAAGTGGACACTTTAATGTGGATATTAAACAAGTCCCACAAATAAGACTTAGAGGCCCTAATATCCCAAAACGGAAGCCTCACCTTCTGCAGTCTTGCCACCTTCTCATAGCATCCTTCCAACTCCTGCCGCAAGTTCCGATTCTCATCTGAGAGGATCTCAACCATCTGCTGGGCTCTGGAAACAATGGCAAAAGGGTCTGCTGGCACTGGCTGATAAGAAGCAGAGGATGGCTGAGCCCGAGGCATAGCTGAATAGGCCTCTCCTGGCTGCTGCTGTGGCTGCTGCTGCTGCTGTTGGTGGTGATGATGATGATGGTGCTGCTGCTGCTGTTGCTGCTGCTGCTGACTCAGGCCAGGTTGGGAGAGACGATAGTGATCCCCCTGGTGAGCCTGATTAGGAAGGAAATGCTGCTGCGGCCTAGGCAGGTGAGCTGAATGGTCTCCCTGGTTTGGGACCAAGGGGTGTCGGGCAGGAGACAATCTAGTGGATGCTGGAGATTGTAGCAAGGGCAAGGACCCCCCAGAGGTCAGAGAAGAAGTAGGGCTGTGAGGCTGAGAGCTCCTGGTTGACAATGGCAATGAGATGTCCTGCGCTTGCCTGTAAAACATGAAGGGCAGGTGCGGGTTAATTTCTCTCCCAAGGCACTGGGGGAGAAGGGCTCACAAAAGTGAGATGAGGAGGCTTCTGATGCCCCCAGGACACCTGCAAAACGAAGAGCAGGCAGGGTCTGACTATGGGGAAGTCTAACCCTGCCTGCTCTATCTCTGCAAAGACTACAGCCCTTTTCCAGCCTGACCTTCTGTGACTCTGCCTGACAAACAGAGGTGTGATCCCATGAGGGTCAGAACCAGACAACCTCCATGGTCACTTTGTGAAAATCATAGTGATACACACTTGTATACCCATTTGCTCAAGTCTAAACATTTCAAACCATTCTTCTACAAGGTAATTTTCATCTCATTATTTTAAATTAAACCTTTTCTGACATTATACATGTGGTACAGCACACATAAAGATCCTAGTTAAGAAACTATGTTCCATTTGCCAGGAAGGAAACAACGAACAGCCATAGAAACCACCCCTCATCTTGCTATCTGCACCTCCCTTTAGTAATTCATACATTCACCAAAAAAAAAAAAAAAAAAAAGGCAAAACAAAACAAAAAAAAACTATTCAAGGATTGGTAGATACTTATATTACAGACACTAAATAATTATTGTTGCTTCCAGTTGTTAATGATTTAATGATTCCCATTAGCAGTAACCATAAAAAGACTTGAAGAGGGTTACAAGCAATGCTAACATACTATTTTTGGTGTAATGAATCACAAAATGTAAGAACTGGAAAGGCCTTATGAGAAAATTATTTAGTTCAACCCCATCACTGGACAGATGGGGAATGAGGTCCAGAAAGGGGAAATGATCTGCCAAATATTAGAGTGGTAGTGCCAGGGTAGAATCCTTCTTTCCCAATTCCCATTTTCTGGCTTTTTCTACTACCATAATATATTGATTTCTGTGTACTGATATTCAGATTTCCAGCCTATTGGTCATAGAAAGTTCCAGAAAGAGACCTTTGGCACATTATTTAATGTGGCTCTCCCATTTTTGTACCCAATTACCAGGTACAAAATGCTAACATCTAGGTATAAACAATTCCTACCTAATGACTATTAGCCATTAAGGGAAACAATTAAGAGTATGTGGATGGATCACTTCCACTGTCACCACTACCAGGAATAATATCTGTCAGTGTGCACTGAAGACAAAAAGCTTGTTCATCCCCTAGCTCATGCCCAATTAACCTCATATGCTCCCATGTCCTGTGGACGCTTGTTCTACCGTTGGTATTTCTCAATCCAGGGAAGACAGATGGCTAAGTGCATGGGATCTGGATCCCAACAGAGGGAGTCTGGAGACCTCTTCTGCTGCTCACGAGCTGTGTAACTTTGCGCAAGTTACTTAATCTGCATGAGCCCGTTTTATTCTTGAGGTCACAAATAAATTGCAAAAATACTGAGGTCCTCTCATTTTTGGCGCAATAGGAATTACAAAGAGTCACTTCTCTACCTCCCAGTGAGATAAGCTGATCTTGTTAGCTTGTTACTTAAAGGATATCCATTTAATCTTTGCAATAAATTGCATAAAATTCATGGTGGAACTGGGACAAATAACCAGGAGCAATTAACTTTTAACTGTCATTCCAGATGCTAAAGCACATTCCTCACACACACACTCCATTTACCATTACTGTTCATTTATCCATGTTTACAAGGGATCTTCACTATAAGGGCTTTGTATAGCTATAAAATCATTCCAAACACTTTCTCATGGATACCCAATAACCTAGATCTTCCCAAGAGTCCTCAAACCTGTTCAAACCCTGGATTCTGTCGCTCAGCCCCATCTATGCCTCTGGTGTACCCACATTCTTCCAATCACATACATCTGTCATTATAAATAATTGCTGAATATTGAACAGGGCATGCGAACTCTTTGGGCAAAGAAGAATTGACATGGTACTCATGAGTACAATTGGAAAGTTGCTGCCATACATAATATTTTTCCCCAGAGCTCAAAGCACTCATTCAATCAAAAGCCTGGGAGTTATTTATACATTTATTTGGTGAAGAGTTCCTATTTTCCAGTCTATGGATCTTCAGTTTCCTCACAGGTAAAAGACTATGTGCTCTTTTCTCTCTTTGAATGAGAGCTATTATAATTTCTACATGTCTACAGAGTTAAAATATAATGTCCTGAGATTTGTTGGGGCTTGTGTGCCTCTTTTCTGCTTTGTGGGCAGAAAAGAGGGGCTTACGTTTCATGTTCTCCAATGCAGCTCTCAAATTTTAAGGGAAAAAAAAATCACTATATTAACCTTCGTTTTTGTTCCCAGAATTTGCAAGTCCAAGGCCTGGAAGGTATTCTCTTTTAAAGACTGAACGCCCAGTTCTGAATTGGGCTTTCTCTCCACAGCTCCCCTGAGCCTCATCAAGCAACCCAGACCTCTCTCTCAAACAAACTCGGCCACTGGCCTCCCTCCTGCCTGGAGACTGAAAGGCCCCTCCACTCCCTGGACGACAGCACATGGCCTTCCAGGGACCTTGGGAAGGAGGAGACCATGAGGTCTGCAGAAGGAGGTCTCTGGGGTCAGATAAGCTGAGGATGAAGATAAACAGAGACAAGGCAGCTGCCCCTCAGTTCCCCAGACTGGAAAAGGAAGCAGATCTCAGTGCATTGTGATGTTGGGAAAACCAAGGCAGGCCGTCACTGGCTGGTTTGCAAACAAGCAACGGCTTGGGCAGTGGCAAAGGGAGAGAAAGCCCTTCAGTGAAGAACTCAATCTGGGCTTCAGCATCCACTCACCAGGGAAAAGCAGGATGGAATGAACACTGGGGTGAAGTTCCCCCTGAGAAAAAAGGATTAAGGAATGACAGGGGGTAAGGCAGAGTGTGTGTGTGTGTTGGGCGGAAAGGTGGGGGAGGGATGTCAGAGGAAGCCAAAATATACCCCAAATTAAATAATAACAGTAAGAGTAATGACAGTAATAATAAAGGTGGCAGCCACATGAGCAGCACACTCTCCAGGTCCTTCAGCACACAGCAGCCTGAATCACTCCCCACTGACACGTTAACCAGGAACAACAAGCCGCCTGCAGACAACAGAATCACATGATTCCATGCAAGCCCTGACCTGCCTCCCGCCACTTCCCTCCCTTCATCCTGCTCCTTCCTAAGGCTACCTGGGCAACTGGGGCTCTGCAGAAAAGGGGACATAGCATACATGCAGGACAAAGGCCAGTGACTAAAATCAGGATCCTCCCCAAAGTTGGGGGAATGGGGTGGGGTAGGGGGTACACTCCTCCCAGAGACAGTAGTAAGGACACAAAGGGAAAGTAAAAGCCACTCCACCCAGCTGACATAGCACCTTCCACCCTGCCACATCGATGACTGGGAGTCCTCACCCTCTGCAGCCACACACACATGCACACATGTGCATGCACACACACTCCACACTCCTGGCACACACATGTGCAATCCTGCACACACACTCTCACCAGAGCAGGTGCCACCCAATAGCCTGGAACTCGACTGATCCTCACCACAGAAACTGCCTTTCCCAGGCTCTGCAATGGTGAATCGGTGAATCTGTGAATCCTGGAGCAGGCTGCAAATTCCTGATGGTTTCTCTTGCACAACCAGCTCTGCTCTGAACTACAGAGTTAGGTCACCCTTAGATTCCACTAAACAAGGATTTCAAGAAACCTCGGATCTGGGCATGATTTCAACAATTGAAAGGAGGTGGCTGCTTTATAAACAGAAATGATTTAATTTTTAAAAGCAGTTGATAAATATATAAACCCAGGATGCAGAAAAGGTTCAGCACTTAGAAAGACAAAGACTCTGAAATTTTAAAATTCTTCAGATGGCTTGGCCTTGTTTCTCATCTGGAGTTCTGGGCATTCAAGGTATTTATTTTTTTAAGTGGGGAGAGGAAGACATAAGAAAGATGAAGTAATAAAAGGATTGTTTATAATTTTGTTCATTTTAACAGCAAATCTCCAGCAGTTCACTGCATCTCTAAAAGCAAACAAATGTTTTCTTAACAGCAATTTGTTCAAAAAGCTTGCTTTGCATCCTGATCTGTAATTTGTGGATTAAGGGCTCAGAATGTAGTCTTCTAATTGGCTGCTGCTAGCAGCAGTTACTTGGAAAGGTACTCAAAAACTGTATAGCTAGTTGGTTAAAGGAAATGGAGGAGGGAAAATGTGTCACCACCTTAAAGCAGTACACTTCTGGAAAGCAGTTCAACTACCTCCTTTTGCCAGTAATATGTCAATAGGTGCCACTCCCTCACGCAGGGCCCTGCAACAATTTTACAGCCAGAATTTGCCTGATGCAGACCCAAATTTCATATAGAGCATCCTCCCACTAGGGCCATTTTAGGTTTGCTTATTCATCAAGCATTATCAAGCACTCTGCTGCTCTCCCATAGAGAAAAACTTGTTACAGCAAAACTGTGTATTAAAATGTTGCTCAACAAGGGTAGATCAGCATGGGCTCTGTTGCTTTTGAGGACAGAAAGAAAGAGAAATCCACAGATAACTTAGGTGGGAGGATAAAAAAATATGTATCTTCCTGTAAAATACATGCAGCTAAATTTCTCCGGTGGTTTAATCAGGATGGGAAAAAAGAAAAAAAAGAAAAAAAAAAAAAACCCTCTTTGGGCTCCCTATTATTTATTTAGGGAGATCAAAGGGCTTTTCCATCTAGCTTCAAACACTGTGGGAGTCATTTCAGATCACAAACAATACTGGTGAATGAGTTCTGAAAATAGCTTTCCTAGGAAGGCGGGCTGTGTGCTGAGTGGGGCTGTGGCTTCTGCTCCACACCCCAGCCAACACACTCCCCTCCCACAAGGCAACAGACGTCAGCCCATCAACAGACTCTTCCATACTGATGGGAAAAGTAAAACAGAAACCCCCAGCTTCATTGATATTTTGCTGGCTTGAATGGGTTTCCACTAAGTGAAGCAGTCTTGAACAGATCAACCTTTCCCCGGGTCTTCCGTTTCATTGGTCAGATGGGAATCTGGTTCCTGATCTCTTTTAAACCTGAGTGGCCCTGTCGGTTACCCCATTTCCTGTTCCAAGACACTTATCAGAACATAGGCTCCTGCCCTTTGAAAGCTGCACAGAGGAGGTTGAAGGGTTAGGAAATCAATCTGGGTTAAGAGGGAAAAAAAAATCCTAAACTGGCAATGTTAGGGGTGGAGTCCAAAGCGAACTGCCTCTGGCTAAAAAAACAGGACCTGGAGGGCAAAACAAAGAAATACCAGGAAATGCTAGGTGCCTTCTCTTACTTTCACCCTACTCCACCCCATGACTGCCTTCTCTCCTGAGTCACTCAATGAACTTCAAGCCAGAAGGTTTTTTCCAAAATAAGCAAGTAGGGTACAGGAGACAAAGAGGTAGACATCAAAGGACATCACAGACCTAGTCTGTGAGCTGCATATAGATGAAGGCCAGCCTAGGACCAAGCACTTCACACCTGATGGCCACCCATCATTACTCACGGTCATGGGGCAGGATGCCACACTTAAATGCCACCATTGGTGCCCACAGTTTAAACCTTTTCTCCTGCCCTATATGTTGAAATACTACTGATCAGAGACATGGCCCAAATACTAACAACAGGAACAATGAACAGAATCATAGAATCATAAGATCTAGTGAATATAGCAGTGGGACAAAGGACCTCTGAATAATTAAGAAGTATATATAGGAACAACTAAGTATATAAGACAGAAATGGTACTATTTTTCCTTCTGTATTTTAGCATCTGACTAAAATTTCTATATGATGTGATGGGAATTTAACTCAAAGGTTTAAAAATGTGACAGGCAACTAATAAATTTTCTACCAAAAAAAGATACAACAGTCCAGATTTCATAAACTGCAAGCATAAGGCAAGTAACATTCTGAACCTACATACATACATAGCTCCCCCACCATAACATCTGGGTATTTGTTTAGTGTCCAAAAGAATAATGGTAATTCTATGGAAAAATGCTAACTGACAAGAAATACACAGATTTGTTTGCAAAAATAAATGATGAGAACTTCATGGAGGGGAATATGTGCAAGTGATAGGATGTTCCAGACTAATTAAAGTGCAAGGTAATTTGCTTCTACTTCTCAAGGAGGGTTTATGAGAAACACAGACCCCTTCTTCAACATCCTAGGAGACAGGACAGCGAATAGCTGCTGAAATCAAGACTTTTGCTCCTGTTCATCCACTAGGCCATTGAGGCCACGCTCAACCTACAAAGCTAAGGGATTGTTAATACAGTGCTAATCATGGCTACAGAGGCTACAAATTCAGGTTGGCAGGCAATTCTCTAAGCCAGAAGCCTGTCATGCATTGCAGAGTTTGTTATACCAAACAGCTGCCCATTCCCTCCCTAAGATTCCCAACACACAGCAGAAGCTGGTTGGGGATGAGGTCAGGAAATGACAGAAAGAGAACTCTCTTACCTGGCTGCTCCATACTCAGGGGGATGCTGATACCTCATCAGTTGCCCCTCTGTTCTCCCTGGCTGGTTCAGGCGATGCTCACTATAGAAGTGCCCTGGCTCTTGGGGCTTGCACACTACAGATTGGGGTGGCATGCCCTTGAAGGGATACTCTGGTGGGGGGCCTCGGTGTTCCATGCCCTTCAGGCTATGCTGGTTAGGAAGTGGCCCTTGGGCCTTGTAGAATTCACTGGAACTTGTGGGATTCTTGTACAGGTCATTGGGTTGTGGTGGGGAGAGGGGAGCACTGGTAACAGGTGGATGGGCCTTAACTCCACTGGTGGCCAGTGACATCTGCATTAGTCGTTCACTCAAGGAACGGACATGCCCTTGCTTAAGGTCTCTGAGTCCTTCATCTTGGTGCATCTTTCCAGGATTGAGCCGCTGAACTGATGGGCGTCCCTCGGTCCTCATCTTCTGGTTGGTGACTCCAGTGACATAGAAGGCAGCTCCAACACTGGCATGCTGTTGGCCCCGAAAGTACTGGGACTGAACCTTGGCTTCTTCGTAAGTCGGGAGTTCTTCATTATTCTGCATTCTAGGAGACAGTTGCTTCTCCATGATGATGTTTTCTGACTGGATTTCCTGCCCCTGGGGTTCTTGTCGAGCAGCATGAGCCACAAGCTGTTGGTGGTGGTCTTGGGGACTCAACACATCACTCTGAGGGCCCAGGTTCCCACTGCCAGTGGGGAAAGGAGGGCCATTCCCTGTGGCTTGCTGGTGTATGGCAAGTAGGCTGCGATTCTCACTAGGATTGCCATAGCGAAGCTGCTCTTGTAGCAAACGCTGCAATACTGTGGTCCCTCCACTTGGCTGTTCTTCAGAATTTCTCATCTCTATTGCTGGTGGTGCCTTGTGAAGAGAGAGAGAAATTGGGCACCTGGGCTGCCCTTGACCTGGGAAGGGGAAACAGGAAGCTTAACACCCAGTTGATGGATAAATTAGTCCTCTAAAGGGAATGAAAATGGATATTGGAGGGTGAGGATTCTATTGCAGAAACAAAGTAGAGAATTTAACCTAAAATTAATAGATTTTTGGGGATTCCAGGCCCTAGCACTGATATGATGAGGAAAGTGGAGGCATAAGAGCTCTAGGCTTCCTCTTTCACTTTTAGCATGAGCTAAATATTCAATCTGGACTTAACTCCTAAGAATGCTTGAGAAACCTGGAACAGTCAAGTAGGGTAATTAAAGTGGGTAACTTTTCAAGGTCCATATTCACAGGCTTCATCTCTCTGTATTCTATTTAAGGTAAAAACCCAAATCTTATTACTGTGGAGGTGGGGGCAGGACAGTGGGGAAAATTACCCCATAACAGGATTTGTAAAGCAGCTCAGCATATGAAGCGAGCTACAAAATGCAAAATAAAGACTCAAATAAATAAAAGGTGAAGAGAGCTTGGCTTGCACCAGATAGTAATGATCCCTGCCTCGATGCAAATCTTTTTCTCTGATCTCATAAGGCTCTGAAACATCTTTTTAAAAAATCATTTTTGTAGTGTCCATTTTGGATGCTGCTTGGCTTAATAAGAGAAGGACTTGGAATACTTATTACTGACAAAGTTGCCTTTCAGCCCTCCCGAAATAGTCATCGAGATTTGTTGTTGTTGTTATTGGGTAGGAGAAGCTTAAAGGGGAAGCCTCTTTTATTTGAAGTGTGCCTCTGACAAAATTTAGAAATTGAAAAATATAAAGACCATCCTTCTGGAAAGGGTGTATGATTAGCATATCCCCTCCCTCACCACCAATTCTTCTAAACAGGTAATATGGGTTGACTGAAACTGATAACTTTAGTAACACAATTTAATATTCAAATTCTAATCATACTATTGGTTTACAGGGTATACAACTGATTCCTCTTTTCTTGACGTCTATTTTCTCAACTGAAAAATGACTGGTAGATGACTTCTCTCTCTCAGCACTGTACAGTATCCACTAATTCATTAGAGATTCAAAAATTCTTTGGACAGAATCTGTCATGTTAAGTATTGGAATTAAATAATAACGTTCAATAATGAAACTCTCACTTTAAGGATCTTTAGTAATTGGTGGAGAATGAAGATAATGTCACACAAAAAGTCACAATAAAGGTCAATTTAACCCGCATCAGGTTTCTAGATGGCAACTCTGGATCCCTGGCTCCCAGGCTCTTATTTCTATGATATTAAGTGGCCTGCAATCTCTCTGGAAACATGAACCCCCTTCCTTTGGTCATGCAGAGACAGAGTGACCCAGAATGTATATATAGTATATGAAGAAAGTTCATCTTCTCTCTTCACTTCTTGTTGGTTACTGCTACCTGGCTTCCAACTGTTGTGCTGGGCAGTCTGACAACACGAAGGGACCCTCCAAAGTCCCCTTCATCATATTCTCTTGGGAAGTGCACACCAGTGGGGTAAGCAACCAGTCCCTTTTCCATTCCTCCCAATGTGCCTCCAGGACTCCTGTACTTGAACTGTCAAATTGGGATATTCTGATAGGTTGACAAGCATAATATATAAATCTTTTTTGGTGCCCAAAACTAGAGAGATGACTACCAAATTACTTTTCCTTGCTCAAAAAATGGAAACAGGAACATGTATGGTGTTAAAGCAAAAATGACTTACATACGCTCCCTGCAAGGCAGGGAAATGCAGACACTGAGCTGCCCTGGACCCTGAAAAGTATACCACCCCCTCCCACGTCACATCCACCCCACCCTGCATGCACACAGTCACACATGCATACACACATGCACGCGCGCGCGCGCACACACACACACACACACACACACACACACAGAAATATTCCATACCTATTTCTGCTTTCTTTTAGGCTTAAAGCCTTGATCAGGATAGGGAATTCTTGCTTATGAGCAGCTCCAGAAACCGCAACGGCAGATTCCCTCTCCCCTAACACTCAGGTTCAGGGTAAGCGCCGCCAAGAGTCCAACCACTGGTCACTCTGAAATGTTCAGGAGGGGAAGGGAGGGAGAAATAAAAACGTCGTTTCTATTTTGCCACCAATGGCCAGCAGTTAACCAAACCAGTTCTTCCAAGAGAATGACTTGTCCTCCTATGGTGCTTGGCTTTTAAATGAGTAGCAGAGTCCATCTCCACTAGGGCAGAAAAGAAACCTCAGTGTCCAGCAGCTGTGTCCGGAAAGCCAGGCCGGTCTCCAGTGATGGAAATGTTCAGGTCTGAGACTAGAAAGGCTTGCTCTGTTCTGACCTCACAGCCCTAGAAAGCTACCACTTCCATTCCAAGTTGGAAGGGTGGATGATGACAAAAGCCAAAACCACTGTCGCCTTTAGGGTGCAACCTTTAAACTGCTATTAGTAGCAGGGGAGGTTAGTGAGGCTCACTGTCCCACATCCCAGAAGGGAGTGCAGTCATCATAAGGTAGGTTTTTGGTCAAAAAAAGAACACTCAGTGAGGCTCCCAATTTGAGTGCCTCAAGCTCAGATAGGTGGGGCGGGAGGGGGGCAACTTCTTTTCAACCAAGTCATTAAGTATTTATTAAGTATTTATCGACTATTCCACACATGTGTCAGCCTCATGCTAGACACAATAAGGGCTACAAAGACACATAAAATATAATCCCTGCCCTCATGGAGCTTACACTCTGATCATCTAATCAACGGTCCATCCATTCTTAGAGTAGGAAAGTAGACTGCCCTTCCCAACACAGAGTGCAACCCTTCTCCAAGCAGAAGATGTCTCCACTTGCTTTCTTGGCACTTCCATTGCCCCGGTGTCTCAGCAAAAAAAAAAAAAAACTCACAGACTTACATTATATAGACTAGATGCAAATGCATAATAGACCTGGATTTGAGATAGTCCTTATGTCTAATTTCTGCTTGGACTCTCTGCAAAGCCTTGTCAGCCTAATCAAAATGATTCTAAGACTCAGGAGTTTAAGTGAGATGCACATGAACCACATTCCTATCTTCTGTCCTGGCCTATCTATGATTCATTCATATCACTTAAAGGAAAGGCTTAATCCACTCCATGAGAGGAGGAAAGCAATACAAAAGAAGTACACAAACATCTCTGTATTTTGAGAGCATGTTCAAAACATTCAAGTTTTTAAAAAATCCACAAAACCACAAAGTGATTAATTTAACATTATTTCCTTGCAATGTTGCCAAAAATAAAGTGAACAGACATACAGTGAACAAACACAGAAATGTGTCTTTCCATCTTGTTTTGGCACAACATATAATCATGATCAAAAGCAAAATCATCTCAAATCTGCAAGGTAATTATTTTAGGGTATCTCCCCTAATTTTGAAGCAGAGGAACAACTTCTAATTGGAATCAAAGCTGGACTTTTAACAGAGCTATGGTACATAACCACCGGCTTCTATTGTCCAATTCTGAACAAAACATTCATCCTTTTTTTTTTTTTTCTTTTTCAACTGAAACACCAGAAAACTGCCCAAGGCTTTTGAACTTGAGTCCCTGGAGAGAAACTACCATATGATTATTTTCCAGTACGATTTAGATTCTTCAGGCTGATATTACTGATTTTCTCCTGATACTCAGCTCTTCACTGAGAAAACTTTACTCGTGCAAGGTCTTTCTTCTCTCAATTTTGTCCTCTGTATCCTTTTCTTATTTATTTATTTATTTATTTATTTAATCTATTTTTGAGATGGAGTCTTGCTATGTCACCCAGGCTGGAGTACAATGGCAGGATCTAGGCTCCTTGTAACCTCTGCCTCCCGGGTTCAAGTTATTCTCCTGCCTCAGCCTCCCATGTAGCCAGGATTACAGCTATGTGTCACCATGCCTGGCTGATTTTCATATTTTTAGTAGAGTCGGGGTTTCGCCATGATGGCCAGGCTGGTCTTGAACTCCTGACCTCAGGTGATCTGCCTGCCTCGGTCTCTCAAAGTGTTGGGATTACAGGCATGAGTCATCACACTCGGCCCCTCCATATCCTTTTCAAAACCCAAATCACTTTATGTTAACTGGACACAGATCGTTCCCCTACCCTCACCCCCCTCGTGCCATCTTTGTCTCTGTTTAAAACAGAAAAAGAAATCAGCCTAAGGAAAAAGCTTTGCAGAGTCCTCTCCAGTTTACTATTTTCTTCTTGAAGAACTTATGTTCATCTACATGTCAAGAGTCACATAATGAGGAAAACACTACTCCATGTATTTGAGAAAGGAAAGGAAAAGACTCCTTGTTTCATGCACAAGAACTAAAATAGTATGAACTCTGTAACCTTTAATCTCCCTGTAGCTTTAATCATGCCACTGCCAGGGGTCTGACATCATCTTCAATCAATAAAATAACTTTGTTTCTCCTGGGCACACAGACTGTCTCTGAGAATATTTGATAGGAAAAAAAAGAATAATTGTGGTTCTGTCTTTAAAAATGCAATTTGAATCTACATAATCAACTGTTCTATAACAACAACAGGGAAGCAAGGCCAAGCTAAATTCTTACTCCATTTGCAGTCATTGGCCTCTCTCAATACACCTGTGAGGTTGAGCCAAAACATATTAATGAAGGCCTAGATGTTTCCCAAGACAAGTCCCAGAAAATCCACATTACAAGGTGGTCAGGACAGACCAAATTCCCACCCTTCAAATAAATTTTGCAATATGCCTATAAGATCTTCTTTCTATCTCCTCTTCTATACCCTCCCGCATTCTGCCCCTACCTCTCATTCTACCCAACCAGGATAAAGAATCTAAGTCTAAGAAAGCTGTTTCTCTGCTAAATCTTGGTCAACTTGTTTCATCCAATTTGACTCCCTTATCTGGGCCAGTTCAAAGTTTTCCCTGTACCTATGTGTATGTATTTGTGCAAACACACACACATACACACAACCTCTCACAAAAAGCGAGAGGCCCCAGTAAATTCTTACGTTCTCTCAGGTTGGTCCATATTGTAGCCAAAGTACCCTAGAGAATACCTGTCCCAACACTCTTGCAACCTAAGATACCAATTCACTTCATTTGGGATGTGAAAAACAATGGTCCTTTTGCAGGTTATCTCTAAACTTTCAACAGGTAACGGGTAGGCATCATAAACACCGTGGCACAGAGTCTGGGCCTAGAGTCACACTGCCCAAGTTTAAATCCTGGATGTATGGTTTACTAACAGACCTTGTACATGTCTCCTGATCTCCCAAGTCTCAATTTCATCATCTGCAAAATAGGGATAATGGTGCTCATACTTCACAGGGTTGTTATAAAGATTACGGGAATTAATCCATGTAGAGTGCTAAGCATGGAGACTGGCACATAATAAGGCCTCAATAAAAGTAAGCTATCACTGTCACTGTTATTTCAAAGTAGCCTCTTTTTTTTAGAAGTGTACAGCAATTTTATGAAGGTTTTTTTTTTTTAAAGAAACTTAAAAAAAAAAAAAAGAACCTTTATTTGCAACTCAGTCTACTACACAGGGGTCCTTAGATCATTGAAACTCAGAACTGGAAAGGTTCTTGGGAGACCACCCAGTGGTCCCACCCTCTTCTTGTACAGATGAAGACGCCAGGGCCTCAAAGGGTAAGAGAGAGCCAGGACCAAAATGAAAGTTTTTATAATGCCTAGGGCAAGAACCCTTCCACTACAACATATTATCTAGCATTATTTGCCTGTACAAAGAAGATGCTTAATAACTACTTATTACATAGAATTGACCCTGGTTTTGAAAGACTATAAACCTGCTTTAATGCTACCACTGATTTTCCAGTTCCATTGGAAGTAAAATGTTAATGGAAGGAAGGAAAATTCAAGGAGGTAAGGGGGAAGTGTTCAGCTAGAAGTACTACTATAGAAAGGCTTTGCAAATTCACTTTTTAGGCTAAGATGTGAGGTGGATTGAACAGCAACATGAACCTCCACGGATTGATGTCTCCAGGCCCCCTATTTCAGGTCTGTTCAATATCATACCAGCTTGGCATTGGCTCTTACTTAATTCTAGCATTAGTTCAAGAAAAGGCTTAAGAGAAGAGTCAGCCCTGACTCTTCTTTGTTCTTATCTCTACCTCTACGATATAGTTTGGAGGTATGTCCTTGCCCAAATCTCATGTTGAATTGTGAGGTTTGGTGGGAGGTGATTGGATCATGGGGGCAGATCTTCTTGGTGCTGTTCTGACAGTGAGTTCTCATGAGATTTGGTTGTTTAAAACTGTGTGGCATCTTCCCCCGTTGTCTCTCGCTTTTGCCATGTGATGTGCCTGCTCCCCCATCGCCTTCTGGCATGATTGCAAGCTTCCTGAGGCCCCCATCCCAAAGCGAAGTAGATGTTCGCACCATGCTTCCCATAAAGCCTGCCGAACTGTGAGACAATTAAAACTCTTTTCTTTATAAATTACCCTGTCTCAGGTATTTATAGCAATGCAAGGACGACTTAATACACTCTATTGCAAATACCGCAATTATTTTTGCACCACCCTATTAGATTAGGTTCAAAAATTATTTTAAGAACCACAGCAAGGCCTTGGCATTTCCAAATCTTACTGAGGATCAGTGTGAGAGATCCGTTTCTGGGACGGTAACTCAAGGTCTTGGTCGTTTTTGGTCCCAGTTTGACTTTGCCTTGTTCTGAAGCAATTACCTTGAACATGTTTATAGGCAACAAAAGTGATCAACCCTGAAGTGGATGTGAGCAGTGACATACTGTGTAGCAAGGAGAATCCTGTTGCCATCTCCCTCTATCCCCCAGCACACACATCCATTCCCAAAGAGGAGTAGACTATGTCTTCACATCCCCTTCTTTATTATCTCAGGAAAAGTATAAAGGGTCCCTGTAATTAGATGGAGCCTAAAATGAGAAAAGTTTAAGAATATACCTAGAAGCTGCCTGCTTCACCAATCTCTAACCTCCAATGCCAGACCGCCCATTTTTCAAGTCTACTTATATTTTATTTTACAAGTAACATAAGCACAGCATGCACATATTTTTAATAAAGAAAAAAATCACTTATAATCCCAGCACCTCAACTTAAGCATTGTTAACATTATATTTCCTTTAGCGTTCCTATGTGTATTTGTGTTTTTACAAAGCAATGAATTATTAATAAGATGTAATTTTGGATCCTGCATTTTACCTCATCATAAATACTTTTTCCATGTTGTGGCATAACTTCATAACATCGTAATGGCTGCATAATAGTGCATTAAACAAGTGTATCAGCATTCACTTACCCATTCTTCAATTATTAAGACATGTAAATTGCTTCCAATTTTATGCTAGTCTAAATAATGTTACAAAAACACTTTGTGATTGAACCTTTTTCAATACTGTAGTTTGTTTCTTCATGATAGAATCCTAGAAGTGAAACTGATGGGTCAAGAAGCATAAATGTTTTTAGACAACCCACTAAAAAATAAAATTAGCAAAACACCAGAGTCCCATGAAATCCCTCCCTCATTTAACGAAAAATTATCCTGCTCTCATTTTTCCACCAGGGCAGAGCAGGGCTCCTGGGAGGGAAAGAAGCCAAGAGAAGCAGTGTAGTATCCCAGTGGCTTGCGAAATGGCAGAGTGGAACGTGGGCTCCCCTGTGAATCCAGCTTGCATGCACTTGCCCCAAATTGCCACCCAGCCAAGAAGCTAATTAGTAAAAGCATCAGGTGGGTGAGAACAGGTTCATGGCCTGTAATAGCTTATATCATCTTTCATTTTTGCCCTTGGAAAGATCTGACAGTCAGCTTGAAGACATTCAGTTCTTGTGACCCAACCTGCTTACATTCTGAGAATTGAATTTGTCAGTTTTTAAATCCCAATCTTCAATATATCTTAAGGGACATTTTGCTTTATAGAACTAAGCAGGCATGATCAATGAGCCTGTGAGTGTAGCTCTATTTTCAGCCTCAGTTAAAGTGGCACATTTAAGGTCAGCCCTGTTTAGTATTATATGACTAAGTGACACCTGTCTTAAATGGTCAATGTATTATAGACAGAGGTTTATTTTGCAGACCTGACCATAAAAGTCATCCAGTCCTAAAGCAGGGGAGGCAATAGGTCAGAGATGCCCCTGGCTTAGCAAGAGTGGACACAACAGGCATTCTTTCCATGACTTCTTAGCCAGAACTCTCAAAATAAGGCAGTTCTGCTTTCTACCTTCTCTTTGAAGATTTTTCCCTAATCCCTCTCCATCTATTCCTGACCTCAACTCTGCTCAATATGGAAAATTAATTCTCTATGATGACACTTATCACAGCAAATTTTCCATAAACTTTTATTGAGCACTTAACTGTAGCCAGACATTGTGCTAGGTAAGCCCTAGGGTGGCAATAAATAAATAATAAATAAATAAATAAATAAACAAAACAGAGCCCAGTCCTTGAGGAGCTCCCAGTCAGGCAGAGGAGGCCCAACTCAACAGGAGAACAGAGGTATGAGCCGATAGCTCCAGCAACACATAGCGCTCTGCAAAAAACCCTGGGCTACCTGAAAAAGCTTCCAAGAGGAGGAAAACACCAAAAACCTATGAGCTGAGTAGAAGACATGGAATGTGATAACCAACTTGACATCAAAGATAGGTTGAGATATATCTTTGGGAGTCATTAGCATATGGATGACAGCTAAGGTCGTAAGAGAGGACTAGACCATATTGACTAGGAACAGAACAGAACCCAGGATGAAACTAAACATGGACTTCTGGGAAAAAAAAAAAAAAAAAAAAAAAAAAGGTCATTTAAGGGTTAGGTACTTTGCAAATGTGGGAGGGAAAGAAATTCCTTTATTTGTCCCCATGGCCTTTCCTCCCATATATCTCCAATCTAGACCTTGGAATACTCAGCTCCAGGGACAGAAATCCCCAGCTGTAGTGCGGAGAGAAAAAAAAATTAACTCTCACCTTTTAAGCTTCTGAGTGCCCCGGTAGCAATCACCATTACGGGTTGAGCCAGAAATGGAAATGGAAGTTGCTAGACTGTAAGATCTTAGAGGGCATGGGCTGGGTGTGTGATTTTTCACTGTATCCATACCAATACCTAAAACATTAACTGGTACATAAAACGTGCTTAATAGTTGCATTCTGAGTAAATAACTTTCCCAAAACTTTGCTAGAGGCCACAGCAGGAGAAGAAAACAAAGAAAGACATGGAATAACAACAATAATAATGTTATTGTTACCTTTAGTTTCTCAGCCTTCCTTCTAAAGAAACAAAAGCTCTTTCACTTCTGCTATTTTATTTGTCCTTCTCGGCAGCTCTGTGGGGAAATAAAGGCAGATGTGATTAATTCCATTTTAGAACTGGAGAGGGAAGCTCAAGTCCAGAACAGATAGCTAATCATAACTAATTGGAACAGAATTTCACTGCTGCCCATTGGTAGGGCCAACATTGGAACCCAGGTCTTGTGACTTCCTTGGTTCTAAGACATAACCCTCCACAGAACTGCCTCTCCAGTTTTTAAGAGGACAGTTCACAAGAGAAATTCATTATGAAAGCAAACTCCTGAAGCACTCCAACAGTATCTTGAGCAAGTGAGTGAGCTGCATCTAAAAGAAAGTAATCTGTTCCCCCACATCAACACTGGGATGACTAAACCCAATTCCCAATGGGGCTCTACTAACATAATTGAGAGCTCCCTGTTTTGCTGTGCCCCTTTTCAAGGGAGCCCCATCTGCCTTCAGTCTGGTTTTTGTGTCTGAGTGGGGCTCAGGTGCTGACTGCAGGTGTGGCATCCAGCAGGTGCATGGACAGGAGCCAGCATTTCATATCTTCATACCGAAGGGTCTGAGTCACTCTCTGAAGGCAGAAGGCAGCCCCTCCTCCTCCTGCTGTTGCCTTGCAAGCACAGGGAACCTGCCTTGCCTGTGGTGCCATTGCAGAACTGAATCTAAACCCTGCCTTCCCAAGAAGGACTAGAGTGAGATTAAACCACAAATCATATAACCCAGCTAACTTTCTCACTTGCACAAACTACTGCAGGCATACACCTACGCCGTAGGCACAGCGTCAGAGAACGTAGGTACAGAATGACCGTCACCTAAAGTGATGGGGGAAAGGAGGGCCACAACAGGCCCATATTTTGGATTTAGCTACACAGCATGGACTCTACTGCAAACGACCCTAAAATCTCAGAAGCAAATACTCACCCCCTTAAAAAAAAAAAAAAAAAAAAAAAAAAAAAAAAAAAAAAGGTGGAGTACAGTAAAAAGAACCTGCTAGAAATCTTGCACTCCTGTTCTCACCATAACCTCTCTCCTTCAGGCTTCCAGGGGAGAACTGCTTAGCCTGGTCACAGAAAGCACCAGGTCAGAAAATTCATCATATTTCCCTAACAAAAGCCCAACTGGCAGCCTGAGGCAGATAGAATGTTCCTGGGAGTAAAGGGGGTCATCAAAATTTTCTTAGCTTCAAAAATTGTTTGCTTTTAAAAAAAAATCTGCCTCCCCCACTCTCTCTCTCTCAGGCACACACACATAGACCAAAGAGAAACTAATTGTACAAGAAAAAAAAAATGGAATCTTACCTTAATAAAATGGTTTATTGTCATTTGTTCTATTTCTCTAATTCATACGGGAAATTCAAATAAGCTTTGGTTTACAGTCCATGATCCAGAAAGCAAAACTGGCTACCACACTAAAATGTGATCATTGTATATAAACATAGTAAAACGAAAATCTGAACTGAAAATCTAAATGTAATAAAGAGGAAATTAGGTTTCTTCAAAACAGGCAATCTAAATAATTTTCCCCATCTGTGATTTTTATCTTAGTTTGCTATCACATGGAACAAATGTCACTAATTCAATGCAAATACATGCCCCTTGAAAACAACCAAAATGAATAAGGGATGTACTAATTAGCTTCTAATGGGGAAGGTTTTAATTGAGCTATTCTTTAACAATCTTCATCAAAGTTTCCAGGGCAACTTCATAAAAGGATGTCAAACCTGGCCCATATTTTTATTCCCTTAAAAATAATTTTCAAAACACAGAAACACAGAAAGCTGATTTCTCTTCCATGCTGTTAACACTCAGGCCACTACATTTTCTGATGTCAGCAATCCCCTTCCCACAAATATTCCAAGTATGCACCACCGTCATTCTCCTTTCAATTATGTGGTTTCTCTGCTCCTTTACTGATTGAGTCCAGGCCTCTCGGATAATGAGAAGCATGTGCAGGGAAAATATGCTCTTAAAAAACACATACATCAGTTTTATCTGCATTATAAAGGGGAGAGCAGATCATTTGTCCACATCAAAAAGACTGAAATGTGAAGTTTGCTATGGGGTATATATAAGGGGAAAAAAAGATCTGTATCAATGCCTAAGGTTGGTAGAGGGGCGGCACAGTTATTGTGATCTGATGTGACACCAATAAGAATAAGGGAGACTCTCCACCAAATCCACCCTTTCTAGCTTGGCCACATTTATATTTCATGTTATCTTAATGTTTCTTTTGGGGGTATTTAAGTTCTGACATACACATGGAAATGAGCCACGAATTGTACAGCAAGCATAAATATTCCATCATTAATAAAAACCAGCTGTGTATAAAACGCTACAATGGCTGGGTTTCAGTTACTGGCTATCATCAGTATGTGTCACAAGCAAATATTACTGAAAACTTTCTCCCTTAAAACGCGCATGTGCACACACACAGAAGTGTGCTTTATTCTTTTTCACCTTTTGGAGGAGCTTTGAAGAAGTCACTGATCTCTATAGTCCTTTTCAACTAACGTTTCTTTTTGAAGCTATTTTTCACCACCCTGTAAGATACTAGAGTTCTCTTATTTGTACCTCAACTTACCACACAGTACAAAACTGTTTAATTTTTTTTTGTTCAAAAAGCCGAGAGGGCCAATAATACAAATGTTGGGTTAATGGTAATTACAGTTAGTAAGGCAATGGGGCACCAAAGGGCACTGTATGTTATGAGAGAGCAAAGCTCATTAAAAAGGAACACCTGCTCAAGACCCTATAATAAGCCTGCTTTGCCATCATGCAAACACCTTTCATCCAATGACCTCAAAGCATGTGCCCAATATGAAGCATGCCGAAACACCTCTGTGAGGTATTAATATCCTTGCTTCCCAGAAGGGTAACTGAAGCTTTGAGCAGCTAATTCATTTACCCTTGGTCACATGGTAAGCCAGAGAAGGGCCGGGCAGAGAAAACCAGATCCCGGCTTCAAGTCACACAGGCTAATGATATTTCATAGAGTTAGGGCAAGAGTGAAAGTGCCTTTACAAACGTCAAGGCAAGCCCACAGACTTAAAAGAGTAGATTTTCAACAGCTGCCTTAGGAAACATTGGCAAATACATCCATTTGCATTTTCTCCAGGATCATATATTACCAAAAAAAAAAAAAAAAAGTTCCTGTTCCTCATTTGGTACTTTCTAAATACTAAAAACCCGTACCGCACTTTCTACTCCAGTTAGAGAAATTTAATGTAATTTATGATGAGCCACTGGTTTCCAGGAATGAATCCATCATTTTTTTTTTTTTTTTTTTTTTTGCTCTTGTTGCCCAGGGTAGAGTGCAATGGCGTGATCTTGGCTTACTGCAACCTCCGCCTCCCGGGTTCAAGCAATTTGTCCCTCAGTTTCCCGAGTAGCTGGGATTACAGGCATGCGCCACCACACCCAGGTAATTCTGTATTTTTAGCAGAGTCGGGGGTTTCATCATGTTGGACAGGCTGGTCTCAAACTCCTGACCTTAGGTGATCTGCCCGCCACTGCCTCCCAAAGTGCTGGGATTACAGGCGTGAGCCACCACGTCCGGTGAATCCATCAAATCTTAGAGATCACATGTATACCATACCTTTGTTATCAAAGGAAAATCAAAGAACTATGAAACTGAACTTTCACTACATGGTGAAGACCTCAGATGAAGAACCCATTACGCGTGGGCCATTCTGCTGCTGCACGTATTGTCTTTTATTTAACTGTCTAAAATCCTTAGTTTCTTTGCTATCTTTTAGTCTAATTTAAACGTATTATTTTCCATGCTATAAAACAAGTATATCTGTGCTGTCCTGCTTCTCCTTTCTCATTCTGAAGATTTCATAGTCCACCCAAATTTGTACTCACTTGATGGCATATCACTATACAGTGATTTAAAAATCATTGCCAATGATTTAGACAAGGTAAACAGTGGACCCTAGTTTTTGTTGCCGTTGTTGCTGTTGTTAACAAGAATGGGGGAGAGATAACAGGAGGTCAAAGGAATTAAATTAACAGCCTTGCTAGATACATGAACAATTCCCGAATCACAGAGTGTTTAGGGATTACTTATTATATCCATCAGCTTCTCCTGGCATTTGAGAAACAAAATATATGGGAGTCTTCATGTGTCCTCCATCAGATTCTGACTTCTTTCCTCCACATGGGTTTACAAAGCTAAGTCTTAGGTGGGCTCTTATTGAAAAGCAACATTGTATATATCTGTGGCTCCAATTTTCTAAAATTCATGTTAGTACAGGAACCAGGACTTGAAAGGAACTAGAAAAAATGAAAGCAGGTGATCTGTTAGGATGATGGAATTCTTGAAGTTTTGGATAGAGTCTTAGCTTCTTAATGTTGGGTTGTTAAAATATAAAACATGATGCATCTATATTCATATATCCTTACAGGATCTTTTTTTTTTTTAACATGATGACTAGATGATTGAATTTCTAACAACGGTTGCACTTCATTCTAGTAGCAATCATTCACATTCATACTCGATATTGAGGCTTAGAAAGAAAACCATAAACTTATGAGAACTGGCTCTCAAAATCACCCTGTCCAAATCCACAATTTACAGTGGAAAAAAAAAAAAAAACTTAACAGAGGTAGTAAACCGAGTTACGGTTGGGCCTAGAGCCCAGGTCCTTCTCACCAGTAGGCTCACTAGGAAATCTTATTGCAGATTCTTAGGTTAAAAGTGGCATCAGTAGCCATTATTTACTAGAAATAACTTTCTAGATCCCTGGGTTAGTAAAACACAGTAACTGGAAATAAAATATTTTACCTATATGGGGTGGACAGTCTCATCCTTAGAATTGTTCAAAATCTATAAAGTCTGATTTATTTTCAAAAAGTAATACTAGCTTTCTTCTGCAAGCAGTTGTAGGCCGGAGCTAACGTGGCCAGCATTATTACAAGCCAGGATGATTTAGACAATTAACTAACTCCATTCCATATAACAAAAAGATTTCAAAGGCCAAATAATGGCCTCACTTAATTTAAGTGATAATCATTACAAATTCTTATGTATTCCTTTATGCAATAAATATACTTCCGAGAAGGCCCAGTTAGAGTGAATTTTTATATATCAAGTCATAGTTTAAAGGCACTAACTAGGAAAGCTAGTACTTACAAAGAAACCTGTTGTGGATTCTTTTATAAAGCAAATGACTTCTTTTTCTTTTTTTTCTTTTTTTTTTTTTTTTTTTTTTTGTTCAGATTGTGTGTGTTGTGTGTGGAAGGGGCGACTTCCCTCCTTTCTCTGGGTTAAAAGGGGTCAGAAGCCCACCATGGAGGAGAGTAATGTAGTATGGCTAGCCTGTTTAATACCCCCTTAGTTCCTGGGACAAAATTCTAACCTTTGACTTGGGGGTGGAACCCTAGATTTTGGACCAAAGTCCACAAAAGGCGGCAAGGAGGGAAAAGTAAGTAAGACTAAAGACAACACATCATAGTAAAACACCAACAAAAATTCCTGGGGACAGGAAATCAATGGATCACAATTCTAAACAAATTGGTTTAGTCCCCAGCTAATTAACTTGTCAAGCAGATCACTAAACCTACTGAATCCATGGGAGAAAGAGATGATGTAATAGGAGATTTGGAAACATTTACCCATTTACCATCCTAAAAGGCTCCACTACGACCACACACACCTCTCCCTACTCCTTTCAGTGTGTTTAAGCTGGGCTTAATGGGTGCAAAGGACAATTTCTACCAGACAGTCCCC
Organism: Macaca thibetana thibetana; assembly: GCF_024542745.1. Classification (NCBI taxonomy): domain Eukaryota; kingdom Metazoa; phylum Chordata; class Mammalia; order Primates; family Cercopithecidae; genus Macaca; species Macaca thibetana. The sequence goes on from NC_065598.1 coordinate 108,381,222, forward strand.
AAGAATAGACTGTTCTCATGCATTCCAAATGCTCAGTCTCCATGGAGGAGGCTACCTGGTCGCAAGCATTTCCCAAGAGGGAATATATCCTCTATTTCTCCTCATTGGTAACAACTCCCCCACTCCACCCCCACGCCCCAAACAAAACAAAACAACTTCTAACCATCCTGAGAACTTCAGGCGACTTTTCTGGGGTAAAGGAAAAGAAGCGTTAAGAGGGGAACAGGAAAGTGTGAGAAACCCCTCTTGTCTCCAAATGGAAAAAAAGGCCTTAAAAAGCTGGATCAAAAGAAGAAAGGGGGATGGGGAAGAAGGGCCGCTTAATTACAAAGACACCCTTTTAAAGAAGGCGCAGGCCCTGGGAGAGGGCTCTTGGGAGAGGCACAGAAGCAGATGTACCCACTTAGAATTCTGGCACTCAATGGGACCTCAAGGTCATAGTATCCATCCCCCTGCCTTCTGATTAGGCTATTCTTAAAGCATTCTAGAGTCTGATGCGGTCTTTACAAAACCTCAGAAAGAAAAAGCAACTCTACAAATGTCCTAGTTGGGAATTAGTCTAATAAATCCAAATTCATAAACCAGAAATGAGATTTTAATTTCCAAATCCAAAACTGCATCGACTATGAATTATTAAAATTCCCTTTCTAAAATCTTTTAAATAGGTAAACAGATCTGCAAATTTCATGTAAAAGTGACTCCACATCCAATCGTGGTCAGAGACTTACTTCACATCTAGACCATGAAGGTAGAAAAAGCACTTTCAATTTTACAAAGTCACAAACTTTTCCAAGGAAAGAAGTAATTTAAAATGAAGTATGATGTAGTGCCAGAAAGTGTCTGTCAATGACGCCGGATAAACCCATACAGAATAGTTGGAACCTGAGTTATCATCTGTAAATAGAGGCAACTACTCTACAACCACCTGGCTGTTAAAATGTCCCAGGCTAGTTATAAAATGTAGTTTGGTCAGGCCAGCTTTTCCCTCCCAGCTGATCTGAAACAGGATAGCCTTTAAAATTGTCACCCTGTAACGTTCCTTCTTTACCTTCCTACTTTCCTTTCCCTCATTAAAATCAACCAAAGTTAGTTTTAAATGTATGTAAATAATGTGTTCCCAAATAAGCAATAGGTTAAGGACATCTCAGTAATAAGTCTTTGAACACCATCACTTACAACCTTGACGCACTTGTCCAATTGAAGATAGGTGGGAGATGGATGAAAATGTATACCACATTCAAAATGGCATTTCAAACTATTCTTAGCTACTAAATGAGGGTGCTGAAAGGTCTAACTGAGAAGGCTTCACAAAGGCTGGCCTGAGAAAGAACTTTTCACAAAGCGTAGCTCAAGGAGACTTAAATACCCTTAGCCCTTCATCATTGAAGATTATGGTGACTAATTATCTTCCTCTCTCAATGGGAGAAGAGGGTTATATTCATAAAAGTTTTAAACTGCCTCCCAACTTCCACTCTTCATGGCGGGGAGGGAGGATAACTGAACTAAACATCCCAGGTTGTTGAAAAATTCGTTCTAAAACATACACTAGAGATTTAAAATGCTGTTTCTCACCAACTTTCTCTTTCCTTGCTCATTTAATTCTATTTAGTCCCTTTATGCAAATTATTATATTATTATTAGTGGCAATTTACCAGGAACTGCTCACAGTCTATTGAAGACTGTTATTTTCCCTCCCACTTTTCTTTCTCTTCATTTTCACATACCCATGAAGCCCATCTTACTGTCGAAGCACCAACGTGCAGTGGCCCAGGCTTGGACCCTCAAGACACCTGCCTGATCCCCCAAAACTATTTACTAACATCTTTGGATCTTCTAAGCAGATAGGGGCAACTCTCTCCTCACCATTACTATCACCACCACAGGCACCACAAACACCACCACACATCTCAAAGAGTAGCCTTGTGTTTTAGATTACACAGACTTTAAAACTTCAAGAATTCACGGTCCTACCCCTCCTGCTCCCGCCTCAGGGAGTGTGAGTCCCCACCCCAAGCCTAAGCACTTAGGAGAAACCTATCTAGTTATCTGAGATAAGCACTGACATGCATGCTGGGCTAAATGTAGATTTCAGCTTCCCTCGGGTCTTTAGCTCCTCCATGTGATTAATTACCTAGAGACCCACAAGAACCCCAGGAGGTAAGGAAGTAAAAGTACCAACTAGTAGTGGTACCCACTAGCATCTCCTCACCTAAGTAGGACGGGAAAGCAGCGCACACTCTAACCGATTTAACTTGCTGCACATCCAAAAAAACTAATGGCGAGCTGCAAAGAAAGTAGAACACACGGACGTTCCCACACGCGCCTAGATCGATTCACTCACGCCGAGGGCACGACCAAGTTCATGCCACCATGGATTCCTGCCCCAGTTCCCCGCGAAAAGTAACCACGCGTCTCCTACCCCTGAAGGCAACGAAGACAAGGTGACGACTCTCTGCTCGCTCAAGTGGCTTCGGTCCCGGGCCAGCGGCCAGGGATGGGCAGGGGGGAAGCCCCAACTCCCGGCTGCTCCCCTCCTCGCTGCTCCGTCCGGGCTCTCCTTGGTGGCAGTGGACAGGCAGGATACCGGGCCAGAGGGTGGAGCAGCGGATGGTCGGAGGCGAGACTGACTGGAGGTGGTGGTAGTTGGGGAGGAGGCGGAGAGAACTAAGAGAAGAGGAGGCGAAAGAGAGAGGAGACGGAGGAGTAATTCAGAGGGTCTACCAGTTTAGGCAGCCAGAAAGCTCCTCGGAAGGAAGGGGCGTGACTGCCAAGGCAGCTCCTGGGCAAAGGATGGGAGGTAGGGGAGGGGGACGCACGGGTGGCTTTTCTTCTTGCGGTGAGCGGCTAGGACCGCCCCGGAGCAGGGCGGGGGGGGTGGACTAGGGAGGAAGGCGGAGTAGAGGGCGGGGAAAGAAGGGCGGGAGCCTGCCTGGACCCTGGAAGTGAGGAGTGGGGGGAGCGCGGAAGAGAGGCGGGGCCGGGGGGCGGGGAAGTTTCAAACAATTGAACCGCGGGGTCCGGGAGCTCCGGCGAAAGCAGGGGACCCTCGCTCTCGCCTTCCCACTAGAGGGGCACGACTCGGTTGCCGTAGCCGTGAGAGTCTGCGCCGTGACTGGCTGGGAAGAAGGAAAGGGTTTTGCAAAAGACTACAATAATAATCTGCGGCAACTGCGCGGCATAGTCGCGTGGGAGAGGCAGTGCAGCTCCCCGCCCCACTGCTGGAGGAAGAAAAACAAATAATAGAAATGCTGAAAAGCACCTTCCACCAAAGCCTGCTTAAAATAATGCAGGAAAGTGCAGTGCTCCTGCGTTTTCCTTCCCCTCTTGCTTCCTATTACCAGCAGTCTCCCACCCAGGTCACAGCTCTGCGAGACACCCTCCTTTCTTCCTCCGCTCCCCCACCCCGGGCGCTTGCCCGGCTCCCGTTGGCGGGCCGCAGAAGCTGAGGGGCGAGGGAGGAGGGGTCGTGGGCGGGGCTCTGCAGAGGCTCCGCCCCTGGGCGGGCTGGGAGCGCCGGCCTGGGCGGAGTGGGCCCCTGAAGCGTAAGTCCCGCCCACCATTCTTTTGCAGCTACCCGTTGGCCCGGCCTGGCCTAGTATACGCTTGCGATTGGGCCCTGGAGTCGCCAGTCTGATCCCTTTGTCCCACCCGTCCTCAAAATTAATAAAACTAAACAAGAGGCTATTGTGTAGTTCTGTGTTCTACCCCAGCTACTGCTGGGAAGAGAAAGATGAGACGCTTTATTTCTCAGTCTCATAAAAGAATGCAACAGTGTGTCGGTCGACTCTGGTACGCCTTTATGTTTATGGTAGTGTCCAGCTCTCTGCGAATAGGTAACTTTTCTTCCCCCTTAATTCATTAAATCAGGAGGGGGGAAAGTACATGAAGTGTCGTTGTGGTGTTCTGCTGGCTGCGGAAAAAACTGACATTGGTTAAAAACAAGAGAGGGCTGAGAACAGCATCCTGGGACACGGAAAATCTACCATTTTACATCTGGGAAAACGAAGGCACAAAGAAACAGTGTCCGGGTAGCAAAATAACACGGAATTTGGAACCAAAGGAAGAATTCATTTGGGGCCCTGGCACTTGCTAGCTAATTGTGTGACTTCTGTTAAGTGGCTTAACTTCTCAGCCTTAATTTTTCTACCTGTAAATAAATGCTATGAGACATGCCCTATTAACTTAAAGACACTGGTGTGAAAATGTGTGTGAAAACTATAAAGCACTCCACATATGTATGTGTTCCTACTTGTGTATGACACATAATGGAGAGTCTTAGATGTGTTAGGGGACCAATATTCTGCTCATCTGTTTTAAGCATTTACATCCAAGGTTGTGTAGGTTTTGTGGCTTTATTTTAAAAAGTCAACTCTTTTCCTACAATTTTGGGGTGGATATGAAGTTGACTCCGTGCAGTTAGAATAATAAATTACCCCTTTTCTAAGCAGGGTGGGTGAGATTTCTTTTTTAACGTTCAACAGTTTCATGACAACTTAAAGCTATTGTGGTTCTGGTACTGAAAGAGGAAATCATGCTGTGTATCTCCGAAGTGAACTTGAGAAAACAAATATGAAGGAACATTTACCATGGAAACCACCATTCTCTACAGATCCATATTTCCTAGAAAACATTTCAAGTAGGAAACAAGCCTAAATGTAAAGGCCTTGACAGCGCAAGGCTATTATAATGACTCATGCCAATGAAAGAGTGACATCCAATTCAAGCCTGCCTAATGGGAGCCATCTGGGGGGCCATGGATCAAGGCATGCAAGAGGAAGTGTGCTTAAAGGAAACACTATCACACAGTAAATAGGGGCTCAGAATCCAACTCTGACTGCAGGAAAAGTAGTGGACGATTGCATGTCATGGAGTGTGCAGGAGCTGTGGAAAGATTCAGAAGCAGGAGTGTGCACAAAATGATTATCGTTATGGTTCTGTTTATGTATGAAGTGAGGTTATTTGGGTGATTTTTCATGGAGAAAGGGAGTTTTTGAATGTTCAAGATATGGAGACACCTGGTTTGTGAAGCAAGGAAAGATTATTTCAGCCTTGTTATTTGGAGTAGACAGGAGAGCTAGATGGGGGGCCAGGTATATGCTGCAGGACTACTACCCTACCTATCACAGTGGCAACAGGATATTTGTTAAAATCAATGCTGTCCAAGTGAAAAAAGTTAAACATGCACATGGAAAAATTCAGATAAAACAGTACTGGTCTGGGCACGGTGGCTCATGCCTGTAATCCCAGCACTTTGGGAGGCTGAGGCGAGTGGATCACTTGAGGTCAGGCGTTGGAGACCAGCCTGAACAATATGGTGAAACCCCGTCTCTACTAAAAATACAAAAATTAGCCGCAGGTGGTGGCACGCGCCTGTAGTCCCAGCTACTTGGGAGGCTGAGACAGGATAATTACTTCAACCTGGGAGGCGGAAGTTGCCGTGAGCTGAGATCGAGCCACTGCACTGCAGCCTGGGTCAGAGAGCGAGACTCGACTCAAAAAAAACAAAACAAAACAAAACAAAAACACCAAACAAAAAAGTACTGAAAGACTACAATGAAAAAGTTCTTCTCCACCACTCTGCTCCCATAGTCCCATTCTCTTTATGACTGTATGTCATCTTACAAATAGATTATTTGCATATTCAAGCGTGAGTGCATATTCCCTTTTTGTTCCTTACAAGTGGAATCATTAATCATGGCACACCTTGCATTTCTATACTCAATAATGTATTTGAAATATTCTTCCATCTCAGGATAACTATGTTTACCTTATTTATTTTATTATAACTTAGTATTCTATTGCATAGCTGTGCCAAAATTCCTTTACTCATGACTCATCCCCTTATTAAATGGGGATTTGGGAGCCAGACACGGTGGTGGCACATGCCTATAGTTCAAACTACTAGGGAGGTTGAGGGAGGGGAATCCTTTGAGGCCAGGAGTTCAAGGTCAGCCTGGGCAACATAGCAAGACTCTATCTCTAAAAAAAAAATGGAGGCAAATTTGGGCTATTTCCCATATTTTGCTACTATGGAAGATGCTATTTAAAAAAAAATCCTGGTAACAAAGGCCTGGTGGCTACATTTGTAGTATGCCTGCCCCTAGTCTTGAAGTTACCTTCAAAACACTTTTCTAACATGCTTTCCTTTCCCCACAGTGACTGGTGCTGTAGAGCAATGGACTGGAGCAATGGAAACCTCTAAAACACTTAATTCCTTTAACATCCACTCCTCAAACCCTGCTTGGTTATTACTCTTCTCCAAATTTTGATGGAGTAGAGTTAGCAGAACTCTGAACTTAATGGTGAGTCACGCTGTGTGCAAGTCACTTCTTAACCTGTGGCAAACAGTTTTTTGGCACTTCTGTTTAACCCAGGTCTTCCAAGCCTTCTATCCTGCCACGCAAGACTTCTTTGTTTTCACCCTGAAAACCTTTCAGTTTGTTTAAACCGAGTTGAGTTTGGATTTAAAGCTATGCATTGCCTGCGCTACTTAAAAGAGAGGGGGAGGGGGAGGCCAACATCAACAAACATTGATTGAGCTGTTATTATAGACAAGACTGAAAAAACAGGCATGAGACTTAGCTCCTGCCTTCAAGGATATAAAAAGACAACTAACAAGCATGTGCTAAGTGCCAAATGAATGGTATTGACAGTAAAAGCTGTGGAAGTTAAGAGCAGAGAGTGAAAACTAGTTCCAGAGAGTTCGTTTTTACAACAAACTGTGCCACACACATTTGACTAATCCCCACAGCATCCCTGTGTCTTCATATCCTGACTATAAAGTATAGAAAGCCCTCTGGGGAAGACCAGGAAAATTAACCACTAGCTGTAAAACACCTGTGTAAAGACACTGGGTTGCCTAGATACTATACATTAAAAACCTCCATATAACGATATGGAAAAAAGGAGGATCATTTTAAGCTCAGAAGTCAAGATTCCTCATCCCAAACTACCTGTCTTGTTTGACTTTTATTTTTTATTTATTTTTTATTTTTTGGGGACAGAGTCTTGCTCTGTTGCCCAGGCTGAAGTGCAGTGGCGTGATCTCCTCTCACTGCAAGCTCCGCCTCCCGGGTTCACACTATTCTCCTGCCTTAGCCTCCTGAGTAGCTGGGACTACAGGCGCCCACCACCACGCCCAGCTAATTTTTTGTATTTTGTTTAGTAGAGAAGGAGTTTCACCGTGTTAGCCAGGATGGTCTCAATCTCCTGACCTCATGATCTGCCCACCTTGGCCTCCCAAAGTGCTGGGATTACAGGCGTGAGCCACCGCACCTGGCCGACCTTTATTTTTTTTCTTAAAATATGCCTTTATTGCACAATAAAAATCAACATCTGTGCTGTACAAAATAAAGTCCATTGAAAAAAATCAAATGTCTACCTTGAAAACATTACACAAAATGAAATAAGCCAGATACAAAAGGACAAATATTGTATGATTCCACTTACATGAGGGATCTGGAATGGGTAAATTCATAGAGATAGAAAGTAGAGTAGTGGTGATCAGGGACTGGAGAAAGAGGGAGTGGGAAGTTAGTGTTTAATAGTACAATTTCTGTTTGGGATGATGAAAAGGTTTGGAGCTAGATAATTGTGATAGTTGTGTAATATTTTGAATGTACTTAAAGCCACTGAATTGTACACTTAAAAATTGTTAAAATGGTAAATTTTGTTATGTATCTCTTACCATACACACACACGCACACATACACATGCACACACACACACACACACAAGGTAATAACCCTTAGGCTTAGTGTCAGGAGACAACGCCAATGATAGGGGTTGCAAGAAGGCAGAACCCATGTGAAAGGGGCAGCCTGATTGCCACTACAGGGAAGGGCAGTCCAATGTGACCAGCTTCTGAGTTTTCAAGAGAAACCAGAAGTCAAATGTTTTTAATATACAATCTCCAGTTTTTCATGTTGCCAACTAATAAATGTCTTAATTAAAAAGTCTTCCCTTTGTGTGCAATGTTTTTGTCCAATGTACAGGAAAAATGGGAAGGAATGTATACCTTATGGTCTATTTCCCAATCCCTGGCTAGATTCTTCTTGAAGGAAAGATGATGAAACCATAGTGCTTTGCACTGAATGGCATTCTCTCCCACTTACCAAGTGAACTAGGAGTATGGAATGTGCACATCTTCCTCTAGTTGCCTAGTGAACAACTAAATGATTTAAATGCATTTATGAACAAAAGCAGAGGCAAGCACGTATACTAGAAAAAATAAATCTTAACGATTTATGTCTCTACGCATAACTGTCCCTCTTAATCCCTCCAAAGACAAACGTTGAGAAGCAGCCTTCTCCAGAACACCTCCAAAAGTCAGCCTCCTATTTATTCATAAGGACACTAGCCCTGTACATGCAAAAACCAGCTTATCAGAAAATAGCAGGTTTATCTGAACAGGAAAGGAACAAAGGGACACATATGCAATACAAGACTTCGGTTAAATGATCTTCCTTCTGGATTCCCTCCCTCCCCCCTTCCACCCTTCGCAACCACACACACACACACACACGCACGCACGCACACACACACACACACGCATGCACACACAGTCCAGACACAGGAAGTTTGAAGCCCGATCCATGTGTGGAAAACAGCAATGTGGGAATTCAGGAAACAACACTAGAACTGTGCTCCAAGGCCAAGACCTGCTCCAGCGTTTGGGGGCCAAGTTACTCCTGGGGTATTTGGGGGCCCCAGCATTTTGGAAGTAAATCGGCTGTAGAAAAATAAAGCTGCCTACAAGTCTATTCCCCAAACACCTCCTAAGGTCTTGTTTGAGTAACCTGGGCTCGCCTCTTTATGATTTATGCAGGGATTCACTTCAGCTTAACTAAGTACCATATCTCCTTCAGCAGCTTGAGTTTCTGGAAAGGCCCAGACTGTCCATACTTCTCAGTAGGGTTTATTTGCAAATTCCTGGGTTAGCCGGAGCAAGAGGGAAGTAGGGAGGCTGAGGAACGTACATCAGTCTGTACCCTGGAAGGTGGTGGGCTGAGAGGGAAAATATAATGTAGTCAATGGTAAAAAAAAAAAAAATCTCTGAAAGCAAGTCAGAGGAAAATCAAATTCCTGAACCAGTAAAGCACGTTAAATGTACAGAGTTAGCAGGATTTAGAGGAAGTTCATCCTCTGACATTACCCTTTGCAAATAAACTCTTGATTGATTCAGAGCTCTCTCTGTTTCTGTAGTTGCCAGAGTGTCTGAGAGTTGTTATCCCAGTTGGGGGAGAAGAAGGCTGTGACTGCAGTAGAGATTTATCTTCTCTGGCTTGCTGCCCCACTTTAGGAACTCCAGGGAGAAGGCAGGTCAATGCCATTCCAGTGTGATTTAAGGCAGACCCACCTTGTAGGCCCCACTCAACCTTCTCTTCAGGTCTGCCACTGTCCTGTGAAATTCACACAGGAAAGACCCTTGTTAAAGTGCAAATATTAACCTGGGAAGGATTAAATAGTAAGCCATCCTTGGTGTGCTCTGCGGAAGGGGTATAGACTTTTGGGGTTACCCAAGCCAAGATTCAAGTCACAGCTCCACTGCTTACCAATGAGGCAGATTCCTTAACCACCCTGGACTGCAATTCCCTCATCTGTAAAATAAGGATAATAATGTTTCCACCATAAGGATTTCTTTGACGATTAAATGAAATAACACATTTAGAGGTCCTATCATGATGCCTGGCATATAGTAGTCCCTTAACACAGTTTATTTCTTCATGCCTCTCCATTCATTCTTCTTAGGGCATTCCAGGGTGTAGGACGATGGGTTTGCTTGGTGGCTTATAGAAATTAAAAGCACTTAGCTATAAGGCCCTCACAATCACTCTTCTCTACTAAATCTGCTCCACAGGGCAGTGTTAGGCTAAGCTATGGGCTTCGGCACCAAAAGGACTTAGTTTCATAGTCTTCGTTCTACTGCTCACTAGCGATGTGACTTCAGGCAAATTTTGAGTGTCAGTTTCCTCATTTGTAAAATGACAGCATCTATCTCAGAGGATGGTTGTAAAGGTAAAATGACAGTTGCATACAAATATTAGCTGATATTATTACTTATAATATTTTGTACAATGGACTGACTAGAGTTTACTTTTTCTACCAGCAGTTTCTAATTTAAACCAGTGAATTTTTTTTTTGAACAGAGTTTCGCTCTTGTTGCCCAAGCTGGAATGCAATCATGCAATCTTGGCTCACTGCAACCTCCGCTTCCCGGGTTTAAGTGATTCTCCTACCTCAGCCTCCCGAGTACCTGGGGTTACAGGCGCGTGCCACCACGCCTGGCTAATTTTTTGTATTTTTAGTAGAAACGGGGTTTCACCATGTTAGCCGGGCTGGTCTCGAACTCCTGACCTCAGGTGATCTGCCCCCTCGGCCTCCCAAAGTGCTGGGATTGCAGGCGTGGGCCACTGCACCAGGCCAGTGAATGGTTTTTAGTAAGAGTGTTGAAAACCCTTAAGCAAACGACAGTTATATGTCCCTGGCTTCCTGATCTTGGCTAGGGAACTTGGGATGGTATGGGGCAGTCGTAGGCATCTCAGTTCTAGGTGTTGGACCTCCTGCCTCCAAGATTCTCACAGGGGTTTGGCAGGATGTGAGTGGAAAGACAGACTCCTAGGAGGTGCTGCTGCAGGAGATTGCAAGATAATAGAACATGTGCTCTGTGAGCACGGGCCAGGGACACTCAGGCCTACCGCTGTTTTAATTCCACACTTTTCCCCTGCCTTAGAACCCTTGTGCACACCACTCCTTCTGCATACCCCATCTTCAGCCCCACTCTCTTCCCACTCCTCACCTCACTAATTCAATTCATTTCTCAGGCTTCAACTTAAATGTCATCTTTTCAGGGAAATATTTCCTGAGTGGTAACTTACTCTCCCTTCTCTTGTTTATCTTTAAACATTTATGTGAATTGTGCATTCTACATGATAAACTATATTGGAAGTGGTTTAAATATAAAATAATATTTAAAATATTGAATATGTAAATTATTTAACTTTGTTTCCCAGTCTAGAAAATATCAGGTCCAGGAGGAGGCTTCATGCGTACCCTGCAGCTCTGTACACCCCCTGGCACCTCTTTCCTACCCCCTAAGGAATTCATAATTTTTAAAACTATTCCTACACTAGGTGAGGGCATTGAACTGGATCATCTCCAGGGTTCCTTGCAACTGTTAACTGCTAACCGTTGTCAGAATGCTGACAAGTTTTCTGAATGCTGGAGTGGGAAGCTGTAGCTGAAGTGGCATCCTCCTGCCCGCCCCGCGCCCCCCCCCCCACCCAGTTATTTGATCTTGGTGTAAAATGGGGAGTTTTGAAATATATCTAGGAAATGTGGGTGTGAATGCTTTAAGCAAAAGGTGGAGTGTTTATTTGCTACTAGCAAATGAGAAAGACGAGTGCAGGCATGAGTGCTAGGGAGTAAAGTGTGACTGGCTGACTCAATGCCTGTGATGGCAAGAAGATGGTTCCAGATGACTTAACAGATGTTGTCACTTCCTGTTCCCCCATCAGAGCTGTGAAGTAGTACTAGATTTACCAAAAGTGAGCCAAGTATAGTGGAAGAAACAAAGATTTTGAATCAAATAGAATTGGACTAAATTCCCCAGATACAGCTGGTTGTGGGACCCTGTATAAATCACTTCTCAAGTCTCAATTTTCTAATTGATTGGTTGAACAAATGTGTATTGTGCATCCACTATGTGTTAAACACTTTCTAAGCACTTGGGGACACATTGGTGAATAAAATAGGCAAAATTCCTGCCTTTGTGGAGTGGGACTTATATTTTGGAGGGATATGGGAATAGTGGGGAGATATTTAAGATCTGTGATAATTCATGATATCCTTACAGTCCTGGAATTGGGTAGGTACTCAATAAATAGTGGCTGTTACTATTACTATATTTTAATAAAGCAATTACCATCTGTTAAAACTCAGGTGAAACTGGATAATTTCTATGCAAGGGACAATAATAGGTGGTTTGAAAAAAGTACTTGAGATTCTTGCAATATAGTAATAGCAGGTGGCTTGCACGGGTTTTTCCATTCTAAGTACCAGTACTTTTTTCTACTACGGTTTCCTCAGTAGTAATCCCTCCTGAGGTAAAATGTAGCCCAGGGTGGCCCTGAACAGTAGTAGGCTTAATGTTTATTTGGATAAACTTTCCTGCTTCATTATCTCCAGGAGATCAAAGAGCATGCATCTGGGTTAATGACATTCCCCTACAACCACTCCCATCATACTCTTATGTGGATTACATTAACCAGTTGAACTTTCAACATAAATTCTATGTCCCACTCCTCTAGTTCCATAGCCCCCTTTCTAGAAGCATAGTGTGTCAGAATGGGGGAAGGAGAAGATGCTGCTCATATTTTTTCATGGTTCATAGCATCTAGTTTGATTTTTTTCAATTGCAGTTTTTACCTTATTGCAGAACAACAGAACTATGACTATGTTTCACACTTTATGTGGTTAATTCACCAAGTGCCATGTTTCATATACTATTTCCCTTCTCCCCCAGGGATGGAGCAGGCATTAACTCAAGGTGTTCAAGGAGAGATAGTATGCCTTGGGCTAGCTGTGCATGTCCCCCTAGCTTCCTTCCTTTCCCTAGGTTTCAGTTCTCATCCTAGTTCCTATCTCTATCAGATTACTTATCACATTGTTTTGTAACAATTTATTCTCTGTATTGCCAACTAAGCCGTAGGTGCCTCCTATCTCACAGACACTATCTCAATTCACTGCTGTATCCCCAACACCTAGCACAAACTATCTGGCATGTAGTGGGTACCCCATAGTTGTTTGTTGGATGAAGGAAACATGTATTTTATGATGCAGGTTTTTGTGTAAATGAATTGTTTATCATCCTTTTAGATACCCCATCCTACTTTCTGTTTAAGTCCAAAATCAAAGCTATTTTTTTTTGTATTTTTTTTTTTTTAGTAGAGATGGGGTTTCACCATGTTGGTCAGGCTGGTCTCGAACTCCTGACCTCATGATCCGCCTCCCAAAGTGCTGGGATTACAGGCATGAGCCACCACGCCCGGCCAAAGCTATTTTTTTCTAACATTTGTAGTCAAGTCAGCAGGCAAAGTCATTGCTCTTCTAGAGTATTCCTCTGCCTTAGATGAAAACCCCTACAAGCCATCCTAATTGCATCTCAGTAGCTTTCCCAGGTAGCCCTCAATTTTTTATTTTTTTTGTAGACTCAACTCTGTTTCCTTGGAACACAAACTCTGGAATCAGAACTGTTTTAATTTAAAAGCCTTTTAAACTTCCAGGCCTCTGAAAGCCTTGTTTTTCCTGACTCCACCATCCTTATCTTTCCATTGTTCATCTGCATTCCACCCACTCTAACTCCCAAGAGGGTCACCTATCCTAAAAATTTTGTTCTTTGCCAGTCACTTCCCACCTTGGTGTAAAAGTAGCATTGGATTTGGAGGATATTTGACTGTAGTGTTGCAGTTTACAAGCTGTGCACACTTGGGCAAGCATCTTAACCCTTCTGAGTCTCAACGTCCTTGTCTGTTAAAAATGAGAGAATAACTGCTGTCATGTCTTGGTACCTCACTGGCTTGCGAGCTTTAGATCAAACAATGATTGTGAAAACAACTTGGAAACTGAAATAGATGGTTATTTTCAGGACACCTGTGGTTAACATGGTTACCACCCATACTAACTCTTCCTCCCCCATTAGGCACCAAGCATTGATTCCTTCTTAAACACTCTAGCCCTGGGCTATCGGTGGGTGGGGAAAGCATTGTTCTTCCTATCTTCTTGACATGTTGATCTTGGCTTAAGACTAGTTACCCTTAGGTCTTTTCAATCAGTATCTAGGGGTAGCCACTCCCTTGGCTTCTCAAAAGCTTCTTGTCAGGTGCTCTTTAGATACTAGGTAGCTTCTACCTTCAGGCCAGCTTTGTCCTCTCTAGTGAAAAGTGGTTATTGTGGGGGAAGGGGAAAAGGGAACATTTCCAACCTTTTCCTCCCTTGCACCAGAACTCCCAGGGTCCCCAGACTCCAATTTTTCAGGCATAGTTTCTTTACATCCATCAGAGTCTACCCTACAAGATATTTTAGACTGATCCCAGGCAGGTAAGTTACATTTTGCAGATATTTCACTCATTCCCAAAGTGGTGTCAGCTGGTTGGTAATTACAAAACCCAGGACTTCCCCTGCCTTTGTGGTCAAAAAACACCCTCAGCATTTGCCTCTCTCCTTGACCCCAGCTTCCAGACTGCTTTCGAGTCTGCACTGAAATCTCCTGAGGGAGTTCCCCAGCTTTAATTTGGCCAGATGCTCAGTGTCCTGCTCAAATTGCACTCAGCATTTATTTTTTTTTCACTTTGAATAGCTTTTGCACAGACTGTTAGATTCACTCAAACCTGCCCCTCTCTCCAGCTAGTTCTTCCTGCTCCAAGGAGTTGTCTTATTGCAGGCTGAGGAACCCTGATTAGTTTATTGCCAGGTTTAGTCTTTTCCTCATTCAGAATCCTCTTTATATTTATCATAGAGGGCTTCCACCACTGGCTTTGCATAGTTGATCTTTTCGCAGTAGGTGCTCAGTAAGTATTCCTCAAGTTGAAATGGAATTGGAATTTACACAAAAAACCACCATCTTCTAGAGCAAGACCAGGGAAACTACTGTCCACCAGTGGCTGGTTTTTGTGAAACCTCAGCTCTCTCTCTCTCTCTCTCTCTGTGTGTATGTATATGTATAAAACTGTATATAGGCCGGGCGCGGTGGCTCACGCCTGTAATCCCAGCGCTTTGGGAGGCCGAGGCGGGCGGATCACAAGGTCAGGAGATCGAGACCACGGTGAAACCCCGTCTCTACTAAAAATACAAAAAATTAGCCGGGCGCGGTTGTGGGCGCCTGTAGTCCCAGCTACTCGGGAGGCTGAGGCAGGAGAATGGCGTGAACCCGGGAGGCGGAGCTTGCAGTGAGCCGAGATCGCGCCACTGCACTCCAGCCCGGGCGACAGAGCGAGACTCCGTCTCAAAAAAAAAAAAAAAAAAAAAAAAAAGAAAAAAATGTATATATACATATACATTTTTAAGCAGTTGTTAAAAGAAACAAAGATTATACAACAGAGACGATAGGTATGTAGCTCACAAAGCCTAAAATATTTACTGTTTGGTTCATTACAGAAAAAGTGTGCTGACTTCTAGAGTTTTCCTTAGTATCCAAAAACAGAGTTTGAAGCAGTTTTAACCCTATCACCTTCTCTTCCAAGGTTACAGGAAATTTCTGACTTTATTCGCCCCATTTTGCCATCTCTATCTATCCCTTGCATTCAGTTCCCAGTCTAGTTATGGAGAGTTTAAAAGTTTTCTGTTCTAACTCCTGAACTCACATTTCATTTCTTTCCCAGCGAGTAACTTCCTTCGCTAAAACCAGCTCCCTGCTCCCTCCCCTCCTGCCCCTAATTAATATCCCTTTGGCTTTTGTGGACACTTCGGAAAGTGAGAGCTCCTTGCTCATTTTCACAGTCTCAGAAAAATGCTCAGGGTAATTTGAAGACAGAGCAGATGTTAAATATGGGGAGATTTTTGTGGACGACTAAACCATGGAGACACTTAAAATCCCCCTGCAAATGGAGACTAACTCTGTTTCGCCCACAAGGTGATTTATTTCCATAGGTCTTTGGAAGAAGGCAGGATCAGTTTACTAGAGCTCAGCTTACTCAGCAGAAGGGCTAATCTTCTCTGTTAAAATGTATTTTCTGCTGAATTTAATCTTACTCTCATTGGTTTTCCTTGTGCGCTGCCTTCCTAGTTACCAGGGTAGGCCACACCTAAAGAATGTTGCCAGAGTCAAACAAAGAACATTAGCTATTAGTCCAAACACAGATACTTACTGAATAACTGTTAGATACCTAGCATGTGATTGGTGCCATGTAGGGTGCAAAGAAGTCTAAAATTGGACTCTAAACCTCCAAAAACTCCAGTGTAGCTGGAGAGACAAAATGTTTAAATAACTACTCAAGGGGTTCTATGATACAATCATGATGAGTGAATGGCTTTAATTTTTAATATATGTAAATATTTACGTATATTAAAAAATATAAAACTCTTACTTTATTCTGAATAAACGGTCACTGTAACCATGCCTTCTGTAATAGAGAAGAGAGAGATTATGAGCTTTGAGTATCAAAGAAAGTACATAGTAGGTGTTCAATGCAGATTCTTTGAATGAGTTTATGAAGAGAGGTTGGGAAAAGCTTTCCAACCTCATAGAATAATAGCATTACCAAAGGTTTATAATCAGAAAAAGTTTGGATTGTTTGCAATACAAGTGAGCAGCCTGGCCTGGTTGGAGCAGATAATTTGTTAGAGGTTAGGAAAAGTTAAATTTAGCTCTGTAAAGTAGGACCAAATTTTTGAGGAACTTGAATGCCAACTACAGCAATTGGAACTTGTTCTTTTAGAGGTTTTGGAGACTGATGGGAGTGGTATTTTACACGGAGCACCCTGGTGGTGTTTCAGAATGGTTTAGAGGGTGTGTATAAACAAGAGGCTAGGAAGACTTTATAGACCATTAAGAACCAAGAAGATTAACGACAGGAGTATACAATATCTTATTTATTCTGTTCAGTTCTCCTTGGTGCATACATGCTGTTTAGCTAGGGAGAAAGACTGACAAATACAAAGTTTGACTTCCTTGAGTCTTTTACCATCCTCTGAAAAATACCTTAGCCGCTGCATACCTCAGATTTTGCAGCCAAATCGACACACCCATGCTGGGTTAAGAGCAGCTAGACTGGGCTGGCAGTGCATATTCAGCAGGTGGCAGGACCATGAAAGTGTTTTAAAGATACCTGGAAGTTTCTCTCCCTTAAAAATGCCTCCGGTAGCTGCTCTTGAAGATTCACAAGCCAAAGATGTATTATGGCCTCAAAGAATGACAAGTGAACATGGTGGCTAATAATTCCAAAGTCAATACCACCTGCTAGATCTCTTATAAGATCCATGTATCAAGCTGCCTGCTGGAACCCTCTGAATGTTTGATAGGCACCTCAAATTAGAATATATAAAACCCGCCAGGTGCTAGTTTCAACACTTCAACATTTCTGAACATCTGAAGTCCCAGCTACTTAGGAGGCTGGGGTGGGAGTATTGCTTGAGTCCAGGAGTTCAGGGCCATAGTATGCTATGCTGATTGGGTGTCCACACCAAGTTTGGCATCAATATGGTGACTTCCCAGGAGTTGGGGACTACCAGGTTGCCTAAGGAGGGGTGGATCAGCCCAGATTGGAAATGAAGCAGATCAAAAACTACTGTGCTGGTCACTAGTGGGATCACGCCTGTGAGTAGTGGGCAATATAGAGACCTGGGCAACGTAGAGAGACCCTGTATGAAAAAAAAAAAAGAATATATAAAAACCAAACATATAATCTGCCTCCATCTCTACTCATCAATCTCTTCTGCCTCTACCTGTATGCCTCATCTCCATGAATGGTACCACTAATTGCCTAATTACCCAGAGAGATCACAAAACACAGATTTACAAAAATCCTCTTCCTCACCATGCATAATCAATCACTAAAATATCTCAGAGCTTTGAGATATTTTACCGATTTGAAATATTTTACTGATTGATTAAATATGAGTGGTGAGGAAGAGATATTGATTGAATATTTTAGTGATTGATTAAATCCTGCCACTCCTCCATGTATAGGGCTTAAGTAGTGCCCCATATTCCTCTCAAGATAAAACCCAGACTCCTTAGTTTGGCTCACAAGTATTCTAGCGTATCTCACTCTTCTTTCCAACTCATGCCTTGTGTTTCATTCACACAGAACGGCTTTTCCTTCCTTAAGTGCCTGCTCATGCCCCAGTGCCTTAGCACATACTGTGTGCACACTCTCTCTCTGGAAATTCTTACCTCTTCTTTGCTTCTTTATTTACTACTTGTCATTCAAGATAGCTTAACCATCACTTCCTTGAGAAACCCTTCCTGAACCCTCCTAGTGTGGGTCAAATGTTCCTCTGTGGCCCCCATGGTACTTTAGTCATACTTCCAATAGAAAAGGAATCACATTCCATTATATTATAATGGTCTGTTTGTCTCTTCCAAAGGAAAATTAGTTATTTGAAGGAAAGGGCCCATGTCTTTTTTTTTTCTATCAACAATATCTACATCCTTTAAAGTATTTGTAATTGGAATAGATAGATGAATGAATTTAAACATGTTCAAAGTGACATGTAAAGGGCCGATACCTGACCCTTTCTGGAGAACAGCAGGTTTGATAGGTACAGAGCAAAGAAAGCATGAAGGTGGCAGAGGACTTAAAATATGAGGAAGATGTTGTTATGTGGAACATTAGGGGATGCCATGAACAGAGAAAAAGTCACACTGAAGGTCCCACAGAAACTGCCCATCATTGGAGAGGGCAAGCCCTGGCAAGATAGGAATCTCTGTTCCAACAGAGAAACAGTCCAGCCTAACCAGGAGAAATAGCTGACTTCCTGGGAGGGTAGAGCACAACAGGATGCTGGAGGTGAACAGAAGGCTACTGCTCACCCAGGGGAAAATAGACATTGCGTATAGAAGGTAAAAGATTTTCAGACTTTCGGTCACAAGAAAGCATCTGAATGAAAGCATCGTTAACTACCTTCCCCTTTCCCCTAACCTGAGTGACTTGGAATGAGAGTCCTTTAGACTTGGGCAAGATAAGGTATGAGATAGTCTGGTTCTGAGGCACTGCCTGCATGATACGATTTGATGGAAAATGGGTTCTAAGTTGCTAGAGGGCATGGACGTGCTGTACCCTTTTCTGCATCATCCCATAAGGCTCAAGGCAGAATCCTGCACATAGAAGGCATTCCTTCCATCTGTGACATGTCAAATGAGGCAGTGTGGTATAGAAGAAAGAGTACCGACTGGCAATCAGAGAGGCATGAAGAACTTGTTCTAACTTTGACGCATTCCTGCTTTCTGCCCGTGGGCAAGTCACTTCAGTGGTCTGGTCCTCAGTTTCCTTCTCTTTAAAATGAACATGTGAATATCCACTTCACAAGGTTGATGTGCAGAATACAGTAAGCTAGATTCGAGAGTTTTTTTCATCTCTAAGATATCCCACTTTAAAGATAAATGACTTTTCTGAAGGATCGTATCTCAAGACGTCACCATGTTATAAGTTACCGTAGCCAGCCAAAGGAAGAATATGAGAAGGACCCAACGTAAGAAGCACCTTACTAGGGTAAACAGAGAGGAGAAGGTAGAGCATGATAGAAAATGGGATCTCTAATCATGAATATGGGAATCACATCAAGGTCAATACAGCCTATTTCATCAATTTGCCAAGGACTTCCCATAATAGCAGCACAATATCGCCAAGTGATGAGGCGTAGGCTCCATTACTGAAGTAGACTTTTAATTGGTCTTAAATGTGTACCCTACAGACACTCACACCATAAACCATGACGTGAAGGCCTCATCTTGTGATATAAAATGAACTGTGTATTTTATTAAATTTTGGGAATGAAACAGTGCCACAGTGTGGTCCATGTACAGAGTTTGATAAAGTGTGTGAGGAGCTCCTCATTTTAGAGCAGGGGAGATGTCATTGGTAATACGGCTTTACCAGGAAAGCTATGGGCAGGAAATAAAATGAAAACTATCCTGCAACATTCTCCCTTTCCTCTTCCCCATTCCCCTTTCCTTGGAACCTTAAAAAGAAGAAGGAGCTGTCTGAATGACTGCATTCCTGGATAAATATTAAGCAGAGTAGTCAGAAATGCCAGGAGACATCTTGTCTTTAAAGCACTTACATACTCTGCATACATGAGCAAATAAGACAAAAACTAGATATGGTTGCAGGTCACAGGACAGAGAAAGGCATCTGTGGGGCCCTAGAAATTACCTACTCCATCATAGAAAACTGAAGTCAGCTTTAAAGCAAGAAAATGGCCCGTCTTATCTTTGTATTTTCCCAGGGCTTAGCATAGTGCCTGACACGTGCTAGTTATTCAGTAAATGTCTTTTGGATTCCCAAGTAAGGGCTGGTATTAGTTTTCTAGTGCTGCCATATGAAAGTGAGAAAAACTGGATGGTTTAAAGCAACAGAAATTTATTTTGTCACAGTTCTAGAGGCCCTGAGCCCCCAAATCAAGGAGCTGGCAGGGCCAGGCTCCCTTTGAAGCTCCTAGGGGAGGATCCTTCCTTGGCTCTTCTAGCTACGAGGAACCCCAGGTATTCCTTGGCTTGTAGCAGGATCACTCCAATATCTGCCTCCATCTTTACATGGCTGTCTTCTTTCTGTGTGTCTCTGTGTCTCTGCATGGCATTCTCCTCTTTGTGTGTCTCTCTGTTTCTTCTCCTCTTCTTAAAAGGACATTAGTCATATTTGGATTAGGGCTTACCCCAGTGACCTCATCTTAACTTGATTACATCGGCAAAGACCCTATTTTCAAAATAGGTCATGTTCACAGGTACTGGGATTAGGATTTCAACACATCTTTTTAGTGACACAATTTGACTCACAGGGCCCAGATGAACCCAGGCTCCTAACAGCATTTTTTGGTTATTAAGTTTAGGGAACATAATCTTTTTCCAGACCTAGCTTTGGGCTTGATCTCTATTATGGTCAAGCTCTCACTTTTTCTGTCTAACTTTCTTTGTACAATCTTTTTTTGAATGGTCATGTTTTCAATATCTTAATTTACTTGGACAAATGGCATAACCTCCCCATTGTTTAAGATTTGTTTACTTTCTTTGTTCAAGTGTTCTTTGTTCAAATTCTTTTGGTGTAACTATGTTTATTTTCTCTAGTTTGCAAATATTGATGGTGGTGGAAAAGACGGCTCTTGAGGAAGCAAGAAGGACTGAGACGCTATGAAGTGCAGAGATAATGTTCCAGCCCTGACCCTTGATTTGCTAGGCCTGGCTAGTTAGGTTGTGTTTCCTGAGATCAGCCATATCTCATCCCATATCTGGGCCTTGGGGTTGCCACCATCAGCCCTCCCTCCCTCTAGTTCAATACCTAGCTGTGGATCTATCTGAATCTGGTTCCTGATTAGTAAATTATAAAGTAGGATAAGAGTAGGGTTTCTCAACCCGGCATCCACAGACTAGCTGAAGTCTACTAAATTGTGAGTGAATATGTGTATTTGTATTAATTTACTGAGGCTACTATAACAAATTATCACAGAAATTTATTTTCTCACCGTTCTGGATACCAGAAGTCAGAAATCAAAGGGTCAGGAGGGTCAAGCTTCCTCCAGAGGCTCTAGGAGAGAGTCTGTTTCTTGCCTCTTCCAGCTCCTGGTAACTGCCAGAATGTCTTGACTTGTGGCTATATGACTCCAGTCTCTACCTCCATTTTCACATTGCTTCCTTCTCTTCTGTCCTGCCTCTGTGTTTCCTAGAAGAACACTTGCCATTTGATTTAGGGCCCTACTGGATAATCCAAGATGATCGCCTCATCTCAAGATCCTTAATTTAATTACATCTGCAAAGTCTCTTTTTCTAAATAAGGTCACATTCACATGTTCTGGAGATTAGGATGTGAACATATCTTTCTGGGAACAACCATTCCCACTACCGTGTGTGTGTGTGTGTTGGGGG
Organism: Macaca thibetana thibetana; assembly: GCF_024542745.1. Taxonomy (NCBI): domain Eukaryota; kingdom Metazoa; phylum Chordata; class Mammalia; order Primates; family Cercopithecidae; genus Macaca; species Macaca thibetana. The sequence goes on from NC_065598.1 coordinate 108,402,796, forward strand.
CAGGCAGGGAAGTCTGTTTATAGATTTTTACCAGATTCTCTGGGGGCTGTGATAAAAATAAAAATTAAGAACCCATAATCGTTAAGCTCTTTTTAAGTCCAACATTCTATGACTTTGTAGTTGGTGTGGTACATATGACTTGGTCTTAGTAAAATACTTTGCATGTAAGAGGTACTCAGTAAATTTGGGTATGTTTGATTTGGCATTGGAATAATAATAATATTAATATGTAACATTATTGAGCACTTACCATGTGGTAAGCACTTTCCAAATGTCTGGTGTGTATTAATTTATTTGATCTTCACAACAACCTCATGAAGTAGCATTATCAGCCCCATTTTTTTATGAAAAAGCTGAGGCACAGAGACATTAAGTAACTTGCTTAAGGTCACATAGATAGTTGGTGGCAGGGGTAGGATTCTAATTCAGCCAGCCTGGCCTCAGAGCCTATGCTCCTAACTGCTATACTTTGTGAAAGTACTCAGTTTCAATTTTAAGTTATGGAACCTCCATTGTCATAAAAGACAAAGAACTGCTGTGGAAATGTTCCAGATAAAATGGGGTTAAAGAGACATGACAATTAAATGAAATACCTTATCCTAGACTGAATCTTGTATAGGAGGGGAGCAATATCCTTTAGAGGACATTATTGGGCCAACTGACAAAACTGGAAAAGAGTTAGTAGACTAGATAAAATATTGGACTGATGTTGATATTGCTGAAATTATTAACTGCACTGTGGTATATAAGACAATATGCTCATAGCTAGGAAATATTCATCAAAGCAGTTAGAGGCAACAGGCCACGATGTATGCGATTTACTCCCAAATGATTTGGAAATTTAGATAGATAAAAATGATAAAGCAAATGAGGTAAAATGTTTATAATAGTGTTATTATCATGGGTAAAATATAGGTGAGTATTCTTTGTGCCGTTTTATTCTTGTAATTTTTCTAAGTTTGAAATTATTTCCAAACAAGACGCTCATTTTAAAAAATGTATGGAACAGTTTTGGGAAGCTAGATGGCTCCCTTTTGTTAAAATATTTGCATTTGATGCTGAACGTACAAATAACATATTTTAGCCTTATTTTTATTTTTATTTTTTGAGACAGAGTCTCACTGTGTCACCCAGGCTGGAGTGCAGTGGCGTGATCTCGACTCACTGCAACCTCTGCCTCCAGGGATCAAGGAATTCTCCTGCCTCAGCCTCCCAAGTAGCTAGGATTACAGGCACCCGCCACCATGCCCAGCTAATTTTTTTTTGTATTTTTAGTAGAGATGGCATTTCACCATGTTGGCCAGGCTGGTTTTGAACTCCTGACCTCAAGTGATCTGCCTGCCTTGGCCTCACAAAGTGCTGGGATTACAGGCGTGAGCCACCGTGCCCAGCCTGATTATTTTAGCCTTCTTATTCAAATCTGCTAATGTTTATTGAGTACCTACTATGTGCTAGGGACAGTCACATATATTGTATTATTTAATACTCTCCCAAACACTATGCTATTTATTACCCATTCCATTTTTCTGATGACAAAACTGAGTTTCAGAGAGGCTCGGTGACTTGCAGAAAGTCACAGGACTATTTAGTGACAGAGCTGGGATTTGAACCCAGCTCCTCTGACTCCAGGCCTCCTGCTTTTTATGTGACCCATAGCTACTTCCAGTTACAAATAGCCCATTTAAACATTTCTGAACATAAAAATCTTTATTGTTAGCCTAACTTTCTGGTCCGAAGGTCAGTGGGAGGGTTTTTGCTGTTTTCTTGGCTCCACTAGTGATGATAGTCTTGGGCCATGAGGAGCCAAAAAGGGAGGATCAGACTAAAAGAATAATGTTTCTATCTTTATTTGATAAATGGAATTAGCATTCCCACGTGAACAGGAAATGTTGACTTGTTAATATCCTCCCTTGGGTTTATTACATGCAGTCTATTTACATACTTTGAATATACTCAGTCAGGAGGTATTCAAGAAAAGCAGCCCCATCTCAAAGTGATATCCTCTTTTCTATTCCTCTGTCTACTGACAAAAAGTAGAGAATATTGGCCGGGTGCGGTGGCTCACGCCTGTAATCCCAGCACTTTGGGAGGCCAAGGCGGGCAGATCACGAGGTCAGGAGATTGAGACCATCCTGGCGAACACTGTGAAACCCCGTCTCTACTAAAAATACAAAAACATTAGCCGGGCTTGGTGGCGGGCGCCTGTAGTCCCAGCTACTTGGGAGGCTGAGGCAAGAAAATGGCCTGAACCCAGGGAGTGGAGCTTGCAGTGAGCCGAGATCACACCACTGCACTCCAGCCTGGGTGACAGAGTGAGACTCTGTCTCAAAAAAAAAAAAAAAAAAAAGTAGAGAATATTAAGCATACTGACTAATTTTATTATATTACAACATGGCACAAACATATAATGTTAGTTACATGTGGATTGAAATATTCTTTATGATTGGATGGACATAAACCAGTGTATATATTTATTGAATATCTATAATTTTCATAGTGCTGCAGCACTGCACAGTAGGTATAGTAGGGGTCATATGGTAGATGTAGACTATGTCTTCAAAACCATATAAACTAGTTAGAAAATGAGACTTAAGAGCAGAAAGTATTACTACAAGGTGATACTCAGGAAAGGACTATATAGGCAAAAAGTGCTATCAGTGTCCAGAGGGGAGATAATCACTGTGGTTTGGATTCCTTAGGGACTGCTTTTGTTTGTTTGTTTGTTTGTTTGCTTTTGTTTTGAGACGGAGTCTTCCTCTGTTGCCCAGGCTGGAGTGCAGTGGTGCAATTTCGGCTTACCACAACCTCCACCTCCCAGGTTCAAGCAATTCTCCTGCCTCAGCCTCCTGAGTAGCTGGGATTACAGGCGTATGCCACCACGCCCAGCTAATTTTTTTTTTTTTGTATTTTTAGTAGAGACTGGATTTCACCATATTGGTCAGGCTGGTCTCGAACTCCTGACCTTGTGATCCGCCCACCTCGGCCTCCCAAAGTGGGGAACGCTTTTTTGTTTTTTAAATAAACTGAACCTTAAAGGGCAAGTAAGATTTGGATAAGCAGAGGAAAGGCATTCCAGTGGATGGTCATTGAGGTGGGAAGGCATAGGTTTCATGAGCTAGTATTGAATCAGAATGTAAAGAGCCTTGAAATTGGTAAATGGGGGGTTATTAAAGTTTTCTGAACCGGTAAGTTACATGATGAAGCAGTGTTTGTAAATGTCCTGACAATAGTGTGTAGAGAGGATAATCATGGGTTCTTAAACCTGACTGCACATTAAAATCAACTGGGGAGATTTACAAAATACTGATGTCTGGCTCCTAACCTCAGAGATTCTAATGTAATAGTATAGGATATAGCCTTGGCCTTAAGATTTTAAAAAGATCCCCAGATATTCTTAATATTCAGCAAAGTTTGAGAACCACTGCAATCAAGAAAAGAGAGATACTAGCATAGAAACTAGCCAAAAAGCTGTAATAACATAGGCATAGTAAGAACATGAGTCCTGGGACTGCTGAGGTTAGTGGCAAGGGGAATAGAGAGAAAGGTTTGGATACAGGTGATATTTCAAAGGAAGAACATACTGAGCTTCAGGTTAGACTGAATCACATAGAAAATGAGAGGAAAGATTTAAATATGCTAGCAAGGGCCGGGCACGGTGGCTCACGCCTGTAATCCCAGCACTTTGGGAGGCTGAGGAAGGCAGATCACGAGGTCTGGAGATTGAGACCATCCTGACTAACATGGTGAAACCCCATCTGTACTAAAAACACAAATAATTAGCCAGGCGTGGTGGCAGGCACCTGTAGACCCAGCTACTTGGGAGGCTGAGGCAGGAGAATGGCGTGAACCTGGGAGACAGAGCTTGCGGTGAGCCAAGATTGCGCCACTACACTCCAGCCTGGGTGACAGAGCGAGACTCCGTCTCAAAATAATAATAATAATAATAATAATAATAATAAATAAATAAATATGCTAGCAAGATTTCGGGACTCAATGTCTCAAGCACCCAATTAATATTTGCTGAAACAAACTGAACTTAATGTGATAATATGGAGACTCATGCTCCATTAGTAGAAATCAGAATGTCAGGGGAGAAAAATGAGTTTGGACGTTGGAGGGGGATTTTATTCCTAGGCCAAGTATGAGATGACAGAAAATTACGCAAGTCATCGGGCAGTTTTGCGAGGTAGTACTGGAATTCTAAGAAAATCAGGGCTGGAGATTGCCGTTTACAAACCATCTTCATAGTTGATTGTTGAAATCCTGAGAGTGGATAATATCATCTAGGGAAAGGAATACAGTAAGAAAAGAAGAAGATTGATGACGAAACATTGGGGAAGGCAGAGTCATGTTTTTATTGTTGTTGTCTTTTTAATCAGTGAGAAGGTCCTGTGCATGTTAGCAAGCAAAGAGAGAGTCAAAACATCCAGCAGAAGCAGGAAGAGAAGAGTTACCCAGCATTGCACAGCTATCCTGAGAAGTAGAGGACAAGGCCCCTCTCTTCAGGTAGGTTATGATCCAGCTGTGTAGACAAGCCATGGTACTAGCTATATTAGTCAGTAGAGTTGTCCTTGCTGAATGTGACAATAAGCGTTAGAAGTGTTCATAGGAAAGTCAGGAAGGTTGAACTTGGAGAATGACTAGGTGTACATCATGTTTTGGGATTGGAGAGAAAGATGCTTGCATGAATTCAGAGGTAGAGAGAAGCAGAGTTTGAGAGGACAGGTGTCATCTGTTTTAAAAAGCAGGCCCCAAGGCCCATGTTTTCTTTGTTACCTTCCCTGAATACTTCAGGCCATTTCCCACTCCTGCTCTCACTAGGACCCACACTTAATATATCCTTTTCTTTTAATCCAGCCATGCCCTGAGTCACCAGACAGACAGAGCAATTCTCTTAATTTGCCATAGCCTAAGATTTCCCTGGGGGAACATTTAAGAAAATATTGCCGCTGTTTGAGTAGTTCATTCCTTGAAATGTGCGTGAATCAGTTGGTTAAAATAAGAAAAAATCTAGGTGAGTTTAGTCCATCTCAGAAAGATCTGAAAGTCTTTCCTCAGGGTTCATTCCAGTATTTAGTGAATGAATGTGTTTATCATGTTCAGTATTGTGTACCCAGACAAGATGTGGGACAATGGCCCAGACAATCGCTCAATATCACAGTATTATCATGGGGTAGGCCTCACTGTGCCTCTCAGAATAATCTCAAGTTGCCAACCTACTGTGCAGCATAACCTGAGACACTCCACAAGTTACTAAATCAGCTCATTATTTGTTTAGTGCCCTACCATTTGTTTGACATTATGTAGACACAAGGCTCTATTGAATAAGGAGAGCATACTAGCTGGTAGGTCATAACTGGGACCTTGGAATTACAATCCAAACAACCTGTCACACATTTCAGTCACACATAGCAGCAATATAATTCTGTTGCTTTGGAAACAGTTAAAAGCTAGTTTTACAATAAGAAGACAAGCTCTTGAAAACAGGGAGGGGTGGGGTTGGGTGTGATTGACAGACTGTCATTAGTATTTGACAGATATCCACGATTGTTTTTTGTAACAGGAAAATGGGTGGTTCTTAAAAGCAGTTTTAGATTCTTCTATTTTTTTTTTTTTTAAAGAAAGTCTCTTTCTTCAACTTTTCTGTGTAGTGTCAGCAAATGAACTGTTTCCTCTCAAATCATGCATATTGCCTTGCAGCCTTCAACTGCATAGTAATATATCACAAACATTTGGATGTGGGAAGGGGAATGACCAGAAATAACCATATAGGTCATATGGGTTTCAGATGCATCTGTTTACATACAGAGGGTTCCTACAGGAGACTGTTTCATTTCAGGGAATATTTTACCCTGATGACAAACTGTAAGTTGGTGAGTCATTTTCATGGCCTGACATTTTGCTGTGAAAGTGCTTGAGAGAGGGTGCACTGCTTTTACAGGCTGCTTGTGTCCTAAAGCAAGTTGCAGACATCATGTATGACACAACACAGGTTGTATTGGATGTTGGACCTTTATGAGACTGGGTTTAAAATGGAAACTTGCATTTTAAAACTTTATTTCAATTACCTTGTTATAGAGTTTAAGACTAGTTGTAATAATGGGTAATTTGAGAACTACAGAATAGGATTGGTATAAATTAGTCATAATGCCTACAGTGTTACAGCTAAATATTGCCATGATCACTTTTCCCCTAATTAAAACTCTTCATTTTTGTAAATCTCTAGATTCCTATTGACACACTTATTGTATTTTCAAAAAGAATTCAGGACGTCCTCATGTCGAGTTCCAAAAGTTTGTTTTTTTTTTTTTTGAACTCAGAAACAAATTTCCTGTACAAACAATGTTATAAATTATGGTTATATTCCCAAACCAGTCCACCCAAGGCTACTTAACCTATAATGTGCTTGAAGTAAAGCTTTATGTACATCATATATAATAACATTTCTATGAAAAACAGTTCTGCAATGAGAGCACATGGGCATAGGGAGGGGAATATCACACGCCAGGGCCTGTGGGGGTTGGGGGAGGCTAAGGGAGGGAGTGCATTAGGACAAATACCTAATGCGTGTGGGGCTTAAAACCTAGATCATGGGTTGATAGGTGCAGCAAACCACCATGGCACATATATACCTATGTAACAAACCTGCACGTTCTGCACATGTATCCCAGAACTTAAAGTAAAATACCAAACCAAACCAAACCAAAACAAACAAACAAAAAAACAAAAAAACCAAAAGAAAAGAAAAACAGTTCTGATCCAACATAGGAAGACCAGAATAAATTCCCCTTTCCTGGGGTGACTCCCCTCCAGTGCTGTTCCCTACCCTTACTCAATCCTTTATCAGGCAGGCAGTGTGAAAGAGAACAAACCCTGACTCCAAGATAGTGGTGATCTCTTTGGGAGCAGGAAAGGAGAAGGAAGGCAGACACTTTTAGGCATTTGAGGCTGCTCCCACCCCTTTTCTTTTCTATCACCAGGTGTTGGTCTGCCTGCTACCCTGAGAACACACAGTTTCTTTAAGGATTTTTTTTTGGGGGGGGGGATTTTTATTGATACTAGCAGTGAAAACAGGGATAAAAGTTCTCAGATATGTGCTTCCACTTCTATACATTCATTTACTTCCTCAACAACAATGTATTAATCAATTCCTATGTAGGAGGCACCGCGCTCTAAACCCTGGGGATACAAACATGAATGAGCCCTTGAGGTCCTCTCAGTCTACTGAGAGATGCAGACACATAAACAAACCATTGCACTACTGCATACTACCTGCAGCGATAGAGTGCTCTACCAGGTAGAGTGGTGATACAAAAGAGGCAGTGTTCTCCTTGGTCAAAGAAAGCTCCACAGGGCAGACACTAAGCCTAGTCTTGAAACATGAGGTGTTCAGCAGGCATACAAAGGATTCTGAGAAGGCATTTTAGGCAGAGACAAGAAGTCATGAAATACCACATTTTGAAAAGAGCAGTGTGGTATGGCTTGATCAGAGGCACAAAATGGGGCAGTGTTAGGAGACGGAGCTAGGTGGGGGCTTTAGTTAAAGAGCCTTGCATGTCAGGCTGAAAACTTTGCATTTTATCCTATAGTGATTAATGGGGAGTACTATGGTCAGATTTACCACTGCAGTGGCAATATGGAAAATAGGTTAAGTGGGAGACAAAGGGTAAACAGAGACTTTTAAGCAGGACAAGAGGAAGGGAGAGACATGTTTTCATTTATTTATTTTAATTTTAATTTTTAAAATTATTAATTGGGATAAAATACATATAATGCAAAATTCACCATCTCAACCATTTTTAAATGTACAATTTAGAGGTGTTAAGTACATTCACAGTTTTGTGCAACCAATCTCCAGAACTCTTTTCATCTTGCAAGCCTAGAAGTCTTTACCCATTAAACACTAACTCAATACTTCCTCCTCCCCGTGTCTCCTGATAACCACCATGGTATGTTCTGTCTCTGTGAATGCTCCAGGTATGTCACATAAGTGGAATCACATAGTGCTTTTTTTCTTTGTGATTGGCTTATTTAGTTATTATAATTTTTTAAATGAAGGTAATTTAAGTTTGTGGCTTTAAAAATTCCAAATAACACCGAAGCGTATAAAATGAAAAGTAAAAGTCTGGGATGGATGTCGGCTTTGTTAAAGAAATCTTTGACATCTATTTAGAAACTAACATTTACTGAGTATATGCCAAATGACACTGTGTTGAGTGTTTTACATGTGTAATTTACCTTTTAAAACATAGGCCATGTCATTTACTCATCATACTTTATCACTTAACCATCAACAGTCCCCAAGGAGAGGAATCTGACAAAAATTAAGCAAGAGGTCAGAGTTAATGCCATAAAGACTGGAATGCAGAGAAGAGTTTCTGTGCCAGTGGGAGAACAGGAGTGTGCTCTGGAAACAGGAAGCCCAGCCTCTATCAGTGAACTCAGCACAGCAAGGCCTGGGGAGGGTGTGTAACCTAAGTGGGCCCAGAGTTCACAGGACCTTCCTCAGACACATTGGTTCCTGGGCTTAAAAGACGCTTTTCAGACATGCTGTGTGGTGAGGAAAGCACTCTTATCAAGCTTTCTCTGGGTTAATGCAAGAATTTTGGGGTTGGCTGCCAGAAATATCTAGTTCTTGATCTTCCAGTATGGATACCAATTGGTTTGTGTCATACCTATTCTTATGCTAGCCTAGACCAGCATCCTCTAAACAGTATTTCATGGAAACATACTGGTTTTCTATAGTATGCTAGCACATAGTCATCAAAAACAAACAAGGAAACAAATTCCTGGTCAAATACATTTGAAAACAGTTCATAGTAGATGCTTCTAAAGATTTATAGTACATAAGCTTATTAAAATCTCTGAGAATTTAATACATAATAAACCTGTTGAACACTTATTTTTTTTTTTTTAATTTTTGAGACAGGCCCTCGCTTTGTTGCCCAGGCTGGAGTGCAGTGGCACAATATTGGCTCACTGCAGCCTTGACCTCCTGGGCTCAAGCTATCGCCCACCTCAGCCTCTTAAGTAGTTGAGACTATAGGCATGCATCACCATGCCCAGCTAAGTTTTATATTATTTTGCAGAAATGGAGTCTCACTATATTGCCCAAGCTGGTCTTGACAATAGACCTGGGTTCAAGCAATCCTCCTGCCTCGGCCTCTCAAAGGCTAGGGATTATAGGCATGAGCCACTGCACCTGGCCCTATTGAACATTTAAACCACTGTTTCCCAGATATTCTGACCACCACATATATTTTCTTTTCCCTCTAGCAATATCTATCTGTCTATCTATCTATCTATCTATCTATCTATCTATCTATCTATCAATATATATGTGGTGGGACTCTAGTGTTACATGAAACACAGAAGCACAGTGTGTAGGTAGCGTCTTGGCTTGGTTATATCAACCACATGCCACAGGCCTCCCATGCAATGTTGGTAACATCCCATGAAACCTAGAAAGACTAGGTACTATATGGTATATTTTTGGTGCTTAGAGTATGGTATGGTATTTTGGAGTTGACGTCTGAATTCCCTACAAGATTAGAAACCTGACATTAGAAGGTTAAATTGGCATTTCTGGAGTTCTTTATAAAATTGATGCTGCTACTTGATCTGTCCAGAATGTTTTGTTCTATTCACTCAAGCAAGAACATTGAAGTACATACCATTATTGCTAAAGTAGACTGATAACCCCACACTCTTCTAGTACATAATGAAATACAACTTTCATGAATTTCTGAAAGACTTCAAGGCTGTTATGGGGAGTACAGTGTCTGAATTGGTGCACATTGTATTCAGTCTGGAAGATAGTTTTCTTCTAATCTTCCTTCCAAGTTTATTTCAATTTGAATGTCCTTCAGAGACCGAGCTGAGAGGAAATGTAGTCTAAGAAGTCATGGTTAAGAAGTATCAGTTATCTATCCTGGACAGTGATGACATTAAAGCCTCAATAATACTTATGAAACTGCAGTGGGAAGTAGGAAGTGGTAGACTGTTGTACCTAGTCTTTCTAGGTTTCATAGGCTGTTACCAACATTTCACGGGAGCCCTGTGGCATAATGGTAAGAACACAAGCTTTGGAGTCAAATAGACGTAGGCTAAATTTCAACTCTGCAAATAAAAATTTATGTTATCTTAGCAAATTATTTAAAATATTGTAACAATATTGATCTAAATAGGATTATTGTCACATAATATATCTAAAATACCTGGCATGATGCCATGTACACAGTAATAATAATGAGAGAACCATTGGCTCTCATAATTATGAGAGCATTTAATATGTGCTGATTGTGTGACCGGGCGCAGTGGCTCATGACTGTAATCCCAACACTTTGGGAGGCTGAGGCAGGCAGATCACGAGGTCAGGAGATCAAGACCACCCTGGCTAATACGGTGAAACCCCATCTCTACTAAAAATACAAAAAACTAGCTGGGCGTGGTGGCGGGCACCTGTAGTCCCAGCTACTGGGGAGGCTGAGGCAGGAGAATGGCGTGAACCCAGGAGGCGGAGTTTGCAGTGAGCCGAGATCACGCCACTGCACTTCAGCCTGGGTGACAGAGCAAGACTCCGTCTCAAAAAAAAAAAAAAAAAAAAAAAAAAGTGTTGATTTTGTTAAGCGCTTAGTGTGTATTATATAATTTAATATATCCAAAACTGTTTAGAACATGGGCCTTCATAATTCTGGTTTTGATCATGGATGACTCATGACTTTGGGGTTATGATGCCATCCATTACCTTGAAACTAGATTCTCTTAAAAATAGGTTGCACAAATATGCATCCCTAGGTAAATGTTCTGCTTTCTATCTAAATTCAACTCTTGGATCTAGAAAGTCTCTCTTTGACATCTTACCGATTACAAACTTATCTTCTGTACATCAGTCCCAGATTTTTGAGCAATGACTCAATTTCTATACCTGCTATAGCAAAATATGCAGGTAGCCTTACCACCCTCACTGGATGTCTCTTACACTGACCACATTACATATCTATCAAGAATACTTCACTCTACACCAAATGTGGTTTTCATCTTTGTATCTTCCAATTCCAACCGTGTCCAATGCTGTTTTCATCATAGATGACTACCTGACAAATATTCTAACAGCACAAATATCCTTCAGCAAGCAATACCTTAGAATAAACTTAGTTCCAATCCGTGACAAACCCCCGGATGACATCTCAATAGAGGTCTGGACCTGTCTGCTCAAAACAATTAGATTACAAGTGCTTGGATGCTGTAGTGGATATATCTTGGTTTTTCTGTACAGCACCCTTACCTCATTTGGTGGAACTGCTCCTCGTGCTGTACAATCATGTAATTTTGTTGAGGCAGCTGCTAGTCATAGTGCTCTATCTCATTGGTCACAGGGATTGGGTGCTGACCCAAGCCCATTCAAAGGTAAAACTCCATTTCTGTAACTACATTAATTACTCTGGGTTGAGTATGTGACCAAGCTTAGCCCATCAGATTCCTTCCTTGAAATTTTCAATTTCGATCTAGAGAAAATTGGCCTTACTTTTGAAGTCATAAATCTAGAAGAAGAAAGGTAGCCACAAACAGGCACCATTCCTGCCATATGGAAAAATCTATCTTAGGAGTAGAGAATGGGGCCAACAAACAAAGGAAAGCAAAATATGGACAGAAATATTCTTGATGGTATCATTTCAGCATCTGGCTCAAATATGCCATATCTACCTTGGACTTCCCAGTAGGATAACCCAATCATTTTTTTTTTTCCCCCAAGTGACTTTAATTTGGGTTTCTGTCATTTGAAAATGTACCTTCCCATAATGGCCATATTCAAACTGGTTGTCTGGCTCCCTCCGTATCCCAGATAGAGTCTGTGCTCCAGCAACCACTCCTCCTTTTGTGTAAACAGGGCAACACTTCATACCTGGCTCTCTGTGGCCCACCACCACTGAGCACCAATCTAGCAGTATTACACTCCAGCTAGTAATGGAGCAGATGTTTTGGACGTAGCCATCCAGTAAAGGAATTGGTCTTCAACATCAGTAGAAGCAGATAGGGTTTACAATGAAACAATGGGGTGTCCTAATAGGGGACATATTACAACAATGAGGAAATAGAGAGGTGGACAATGATCAGAAAGTGGGAATAAGAAATTAAATTGGAGAGAAATGTGTTTTTCAGGTTTTTTTTTCAGTTTTTTGGGGCTGCCTCTAGTTATTCTTGTTATCTCTAGTTAATTATTTACCTATTTACCACTACTTATATCTAGTTACTCACAGTTATTTAAATAAGAAATAGGATGTTATAATTGATTGGAATGTGTGTTTCTGATCTTCTAAACTTACTTCAGTGATTCGTGTTGTCTATAATATTTAGCTATTAGTTCACTTGTCACTAGTTAACTAATTGTATCACTTCTCTATTTTTTGTTTTCTATACTTCTTACTCGCTCTTCTAACAAGAAATGAAAAGTTAGATTTAAGAGGAATACTTTAAATCTAACTTGGTTTACTCTAGTTATCTCTAATTAATTATCTAATCAACACTAGTTACATTTAGTTATCCCTAGTTATTCAAACAAGAGATGAGAAGTTAGAGTTGAGATGAAAATATCATCCTGAGTTTCTTGGCTTATTCCAGTTATTCTGATTATCTAGTTAGCTAGTTACTAGTTAAGATGATCCTCTATTTTTTTTAGTTTTCTATAGTCATCACCATAATTTTAAGATGAAATAAGTTAGATTCAAGAGGATTTTGGTTTTGTTTGTTTTTTGCATCTTGGCCTCTTCTAGTTATCTTTAGTTACCTTTAGTTAACAAGTTAGTCACTACCAGTTACATCTAGTTATCAATAGTTGTCCACCAAACTTCTTTTCTTTTCTTAGGAACAGAGCTGAAATCTCTCTCCCAGTCTCCCTTTGTCTAAGTGGGGCACTGTGACTGGTTCTCCCCTATAGAATGTGAGCAGAAGTCATGTGTCCCTTCTGGGCTGAGGCAGGTAGGAGTGGATGTGTTTTCTTCACACTCTCTCTTTCCTCTTCACAATGACCTTGGAGACCATGCACTGAAGATGGTAGCATTATAAAACTGAAGGAGTCTCAGTCCTTAAATGACTAGCTGGATTAGACACTCGTCTGCTCCTACTGACCACATTGGGCTTTGACTTGAATGAGCAAAAAAATCTTTACTGTCTTAAGCCACTGAAATTGTGAGGTTTGTTATAGCATTTAGCCTATCCTGACAAAACCACTGTATCATAGTACTTATCATCCTCTCTTGTATGTTATGTTTCTGTACTTTGTCTCTTCCATTAGATTGGGAATTCCTCGGGGGACAGGACCAGTCAGTATATCTTTAGTCATTGTACCCCTAGTTGTTAGCACAGTGTTCAGTACACAGTAATTACAATAATAAAACTTATTGAATGAATATTATAAATGGATACAAGTGCCCTGACAGGATCCCCCTTACTATCTTACCAATAAGGACCACTCTTTTATTTAAGATGTCCGAATTTTTTTTTTTTTTTTTTGAGACGGAGTCTCGCTCTGTCACCCAGGCTGAAGTACAGTGACACGATCTCGGCTCACTGCAAGCTCTACCTTCTGGGTTCCCGCCTTTCTCCTGCCTCAGCCTCCTGAGTAGCTGAGACTACAGGTGCCCACCACCATGCCCGGCTAATTGTGTGTGTGTGTGTGTGTGTGTGTGTGTGTGTGTGTTTAGTAGAGACAAGGTTTCACCATGTTAGCCGGGGTGGTCTCGGTCTCCTGACCTCGTGATCTGCCTTCCTCAGCCTCCCAAAGTGCTGGGATTACAGACGTGAGCCACCGCGCCCAGCCAAGATGCCCTAATTCTTTACTAAGGGAGATTCACTCATTCCCTCTCCCTTAAGTTTTGATTGTAGGTAGGGAGAAGAACTCTGTAATGATTTTGAAAAAAGTGATAAGGTTCAAAGATCAAGTAGTTACTCACACACAATAGATTAAGACCCTTAGTTTACCTGGTTGAGCCACATTTTAAATTGCTCATAAGCAACTAACAAGATTTTTCTAAAAAGCTGAATTTCTCTTATGGGGTCCATAGATGTCAGTATAACCTAGAACAAATATATTAAAAATGGTTGCATGGGATATCAAGTGTGCATAGCAAGGATATTTTGAAATTCATGTATGTGTGGTCTATGAAATGGCAGTTTGATTAGTCATTCTGGATTAAAATCCAACCAAACAAGCACAATTAGCCAAACTACTATTTGTCAATACACAGTCCAAAAGAAATCTGTTTTTTTTTCAAGAGAGTTTTTCACTTTAACAGCTTGAGCAATCATATATATAAATGAGCCCAGGGTTTTTAAAATGAGTGTTTATCATCCTTAAGCAAATTTAACCAAAATCTCATTGATCTCTAGCACATATTTTGAAATGTGACAGGCATTTTCTGAGCTGGTAGAAAGAAGAAACTTGCAGTGTTGGGTGGAAACATTTTTTTGTCGAGTCTTAGGAAAGGTCACTGAAGAAATCTCTGAGAAACTTCTAGAACATTTTTAGGCTATGTCACTTCCTGAATGGGTTCCTCCAGTTCAAAAGGAAACTGAATTTAAAAGAAAAACCTGGGGGCTATCTCAGGGTCTACTTGATGCCAAATAACCATTTTGTTTTTGTTTTCATTTTTCAACTATCCTTGTGGCTTTGTTTGATGCAACTTGAGTATGTGCAGTATTACGCAGTGCTACAAGGCACTGATCAACTTTGCTATAATTTAATGCACTGGTTTTACTACTCTACACATACTCCTATAAACATCTTCTAAGGAAAGTACAGAGTGACAAGCAGCACACAAGACATTGCTACTAAAAGACAATGAGATAAGGTTGCAATTTTCAAAATGAAAGTTTTTAGTCCTAATTGCATATGTGGCACACTTCTTAACCCACTTATGTAGACTATATACCAAATTACTTCTTAGAGTTAAAAAGGGACAATTAGGTCCATATTCATACACTAATAAGCATTACATTATTTAAACCTGCTTTTCTTTTTAAACTATGAAAATGAGAATTGAGCAGCGGCAATGGAAACATACAAAGTGGTAATTACCATCTTCAAAGTGCAACTTTTTCACATAAACACATTTCAGCTAGCAGGTTTAGTAACTATTTTTCAACATTAAAATTTGGTGAGTAAACCTTATTTTTCCCTACAGAAGTAGCCTTTAAAACACAGAATATCAAATTACCTTAAAAATATATCCAAGGAAAGCAAAGTTTTGCTATAAATGCTGCAAAACTCCCACTTTTTTATGTTTGAAAGACTGCCTTCATGGAATATGCTATAACTTCCATTTCATTTTTTTTTCCTTTAAAAAAAATTAGTAGGAAGGGGATTAGGAAGTATCCTGGTGTTCTCACTAATTGGTATTTGTTGCTACACTCCAGAGGCATTGGGGAACATGACCATTTTAGATCTTGAAAATTAATCCTAATAGATATCACAGAATATCTCAGCTTTGAGACGTGCCTCTCACAGTCTGGGAGACACATCAACAACAGGTTAGTTTTCAACATTTGTTAAGTGGGTTGGCTGATGCTGAGTAAAAATCAAGCCAAGAGAATAATTACTCCATGACTTGCTTGAGGGGCAGATGTTAATTTACCAAATTTATCAGTAAATAAGCGATCATAAAATCCATGAGAATTAATGCTATAAATCTGGATGTTTTGTGGTGCCTAGGCCACACTGCACATTGATTAAGTGGCAGATAATGTTGAGCATTAGTTCCTTATTGAACATTACCCATCACATTTGCATCATGCCAGTTTCACTGAGCAACCTGCAAGTGTGCTGCTTCTGCACAACGTTTTACATACTGAAAACATTAGTTGAAATAAAGATGAGCATGCAACGCACTGCTGTGGGATTTTCTTCTCAATCAGGACTCATAAAAAACAGAATTGAGAGTTCTTCAGATGCCTCCATTCCTTATCTATCTAGCACAAAAAGCAACATATGTATACCAACTTACAGTGCAACCTTGGGTAAGTCACTTAGCCTTTTTGTGCCCGATTTCTTCATCTGTCAAATGCCTACATTAATGAACATCTGTTCCACAGGGTGGGTGTATCAAATGAGATAATGGCTGTAAAAGGTCATTGTAAACTGTAAAGTGTGATACTAGTGCAATGTGTTAATAATAACAATAGTACTCGGTTAAAATGTGTGTGACTTTTGTGTCTGCTGCTACCTTTTTGCCTTAGAACCTAGACATTTGCTCTCTTGCCCTTTAAAAAAAATATCAGAAATTCTGAATCAGTCTATCTGCCTATTCCATGTTTATGAGTTTGTTCCAAGACGAATTGCTGTCTAGCAAATTGCACAAGCTGCGGCGTCTAGCTCAAACCAGAAATAAGCTGGAAGATATGCTCTGCTCTTTGGCATTTGAAGTCTGATGAAAGTTATCTCTCTATATATGCAAGACAGGGTAACATAGTCAGAGGAGAACTACATGTGCAGATTCTGCTTATTAGTGCCATACAAGCAGTAAAAGCAAACAAACAAACAATCACATTTTGAACCTAGCAAGTAGTGCATGTGAATGAAAAAGGGCTACTTTTCATCTGTGCTTTTCTCCGTGAAATAATCTTAGATATTTATGAATTCTGTAGTGAAACCCAGAGTTAGCATGGAAATTGTTTTAATTAACAGGAGAGTGAACAACAAGCATAAAAGGCTTTGTAAGCTGTGAAATCTCAATGAGAAATACATTGTTAGGTCTGCTTGAGAATATTGCTTTGGAAAACCAAGCTCATTGCTATCTAAACTCTATGATTTCACAAGTACCAGGTGAACCGACTAGTAGTCCTCAGGATTGTGTCTCTCAGTTGACTCCATTCTGGATGTTCACTTTTTGTTGGAGCTTCGTTGCAGGGGCTTAGGAATTTTACACTTCTCACTATTTTTCTTATTAATATATTGCAAGTACTTAGGTGTTATTTAAAATTATAGCAAAACAGACCAGTTGTCATTTACAAGTGAAAGTTAAAAACATTGAGATGATTTCTTGACAGACTAAGAAGTGATTCTCTAGGATGTTAAGGGGTTCAAATTCTTTTGTGAGAGCAGGATTTGAAAATGAAATGCATATGGAGAAATAGCCTGAGGTTAATACGAGCCCCATGTAAGGGGTAAAAGTTGGAACCCAGAGAGGCCTCACCTGCTTCAGCATTTTCCCCTTATAGATACATTCAGGAGACATTTTATGACTGCAGTGACCTTGGAAAGACAGGATTGCACCATAGACACACACCTGTTACAGTGGCAGCCTTTAGAAGTTTGCTTCTATCAGGCATCTGGCCAGCTTAAGAGAATTTTAATCAGGAAGAGGTTTATGAGGTAACATTGCTTGGACACTCTGCTCTCTGAAGCCCTTTTGATACCAAGCAAAAGGTTGTTCAGTCAATCAGTTGCTTATCAGGCCTATCTTAATTATACCTTGGAAATCAGTATGCAAGTTAAATTGTCGTTAGGCTGTTACTATACTTTTAGAAAGTGTTCACTCTGTCTCTTCATTTCTGAAAGATTTTCTTCATCCTGAGAGTCACAGCTGGAGTAGAACTAAAACCTAATACCAGCAAGGAAACCTCCTGCTGGGTGCAGTTTCCTAGCTTTCAGCATAATTATGCAAATTCATCTTTGACATTAGAGAAAGGCCAATGACAATGTCAAGCAAATGTTATCCACTTTTCACTTAGCCCCATTTTAGGTATTCACAGAGCTGATGTTCAAGCACTAAAACATGTGAGTCATTTAAATGTCTAAGGGAGTTTCAGTTTGGTTCCTGCTACTGGAGTGGTTCAATTAAAAGGAGAAAATCATCTGCACAAAATCCTCTCCACTTCTGTCTCCTCAACCAGCAATGGGGCTTTCAGTTTACATGCAAATCTTGTAACATTCATAGGCAGTTTCCATGACACTCATCTGCTTTTCTGGAATTAGGCTGTGTCTAAGTGTAAAACAGAAGCACCTGCAGCCAACCTTTTATTCTGATTGCTTTGTTTTGCTTATTTGTTTGTTTTCATATCGCTCTATCCAGCACAGCCACAAAGGTCCAGGGAACCATAACATTATGGGGCTTTTCAAATAGAATAGAAAGGGTACCGAAATCTGTCTTATTGGTTACAGAGGCACAGAAATAGAATCGTGAACATTATAATCTGGAAACAACCATGTTTCCAGCTAGACTGGCCTCCACATTATGCATATGAGTTACCTGAATCCTGTTGCAAATGATTCAAAGTCTCTAAATAAATCAGTGACATAGCAAGAAGAAGGATCCAGATTTTCTGACATCCAATCCATTGTTTGTTCTACTACATTACATTTTCTAGAGGATGTTTCATGACTGGGTGGCAGCCTTCCACAAAGGCAATATGGACATCTTTTTATGCCATGAAATTAGAGGGATTTTCAAAACCTCTTGGTGAGGATCAGAAACCAAAGACTTACCCTTACCAAAGCAAGACTCTTTGATGTTTGCCTAATAACAGTGACCATGAGGAACAAATGACCCAGATGATGATGTTTTTTAGAAGACTGACTATTGAAGAAGATTCCCACATTCCAGAGAAGATCAGTTAGCTTTGAGGGACTCTGATGGCTTCACTGACACAGGTTTCTCTGGTTGGTCAAGCTGGACTCCATGATAGCTGTGGCAACCCTGGGATCCAGGAAGTCTGGAAAATATGCATACTCCATTAAGAAATGTATTATGGGTTTTCAGGTCTTATCATAGAGTGACTTGGGATATTACCAGGGTTGATCACTGGGCTTTAAAAGGGTGCTGGTTAGAGGACAAAGAGCGTAAACCAAGAGGAATGGAAGGGGAGAATTAGATCAATATGGAATAGAGGATAATAGGACAAATAAGAGATGTAAGGGCAGGAATTCAAATAAAGGAGGCAGGGATCCTATCATAGTTTTCATAATGGAGCTACAGACAGTTGAGCTCTTATTGCTGAGGTAGAAATAGCAAAGCCAAATGGGTAGACTCTATTATAGACAGGATACAGGATACCAAAGACTAGATGTAGTATAAAAGCAGAATTGCTGATAACCAATTCAAGAAAATATATCTCCAAGTCTGAGCAAGAGCAAACAAAACGAGAGTTGGATGGACAAGTCCAATATAAGAACCAATAAAGCAGAGCCAGGACAATTATCTCCTGACCAATTTGTGTCGATGGCTATTATGGACTGAATGTGTCTCTCCAAAAGTTGCATGTTGGAATCCTAATCCTCATTGTGATGTATTAGGAGGTGAAGACTTCGGGGGATAATTAGGTCATGAGGGTGGAGCCCTCCTGATGGAATTAATGCCCTTATAATATGCTTGCTTGCCCTCTCTCTCTCTTCACCTTGTGAGAATACAGCGAAAAGATGGCCAGGAAGAGAGCTTTCACTAGAACCCTAGCATGCTAGCACCCCAATCTTGGACTTCCAGCCTCTGGAACTGAGAACTAAATGTTCATTATTGAAGCTACCCAGTGTATGATATTTCGTTATAGCAGCCCAAACTGACTAAGATAATGGTGGAGTAGGCCCCATTGAAGACTGCACTATGTGCTTTTGCAAACATTTTTATTTCTAGCACCCAGCACAGTGCTTGGGACGTAGTGGTTACTTGATAAATGTTTGTTCAGTGAATGAATGATTGAAGCATGTTTTCTCTTAAAGACCTACTGTTTTGTGTTGGATAATTGGCCTGAGGGACAGAAAAAGCAAATCCAGAGGATGTGTAGAATGAGAAGAAAATGGCAGAAGGATGTCTGGGTGGTGTCTGAGGGTGTAACTTACGGGACCTGGTTGGATGGATGCCTAAATGATAGACTTAGTGTAGTTTATTATTTTGCTGAAGGCAAGCTTCATGCTGCCTTTTCTGTGAAATGAGATGATGTGTCTTTGTGAGCATCCTTTGAAGTTTGGAGTGTCAATGTAAATATGAATTATCGTCATTGTGCACCTTGAGTCAAGATATGTTTGTTCTTCCTTATCCGTTCCCTTGGGGATTTTGTGGGTACATAATGTGTGTGGGATATCCACAGATTGGATAAATATGAATGTATTTCTTCTCTTTCCCCATTTGAAAAGGGCTAATGTCTTCACATTTCTTGTTAGGCTCATATGTCACTACTTGTATTCACATAAAAAGGGAGGCTTTAATGCCCTTAAGATCAAAGAGTACAAATAGAGTCACCGAATTATCATGCCACAGTATTTATTGGCCATGAAAATTCAAAAGCGCCCACGGAGTGTTCATAAAAGAGTCCCCCACCTCCTCAATTGTTAGTTTCTCTGTGTTTTCATGGCAAATTGCAGATTGACCTCAAATTTAGGCTCATAGGAGCTACTTAAACGAATGAATGGATGAACTCAGAGATAATTATGTTGTACAGTAAAGGAGATGATTAGATTTCTCACTGGTACCCATTAAAGAGAGAAAACAAGTATCATAACTTTCCTCCAGTCAACTTCTTATAACCCTAGCTATTGGGTCATAATGTCCTTGACATTTGACAGGATAGACTGTTTGAAAATGAATCATTATAAAGCATTAATATTTGAAAAACCAAAATTTCTGCTGCTTGGATTACTGGTCCTTAACAGTTTAACCTGCCGTGTCTGGGTTTGAAGCTTGCCTTCCTCACTTATTTGCTGTTAACTTTGTGGAAGTTAATTTTTAAGGTCTCCGTTTCCTGTTCTGTAGAATTATGATGATAATAGTGTCTATTCTGTACAGTTATTTATTATGAGGTACAAATGTTATTAAATGTACTTTTTTTTTTTTTTTCTGAGATGGTGTCTTGCTCTGTTCCCCAGGCTGGAGTGCACTGGCGTGATCTTGGCTCAGTGCAGCCTCCACCTCCTGGGTTCAAGTGATTCTCCCGCCTCAGCCTCCTGAGTAGCTGGGACTACAGATGCACGCCACCACACCTGGCTAATTTTTGTATTTTTAGGAGAGACAGCGTTTTGCCTCGTTGGCCAGGCTGGTCTCAAACCCCTGACCTCAAGTGATCCACCTGCCTCGGCCTCCCAAAGTGCTGGGATTACAGGCATGAGCCATCATGCCTGGCCTAAATGTAAATCATTTTATCATAGTGCTTGGCACATAGAAAACACCCAATAAGTGTTTTTCATTATTATTATTAAAAAAATTTTTTTCAGCAGATAGATGGAAGTCTGGAAAAAGAACTTCTAATTTTTTAGGAAAGACAATGAGTGTGTTTTTGGCAGATTGAGTTTAATGTGCAGATAAAATATTCTGTGATGCTCTTCAGCAATTTGTTTTAAATGTACAATGGTTCCTTTCCTTCCCTTCCTTTCCTTCCCTTCCTTTCCTTCCCTTCCTTTCCTTCCCTTCCTTTCCTTCTCTTTCTCTCTTTCTCTCTTTCTTTTTCTTTCTTGAGTTTTGCTCTTGTTGCCCAGGCTGGAGTGCAATGGCATGATCTCCACTCACTGCAACCTCTGCCTCCCAGGATTAAGCAATTCTTCTGCCTCAGGCTCCTGAGTAGCTGGGATTATAGGCGTGCACCACCAAGCCTGGCTCATTTTGTATTTTTAGTAGAGACGGGGTTTCACCATGTTGGCCAGGCTGATCTCAAACTCCTGACTTCAGGTGATCCGCCCACCTCGGCCTCCCAAAGTGCTGGGATTATAGGTGAGCCACCGCGCCCGGCCTAGAATGGTTTCTTAAGATAGTAATTGAATTGTAGAGAAAGAGATTGAGGAGAAAACTGTACAGAGGTGAAAGATGAAGCTAAAAGATAAATGAGAGCACCTTGGGAGAGACTATAGAAAGAGAAAAGGACAGCAGGCCTGAACCTTAAGAGACAATCCACATTTCTGGAGTCAAAGGAGAAGCTAGCAAAGCCAGTAGAGGAGAGTGCAGGAAAATAGAACTAGAATACGTCCACAAATGATAGGGAGAAGATGGCACTTTTTAATTCAATTTAAATTTTTTTGAGACGGAGTCTTGCTTTGTTCCCCAGGCTGGAATGCAGTGGTGCAATCTTGGCTCACTGCAGCCTCAACCTCCTGGACTCGAGCAATCCTCCCACCTTGGCCTAAAGAGTACCTGGGACTACAGATGTGCACCGCCAAGCCTGTCTAATTTAATTTTTTTTTTTTTTGGTAGAGATAGGGTATTGTAAGTGGGAGCTAAATAATGAGAATACATGGACACATAGAGGGGAACAACACACACTGGGGCCTACCAGAAGGTGGAGGATGGGAGGAGGGAGAGGATCAGGAAAAATAACTAATGGGTACTAGGCTTAATACCTGGGAGATGAAATAATCTGTACAACAAACCCCCATGACACCAGTTTACCTATGTAACAAACCTGCACTTGTATTCCTGAACTTAAAAGTTAAAAGAAAAGAAAACAAAAACTAAAAAAAAAAAATTCTGATTTAGGATAGCAGGGTGTGGCTAAAGTGATGTTTGGAGATAGAAAGGAGGGGACATGGGACAGCACACTTCAGGTCGTCCAAGTCTTTTCTGTGTCTGGAAAGGATGAGAGTGCTGCTGTGGTTGGGGCTGGGGAATTGAACAGGAACGACTGGGAACAACTCTACAGAATGTTCTTTCTTTGATCTGTGGGGAGGAGGTGTTGGCCAATTGAAGCTACTTGCATTCTGAAATTATTTCTTAAGAATATTTTGTTTTCTTTCTTTTCTTTTCCTTTTCTTTTCTTTCTTTTCCTTTTTTTCTTTTGTTTCCTTTTTTTTTTTCTTTTGTTTCCTTTTTTTTTGAGACAGGATCTCTCATTCTGTCACCCAGGCTGGAGTGCAGTGGCACGATTTCAGCTCACTGCAACCTCCACCTCCTGGGTTCAAGCGATTCTCATGTTTCAGCCTCAGGAGTAGCTGGGATTATAGGCGTGCACCACCACGCCTGGCTAATTTTTGTAGTTTTAGTAGAGAGTGGGTTTCACCATGTTGGCCAGGTTTGTCTCGAACTCCTGGCCTCAAGTGACCCGCCACCTCTGCCTCCCAAAGAGCTGGGATTACAGGTGTGAGCCACTGCACCTGGCCTAATTTGTATACTTTTAATAAGTTTCAGTCATTAGTACTTAAAGCTGGAGGAAGCGTAGATAAGTCTTTTAAGAACCAAGCAGCACTTTTTAAAAAAAAGTGGTGTAAAGTGTTGAATTCTAAGAATGTTCCTTATCAGTAGTCATTTTGGAAGAGCTTAGTTAATTTTATTTCATTATACTTTCTCAACTCTAAGACAATAAAATTTGAAATCTAGGAAAAGAGATGAATTGGTGTTTTCATGACAATAATTCAAATGCCTAAATTACTGTTTCATAGACACACAACGTGCAAATGTCAGTATCACATTTGTAGCCCTGTGGATTCCAGGTTTTGAATTTAATCAGACTTTGTTAAACAGTTAACATTTGTTAGGGTTTTCATTTTTGGTGGTTTTTTTATTTTCTCATTATTTTTTTCTTTGGAAGAGAAGAACTCATTATATATCTACATGAGAACAACTGGACTGAATCTGAGCCAAAAGTTTTAGCTTGATTTGGCCAAGTTTCCTTAGAGTTTTGAGATTCTTTTAAGAAGAAGCTAAGCTGATTTCAGCAATAGAACACTACTATAGCTAAGAACTGCACAACCATGAGTGTCCATTTTTTTTCTAGCATACAAATAAATGGCTCCTAAAAACATATATACTCATCCCACCCGACTTATATAATCTTGTAACCAGGAAGGGTGTATTTGTCAGGGGCCAGGGTTGTGGGGAGGTGGGGTGGTGCATCACTGGGGGAGTACCCTAAGTACTCTAGCATGAGGATGTTTCTGCTAGAAGAGGTTGCTTAGAATTTCCATGTTATCCTACTTCAGCAGTTGTAGTAGTCACATGAGAAATACTACTTTTTTTTTTTTTTTTCTTTGGGGCATTGAAGTTTCCTCAGGAAGTATAATAGGAAGTTAAATGACTTTAACACCTAGAATTCATTCACAGGATCCCTTTCCATTGCTTCAGAGGAGCAATTACTGTGAGTCCTGCCATTTTAGGTCCGAATCAAAATTAATATTTGGTGCTTTCTTCAATTCTGGGATTGCTTGTAGCTTTTGTCTTGGCCAATTTATAGAAAAGCTGATTTTTTTTTCCTGCAGTTTCTTGTGACTTTTCTCCTTGCATTCTGCTCTTGGGCAATAAAAGTATTCTTTAAAAACTTCAATGCGTGATTTAAAATCTGAATTTCAATTGCTGAGAGTTTCAGGGTTTTTGCTTCTTGTTTTTGTGAGGCAGATATTTTGATTTTTTTTTTCTCTCTCTCTTTTTTGAGACGGAGTCTCGCTCTGTTGCCCAGGCTGGAGTGCAGTGGCGTGATCTCTGCTCACTGCAACCTCTGCCTCCCGGGTTCAAGTGATTCTCCTGCCTCAGCCTCCTGAGTAGGTGGGAATACAAGTGTGTGCCACCACGCCCGGCTAATTTTTGTATTTTGTGTTTTTTATTTTTTTGAGATGGAGTCTTGCTCTGTCACCCAGGCTGGAGTGCAGTGGCGTGATCTCGGCTCACTGCGAGCTCCACTCCCAGGTTCACGCCATTCTCCTGCCTCAGCCTCCTGAGTAGCTGGGACTACAGGAGCCCACCAGCACCCCCGGCTACCTTTTTTTAAAAAAAATTTTTCGTAGAGATGGGGTTTCACCGTGTTTGCCAGGATGGTCTCAATCTCCTGACCTCATGATGTGCCCACCTTGGCCTCCCAAAGTGCTGGGATTACAGGTGTGAGCCACTGCACCTGGCCTAATTTTTGTATTGTTAGTGGAGACGGGGTTTCACCATGTTGGCCAGGCTGGTCTTGAACTCCTGACCTTGTGATCCACCCGCCTCAGCCTCCCAAAGTGCTAGGATTACAGGTGTGAGCCACCGCGCCCGGCGCGATTTTTCTTTTTTTTTTTTTCTATTGCAGATTTAAGTGCAAGAATGTTTTGAATGTTTTGGTTGTTAAGAATTCATTCACCAACTGATCAAGCTTATTTTGAATTTGAGATTACTTTTTAAGATCTTTGTCTTTTGTGTTCAGTGCTTTTAGCATGGACACTATTATTATGACCTTTTGGGTATAAGTACCTGAGGCTCAGATACTACCACATTTTATGTCTTAATGTAAAAATACAACTTTTAACTTTCAGGCACATAAGTACAAAGGCTGTATTCCAATAATTATTTCCTGCCCTCAGTAAATTTTATAACTGATCAAGTTTTCTTCTTCATTTTGGCCAGTAGATAGCTTCAAATCAAATTAGAAGCCCACTTTCAGTAACTTAATACAATCATAGCTATGCATTTCTAGACACTAATCTTCCACCAATTTTATTATTTTTCATTTACCTTGTTTCTTTAAACTATTTATCTTTTCTTCTTTTATACATGCTTATAACCTCAAGGACTTTGTTGGAGGAGGTAGCAGACAAATAAATATATATAAGTGATTCCTATGGTATGGCTTTCCTGTAACCTTCTGTTTTCTGAAGGACACTTTAGGAAATTTGTTATCACCTCGAACGACCAGTACTACTAAGGATACAAATGTTTTCCTAGTCACTTTCTAAGAGGTTTCTGTACCACCTTCTTACCTTTACAAGTGCAAACATCTCTGTGGAGTAGTCATGCTGCATCTACCTAAGGAAGCTTTCCAGCCACCTCAACTCTGTTATTTTACTCCTGAGGGTCAATAAGCTTGGAGAGTGGTCCTTTGAAACAAAGTTGTGGAAAATGTCTTAACAAGTTAGGGCCATGCCATCTTACACTCATGGACACTGTTTCCTACTGCTGCAAGTATTGCAGTGTTCAGAGCTAACTTGCTGTTAACTCTCTGACTATGCTACAAGTTCTGTCTTTTGTTTTCTTGAAGCATAAATGCTTACTTTAACTAAGATAATGAGAGATTATGTGATCCTGGTATGACATTTTAAGAATAAACTTTGAATGGCAAACTAAGAATGGTAACCCCTCTTTGAGAGGATTACCACTCCATGAACTTGAGTCAGCAAAAACAGCATTAATATCATCCTCCGGAGCCAGAATGGGGGTTGGCGTGTCTGAAGTGACCTGTAGAATTTTGGGGCCAGGTGCCACATGTGTTCTGTTGACTCATTTGGTCATAGTTTGGGCAGGATTAATATTGGTAACTGCTCTTTTGATTTAGAAGACATTCAGCAATGCTGTTTTGCCATCTAGGACCTTTCTCTGTTTTAACATCTGGGACCATTTTTTTGACACTAAAAATATAAAATAGAATCCAGTCAAGAGCTTTATCATGCCTTCCATATGCAAGGTGATTCTGCAGCATATTATCTGAGAAGTCATCAACCAATATTGAGCCTGATGGTGCAACTTGGAGTTGTAAGCAGAGAGCTGTTGGTTAGTATTTTGATACTTAAATCTCTGAACTTAAGGCAGAAATGTGCTTTTTAAGTTTTTGATAATTTTACCCAATGTATTGATCTCAGGTGAACTTAGTAAGGTGAGAGATGTTCAAGTGGCATATATTTGGTACCCATAAATGGTCAGGAACATTGTATGAGTCTGCCCAGCATTAAAAAAATCAATTTCAAGGTCAAATGGAATCCCTTGGTACACTTGACCTTATTGAGCATGCAAAGAAACAACACTAATATAGCAGCAGAGTGCCTTCCCCACACCTGCTCCCCACATTATTCAAAACATTGCCTTGCTTATTGGGAGAGTAAAATTCAGTAGGCCCTGAAGGGCACAAGCTGAAACTTTTAATTAAGCTAGCAGTCTACATTTCAGAGTTATTAAGGCCCAAGTGGAGGAGTAGGCTGATGGGGCTACAAGTGATTGACCTGGCCTATGTTGATTAAGAGTGGGTGCTGGGGGCTGGCACAGTGGCTCACGCCTGTAATCCCAGCACTTTGGGCGGCCGAGGCGAGC
Source organism: Macaca thibetana thibetana (assembly GCF_024542745.1). Lineage (NCBI taxonomy): Eukaryota > Metazoa > Chordata > Mammalia > Primates > Cercopithecidae > Macaca > Macaca thibetana. The sequence continues at coordinate 108,429,747 of NC_065598.1, forward strand.
GGATCATGAGATCAGGAGTTCGAGACCAGCCTGGCCAATATGGTGAAATCCCATCTCTACTAAAAATACAGAAATTAGCCAGGTGTAGTGGCATGTGCCTGTAATCCCAGCTACTTGGGAGGCTGAGGCAGGAGAATTGCTTGAACCTAGGAGGCAGAGGTTGGAGTGAGCCGAGATCGAGCCACTGACTCCAGCCTGGGCTACAGAGTTAGACTCCGTCTCAAAACAAAACAAAACAAAACAAAACACAAAACAAAACAAACAAAAAAGAGTGGGTGCTGGGGGTGGGGGTCAGCAAAGCCTGAACTTTCTGCTGGGAACAGGGTGGGCCTCAGAGTAGTCTATCCTGTTTTAGGCTATGTTTCTATGTTTAGACTATGCTTCTGACCTCTCTTGTTCTCTCACTCTCTCTTTCTCTCTCTCTCTCTCTCTCTCTCTCTCTCTGTGTGTGTGTGTGTGTGTGACAGAGTCTCACTCTCCGCCCAGGCTGGAGTGTGGTGGTGTGATCTTGGCTCACTGCAACCTCTGCCTCCTGGGCTCAAGCCATCCTCTTGCCCCAGCCTTCTGTAGTTGGAACTACAGGTGCATTTCACCACACCTGGCTGGTTTCTGTATTTTTGACAGAGAGGGGGTTTTGCCATGTTGCCCAGGCTTGTCTTGAACTCCTGAGCTCAGGTGATCCGCCTGCCTCGGTCTCCCAAAGTTCTGGGATTACAGGTATGAGCCACTGTGCCAGGCCTCTTGTTCTTGAACTTTACATAACAATTTTACTCTGATGTCCTGTGTGCCTAACACTTTCGTCTCTGGAAAACCACAACTCTATACCCTAATATCCATTTTAAAACCCAGGCATTATCCAACATGTCATACAGACACTCCCACCTGCACTTTTTTTCCCTGAATGTTTCACTTCTCTGCTTTATCCTTGACCACTGCTAAACTCAGATATACCTATTCACTGTTACTCAGAAGGAAGGGTCTGGGTCCTAAACACTCTATGAACACATGTTTAAAGTTTAAAAGAGTACATAATTCTCTGTGCAATGGCATTCTATTGCTAAGAGAGATCTCCAAAATATTTAACAACCAGAATGCAACCAGCACCAACAGTCAAAGGTGACTTTGCAAGCCTTAAAACTTGTAAGGCTATAACTGCATATCAGCTGAATCTCAGCACTAGATGTAACATTCCTGCCAGATGAATACTAAAGCATTTTATTAATACAAATATAAGGTCAGTCTTTTATTCTTTCATTTGTTCAACAAATCTTTATTGCAAACCTACTATGTCCCATACTCTGTATAAAGTACTGTTTATATAAGGCCTATGACCTAAAGAAATTCAAAATCTAGTCCTAGAATTATAAAATATTTGGAAACTACCTTCAATATTCTTTTAAATCTGGAAAGATAAATACTCTGGGCTGATGGAAAACTCTCATCTTAATAGTTTTGACAATCTAAAAATGATAAGTACTGGGTTTTCCTTCGTACAAGATCATTACAAGATATATTTGAATTTTTTTTTTTTTTTTTTTTTTTTTTTTTTTTGCAATTCGGGAGCTCCAAAGAGCTGGACTAGAAGAACTGAGTTAAGTCAACCCTTAAGAGTAATGCCTAGGAAGGAAAGAGAATATCATCTGCATCACCACAAGGAAAAGAAATTTTCCTATCACCTTTGGATTTTTTTACATTTCTTAAAGAGCATTTATTTCAAAGAGGATTATTCTAAAATTATTTGGTAGTTGGTGAGCAGCTGAAACTACGAACAATAGATGAGAAAGAAAGGAGAACAGATCTTCAAGGTGAGCACTGAGGAGGTTTGCATTCTTAATGATTGGGAATTATCCAGAAATCTTGTTTGTGTGTGTTGGGGAGGGTGGCTCCCACCAGGCTGCAGCCAATTACCCAGATGTTGTGGCTGGACTGAATGATGTGGGAGGGTTTGCTCTGCAGGAAACGAGCTTGATGAATGTTCCTTTTCTTCAACATGTGGCAACTGAGCACATAATTTGTCTTAGGATTTTATTTTTACAGCAAAGCCAAAAAGAGATATGAGTCTAATTTTTTCCTTTAAATTATCATTTACTTGGATGCTTTCTGATTAAGCGAGACATGAACAAAAATATCCGGCACTAGGAAACTCCTGGGAAAGAAATATCTCTAAGAACTTTCTGGTTGTCATAGGGCTTGAATCTCTTAGAAAACCTAAAATTTTCTGGATACTGATTTGTCTTTAAAACATCTCAAAATCCGAATTAAAAATGGCAGGTAAATATTAAGCTGCTCAATAGATAATGCTGGCTGCACGAATGGATATACTGATGCGTTGAGGAGATTCATAAATACGTGACAGTAGGTAAGGATGGTGCAACCTGATTTTTTTTTCTTGAAGACTGAGAACACTTGAGAACTATCTTTAATAGAATGTTCTCCATAGACATCAGTATCTGTGAAGTTTTCATACATTTAACGAAGAGTGATCAATTGTTTATTGAAGGCAGGAACAATTTTGATCATTTCCTTTTATCAGAAAATTTTCCTTTTCCATAAGTTCTCTTCCCCTGTGATGAAGGAAAGTATATGAATTATGTTGTCTGATTTTCCTCCTGGGAAGGAAGACACTACATATACCAGCAGTAACCCCACTGAAGGCTTGGTTTGGGCAGTAGAGAAGAAATAAACAACTCCACGAATGCAAAAGGAAGATAACTTAATCATTGTTTAGGCTTCTTTAGCTGTCTTGACCATGCCTTTAAAAGCTTATCCATGGAGGAAATTAGACTTCTAGGTGTGGCAGTGGTCCTAGAAGCCAGCTACCAAAGTACTTTGCTTTAATAGTCTCCTCCATAATGGATAAAATGCCTCCACAAAGAAGGAAAGTTTTAAGCAAATATGGTAATCATGAGTCTCTGTACTAAGTGTGCTGATGGAAAATCTTTTCAGATATTTCACCAAGAATAATAAAATAAATTCAAACATATTTCATTAAAAAATGCATTAATACATTTGTTGCACTTTGGGAATGATAATAAATAATTTACTTTAATCATAGTACATCTAAATACCATATATTTCTAAAGACATGACTGTTCTGAAAAAGAAAGGAAGTTATAAATTTTAGGATCTTTCCAACTGAGATCATATCTGTACGATGTTAATCTTAATTAAGAGAGTATATGTTTTTGTCCCAGACAAATCTATCTAAGGAAACTAAAGGGTATTGTGATCTATATACCCAAACTGTCATGTTCTTCAGAAATCACTGATTCCATCCGTATAGGTTGTGGCATCCACAAAATCCTCACAATGACTTCATCTCAGGAAAGAGCCTAGCTACCAAATTCTATTTTCTCTGTTGAACAGGCACCCAGTGGTAACTGCTTTGGAACTTTTTCTTTTTTTCTTTTCTTTTCTTTTTTTTTTTTTTTTGAGACGGAGTCTCATGTTTCCCAGGCTGGCGTGCAGTGGCACAATCTCGGCTCACTGCAACCTCCACCTCCCAGGCTCAAGTGATTCTCCTGCCTCAGCCTCCCAAGTAGCTGGGATTACAGGCGTGTGCCACCATGCCCGGCTAATTTTTGTATTTTTAGTAGAGACAGGGCTTCATCATGTTGACCAGGCTGGTCTTGAACTCCTGACCTCAGGTGATCCACCCGCCTCAGCAGCCCGAAGTTCTGGGATTACAGGCGTGAGCCAGCACGCCCAGCTGGAACTTATTTTTAGTACTTGAGATATCCAAGTGTATAAACTTTCTTGATTGCGAATCTTCATGGAGGAGGTTCAAATACATTTAATCATTTTTTGACCACCAACTAAATGCTCAGCACTATGCTAGGTACTGCATCTGGGAGGAAAGATAAATGGAATCGAATGCTACCCTGTTTATTTAGATCACACATATTTGGCACCTGCAAGTGTCTAGAATATTTGCCAACTGAAGTAAATAAGGAAGCCTCCAAGTGCAACCATTCTTTCCCAAAATAGCTGAGAAGATGCAATGTATTTGGCTAATTTTCCAAGCAGAATAAAGGAGTGTTCTGTTTGACTGGTGATGTCTATACACTTCAAACCCTGATAGTAACTATGTATTCCAATTTTCATAAAATGGAAACAAAAATTATGACAATAAAGTTTATTTTCTTTTTTTTTTTTTTTTTTTTTTTTTTTGAGACGGAGTCTGGCTCTGTCGTCCAGGCTGGAGTGCAGTGGCCGGATCTCTGCTCACTGCAAGCTCCGCCTCCCGGGTTTACGCCATTCTCCTGCCTCAGCCTCCTGAGTAGCTGGGACTACAGGCGCCCGCCACCTCGCCCGGCTAGTTTTTGTATTTTTTAGTAGAGACGGGGTTTCACCGTGTTAGCCAGGATGGTCTCGATCTCCTGACCTCGTGATTCGCCCGTCTCGGCCTCCCAAAGTGCTGGGATTACAGGCTTGAGCCACCGCGCCCGGCCAATAAAGTTTATTTTCACCAAAATGTACCCAAACTCAGGCAAAACTTATAGTTTTGTACTATTTTTAGAATAAGATGTTTAAAAGGCTCAAAAAGTCGAGAACTTTATTATAATTTTCCCAAGGACTTCTCTTAATCCTTTGACATCCAAATCATTTTCCTTTGATGTATCCTTCTTGTTAATTTTATTTTCTGGTATCATTCTTGTTAATTTTATTTTCTTCATTTGTTTTTTTTTTTTTTGAGACGGAGTCTCGCTCTGTCACCCAGGCTGGAGTGCAGTGCAGTGGCCGGATCTCAGCTCACTGCAAGCTCCGCCTCCTGGGTTCACGCCATTCTCCTGCCTCAGCCTCCCGAGTAGCTGGGACTACAGGCGCCTGCCACCTCGCCCGGCTAAGTTTTTGTATTTTTAGTAGAGATGGGGTTTCACTGTGTTACCCAGGATGGTCTCGATCTCCTGACCTCATGATCCGCCCGTCTCGGCCTCCCAAAGTGCTGGGATTACAGGCTTGAGCCACCGCGCCCGGCCTTTCTTCATTTGTTAACTGGTCTTACTCTACTAGATCATCCACTTGTCATAGTGTTGCATGTGATAGGAGAAGTTCTTCCGCATCACTTTTACCAACTTCGTGCAATCCTGAATGTTTTTGCAAGATTTGCAATTTGTTTCCTTTTTTTGTCTGGCAGTATCAGAAAATCATTCGGAGACTGATCAACATAGGCTCATATTAAGCAGGAAGAGGTGCTTTAGTAGAGGCTAATTTTAAAGGGGGTCGGTTCGTTAGTGAATAATTTGTGTTCTGATAAGTTGTGCTTCCCTTCACATCCCCTTAATTTCTCAGACATAGATCGTGAATACTTGGATAATGAGGACTGCCTGTCCTTGTATTTTCTACAAGCCATAGCAAATCTAGAACCTTTAAATGAGATCAGTATTACTAAAGTGTCCTAAATGCAAACATTTTCTGTATTATTTTATTATTTAAAAAAATGTACTTATCTCTTAATTTTAAGCCTTGGGTAAGTATTTCTATTGTTCTAATTGTTAAATGTGAATAAGTTCTGTCCTGTAAAGGATTGTGGGCTTCCTGAAGGCAGGATGTCTAGTAGCAAAACACAGAAAATATCCAGCAAGATAGGGGAATATGTTTTGAGGTAGCACTCAGCCTAGAAGTTGTTCTTTTCCTTGTCAAAATCCAAGGCACCCTGTAACAATGTCTCCCAAACTATATCCTTTCCTCAACAGTATTCTGGTTTTCCATGAAAAGTTAATATATGTTCCAAGAGAAAAAGCTTCCAGGTTCAAAAATTAATTTAGGAAAAGGATCTAATATGGCTCAGCCCCTGTGGGAAACAGTACGAAGTTTCTGCCAAAAAAAATTAAAAATATAATTACCACATGAACCAGAAGTCCCACTTCTAGATAACTATCCAAAAGAATTGAAATCAGAATCTCAGAGAGATTTTAACATGCTCATGTTCATTACAGTGTAATTCACAATAGCCAAGAGGTAGAAGAAACGTAAATGTTCATCTATGGATGAACGGATAAAGAAAATGTGATATATATCTATATCTATATATATACACACACATACAATGGAATATTATTCAGTCTTAAAAAAAGAAGAAAATCAGGTCACATGTCACAACATAGATAAACCTTGAGGACATTATATTAAGTGAAATAATGCAGTCACAAAAAGACAAATACTGCATGATTCCACTTATATAAGGCATCTAGAGTAGTCAAAGTCTTAGAAACAGAAAGTAGAATGATGGTTGCCAGGGGCTATAGAGAGGGGGAAATAAGGAGTTGTTCAATGGGTATAGATTTTCTGTCATGGAAGATGAACAGGTTCTAGAGCTCTGTTAAACAACAATGTGCATATAGTTAACACTGATATACTTTACTCTTAAAAATAGTTAATATGGTACATTTTATGTTGTATGTTTTTAAAATTTATTTATTTTTTTTAACCAGAATAAAAATGTTTATTTAGGAAACATTGTACCTTGAATCTTTTGGGGGGCATTCATCCAGAATATTGGCATAATATTAGCGCTAAGAATCATTCCAATTAAGAATTTTGTTCACTTTTCTTTAGCCCACCATTTCTCAAACTCATTTGACTGCAGAACAATTTTTTTAGTAGTTAATGAATAACTCTTAACATTCTGGAGGATATCAATGTTATGGGGACTACAGTTTGGAAAATACTGTCCCCAGAGTTCTTCCCCCACCATAGCATAGAGAGAAGGAAATATTTCTAGGCAGCTGTAATAGATTCAGTTTTGGAGATCACATATTAAACAAAGCACATGCTGGAATAGTCACACCACTTTTACTTATTTGAATATTTATAAAAATTATTGCAGTACTTTGGGAGGCCGAGGCGTCAGATTACCTGAGGTCAGGACTTTGAGACCAACCTGGCCAACATGGTGAAACCCCGTCTCTAAAAACACACAAAAAATTAGCCGGGCATGGTGGTGAGTGCCTGTAATCCCAGCTACTCGGGAGACTGAGGCAGGAGAATCGCTTGAACTCGGGAGGCAGAGGTTGCAATGAGCCGAGATCATGCACTGCACTCCAACCTGGACAACAAGAGCAAAACTCCGTCTCAAAAAATAATAATAATAATAATTGCAGTAGTAAATACAAAGCAAAAGCTATGGAAATATATTTGATAAAATCTGTTCTTAGATCAGTGGTTCTCAAACCTGGCTGAGTCTCCTGGGTTGCTTTAAAAAACATAGCTCAGGTCTCGCTATGCAGAGTTTCTGATTTAATACATTTGAAGATCAGCCAAATTTGGGAGCCATTGCTTTAGAAGATGGAATTTTGAATAATTGCATACAAATAGATTCAAAAGTGTTTGAAATTTGCATATTAGCCCTAATATAATGAAATGAGGGCACAGATCATGTATGAAAACAGGATAATAAAGATAAAAACAACCTGTAGTGGAACCAGGACAAGAGTTTCCTGGCTAAGGGTTTCATAAAGGGATGGGAAGTAAGTCAAACCCAAATCCTGTTAATGATGCTTGAACTTATTTGTATATTGGTGTATATATATTCATGTTAAAATTAACTGTTTAAGAAATTACACACATAGTTCATTCCATAGTATTGGCATTATTACTCTCAATCTGTAGGTCTTTATTTAATAATCTTTCCCATTATTACTGATGTGTTTAAACTAGATGTTCTCCTTTGAGAATTGTAATAATAATTCTTGTCCACAGAGTGGGCAGACAAGCTAAAGAGTATTCCTTGCACAGTGGTAGTGTAGCAAAACCTATTTCTGTCTGGGTTATATTGTCTACATGTGAGAACAAATTTTAAGAAAGAAAGTCAAGGAATCAAGTTAGAAAAAGAAACTCAAGAAGAATATAAACATAAAAATATAAGAATATGATGTAAAAATAACATAAGACTGCAAACTCTCTTGTTAAATCAACATGAACTTATACCCAGTCAACACATAAACCATTTAATAGGTCATATGAGAAGATGTATCACAGCAACACCAATCAAATTAACATGATTGATTTCAAGAGCCAAATGATCTTTTTGAAAAAAATAACTCAACAATAACTGAAATGGTGGTCTTAATCTGGAGATTTTGAGTTAATACATACTCAGTCTGGACGGAAAGGTGCTAGAATACCAAGCCGATTATATCCCCTATCTGATACTTGAAATTCAACCTAAAGGATTTCATTTCTGTATTCTAAGGTTTTATCTCTGACATTAAAAGCAAGCAAAACAAATGTATGAAGGGGTAGCACAGGACAGTGGGTAAGCTAAGAGGAGCTCCAGATGGAACGCTTGGGTTCATATGTAAGCCCTGCCACTTACTGAATGATATTGGATAAGTTGCTTTGCTCTCCCAGCCTTTCTTTCCTTAACTGTAATAATGCGAGATAATAATTACACCTATCTCATAGGCTTTTTGAGTATTAAATAAGATAATGTAAGTAAAGCACTCAGAATAATACCTGGCATATGAAAAGCAGTCAAGAAATGGTATGTGTTATTATTATCAGACATTGCTATCTCATTGTGGATATGTTTCAGACTCTGTCTTGAGCCAGAATTACTAAGGAAAGAGTAGGGCAGTGTGGGTAGAGAGTGGAGTCTGGGATTAGAGAATGGCAGGTCACAAATGTACTTGCTGAGGCTGAGATGTCTCTCATGGCATTCCAATTTAATCCAAACTTTTCCTTTTCCAGAGTTTGGATAAGTCTCATTCCAGATGATGTTTATTTTTTTTTTTAAATATCTATATGTTATTTCATGTTTAAAAATTAACTTTCTTGACTACATTGGGGGAAAAATGACCTTGATATGCAAATTCTAATTTTTATGCAAGTAATGACTCCTGCTAAGTTTTTCTGTCTTTTAGACCAGAGCACTCAATGTGGCAACTGTAAATGAACACTTTTAAGGTGTGAGAGCTCATTTTCCAAGAAATTGTTATCAGAAGAGAAGCAATCGCTTAACACAGAGAAAGCCTTTCTTAAGGCAGACATATTTCTTGTCTTTGGGAAAAGTCATTAGGGTGGGGGTTTGGGGCTGAAAGGCAGAATTAGTCACTTTCCAAGTGCTGAGTTATTTGTTTAATGTTGTCTGTGATATTTGGCCTTCTGAGGCCACCCAGCAATGCTTCTGACCCATGGCTTTCTTAATTTATTTTGTCACCTGAGTGTACACTTGAAATACTATAGGCCACCATGCCAAATCCCCTGTTCGATTTTATTATGATGGTAAGGTTGAGAAAGTAAGCAAGGGTTAAGGTGAAATGCAAATTTCTCAAGGGACAGGCTCAATCCTCTATCCTCTGCCTGTGACCAACATTAGCTCCTACCACTCCCCATCCTATGTACTCTTTTCCATGTTGCTTATCTGTCCAAAATGTTCCATACTTTTTTTGTCTCTGTGTATTTGCTCATTTATTAAGTCATTTCATAAAAATGCATTGAGTGGCAGCTATGTGTTGTCAACTGTGCTAGGAACTGGAATTACAGCAGTGAATATGACAAACACGGCCCTGGCTTCAAATACTCTTCCTCTTCATTTCTATATTTAGAAATGCCCATCATTCTTTAAGACCTAGCTTCAAGTAGTCTTATTTTATGTCACTCTCTTTGACAAACTCAACCAACAGAACCTCTTCTTGCTCTCAGGCAGCACTTAATTTGTACACCATTCATTTGATTCATATGGTATATTTTATTTTGTTGTAGTTGTTACAAATTCTTCTGACTGCAAATATTAGAATACCTAACTAACAGCAGCTGAATCACAGAACAATGAAGAAGGAAGGGCCCAGGGTTGATCTGGTATTTCAACAATGTCCTTAAGGAGGTAGGTTGCTGTGATGCCTTCCACCCTCCCCTCTTCAGTGAGTCCATGATGTCTTTCCTCATGGTTTGATAATGGCTGCTGTAGCTCCACATATCACATCATCATACTACTGTGTCCAAAGCAGGACCCAAGAGGGCATCAGTGGCACCAAAAGAGCCTTTTATTCCTATGCCTTTCTCAGATGCCCCAGCTGATTTTCAGTCCCTGGCAAAGGGGTACAGCATTGCCATTGCTGGCTTAAATAATTTATGATACATCCTCTAGGCCTGAACAGATTGCTGCTAGAATAACACTGGGATCTGTTAGGAGAGAAAGAGTGAGAAATGACTTTTGGCTCAGATGCCAACCATGCATGCCAGAGTATACGTGATTTAATGTGCATATTTATCAGCTATGCTACTTTGGACAAATTATCTAACCTTTCAAATTCTCAGTTAATGCATCTACAAAATTAGGTATAATAATGTCTATCTCACAGTGTGGCTGTGAGCATTAAGGGAAATGCTGCATGTAAAAATGCCTCAGATATAGAAGATGCTCAAGAAATGCTTTCTATATAAACACACTAAGCATGGCTCTAGAATAACAGACTTCTGTGTTTCCAGATTTTGATCTGTAGGATTTGTCCCAGCTTATACAAATAATTACAGAGAAACTTTTTCAGTGTTGGTTCTGTGCATAGGCTGAGTGATTGCCTATGAATGTAATACAAAGAGTGTTAAAGGAAACTCGTAAGTCTAAAAAATGCCTTTTTCACAATTCCTATGGTTCATGCCTCCTCTTGTAATTCAATGACCCTAAGAAGGAAAACATCGTAAACTGTTTATCAGGAAGTAATATCTTAGTGTGGATTTTATGATCAGATATTCCAGTGACAGTTAGCTTAGAGTAGGTTAAGGGAGGGGAGAATATGTCTAGAATACCAAGCAGAATATGATTAACTCATTTTTCCATCAGGTTTCGGAGCTCAGGATATAATAAATTATTAGTTCATACTAAGACGTTAATATCTAGCTCCAATATAATGTGCTAAATAGTCTAGCCATATATATAGTTTCACATCTGGGTTGGGCTCTGAAATCAGAAAGTTCCAATTTTGAATTTCATCCCTCACTTAAATGTGTGATCTTGAGCTAGTCACCTATCCTTTCTGAATTAGGTTATCTACCTGTAAATAGAAAATAGTAGCAATAATCTCATACAGCTGAAAACATTAGATGAGTCTATAAAAGGGCTTAGCACACATCTAGTACATGGTGTGTCCAAATGTTCGCTATAATTATTGTCATTTATTAGTTTACATCTTATTATCAAAATCATCTTGTGGTGGCTGGGCGCGGTGACTCAGGCCTGTAATCCCACCACTTTGGGAGGCCGAGGCGGGCAGATCACGAGGTCAGGAGATCGAGACCATCCTGGCTAACACGGTGGAACCCTGTCTCTACTAAAAAATGCAAAAAATTAGCCAGGCGTAGTGGCAGGCGCCTGTATTCCCAGCTATTGGGGAGGCTGAGGCAGGAGAATGGCATGAACCCGGGAGGCGGAGGTTGCAGTGAGCTGATTTCGCGCCACTGCACTCCAACCTGGGCAACAGAGTGAGACTCTGTCTCAAAAAAAAAAAAAAAAAATCATCTCATGGTATAGAAATAGCAGAGAAGATAATTCTCATGTTGCCTTTCAAGAAATGGGTACATAGGCCAGGTGCGGTGGCTCACGCCTGTAATCCCAGTACTTTGGGAGGTCAAGGCAGGTGGATCACCTGGGGTCAGAAGTTCAAGATTAGCCTGGGCAACATGGTGAAACCCTGTTTCTACTAAAAATCCAAAAAAAAAAAAAAATTAGCTGGGCACGGTGATGTGTGTCTGTAATCCCAGCTACTAGGGAGGCTGAGGCAGGAGAACTGCTTGAGCCTGGGAGGTAGAGGTTGCAGCGAGCTGAGATTGCTCCTTTGCACTCCAGCCTGGGGACAGAGCAAGACTCTGTCAAAAAGAAAAAAAAAGAAGAGAGAAAAGAAAAGAAAAGAAGGAAGGAAGGAAGGAAGGAAGGAAGAAAAGAAAAAAAAAGAAATAGAAATGAGTACATAGAGTTTAACTGATTTATTTTACATTTCACAGGAAGTTATAGCCTGGACTAGAATCTAGACCCCCAGCAAATAGCCAGAGGTTCTTCTGCCTAGAGTAAAGAGTTTCTCAAGGACCTCCATGCTCTCCCTCATCAAGGCTAATTCCTACTGACATAGCCAATTGGTGGCATCTATATTGATAAAACAACTAGGTTAAAAAAACATGGCTTTTATTAACAAATGATGTATGCCACAGACATTCCTGGCATCCTCCCTCTCATCCTTCTGAACCAGGCTCAGGAAGTGTCAAGTTTACACATGGATTGGAAATGATAGATGGGGCAAAATGGTCTGTGGTGGGACACAACCTTGTTGGTCATCTTCACTATTAAATGCCCAGCACTTAGCTCAGAGTCTATCACATAGTAGGTAGTTAATCGATACTTGCAAAATGAATAAATTATTTGGTAGGTTTTTTTTTTTTTTTTTTTTTTTTTTTTTTTTTTTTTTTTTTTTTTTTTTTTTTTTTTTAAGACAGAGCCTTGCTCTGTCCCCAGGCTGGAGTGCAGTGGCGCGATCTCGGCTCACTGCAACCTCTGCCTCCCAGGTTCAAGCGATTCTCCTGCCTCAGCCTCCCGAGTAGCTGAGACTACAGGCGGGTGCCACCACGCCCAGCTAATTCTTGTATTTTTAGTAGAGACGGAGTTTCATCATGTTGGCCAGGATGGTCTTGATCTCTTTGACCTCGTGATCCGTCTGCCTCAGCCTCCCAAAGTGCTGAGATTACAGACGTGAACCACCACGCCTGGCCTGGTAGTTTTTAAAAGCTGAAAATTTATTACTTTATTTTATTTTTACTTTAATTTTTTTTTTTTTTTTTGAGACGGAGCCTCACTCTGTCGCCCAAGTGCAGTGATGCGATCTTGGCTCACTGCAACCTCTGCCTCCCGAGTTCAAGTGATTCTCCTGACTCAGCCTCCCAAGTAGCTGGGATTACAGGCACTGGCCACTGTGCCCAACTGTTATTTTATTTTTTGAGATGGAGTCTTGCTCTGTCATCCAGGCTGGAGTGCAATGGCACGATCTTGGTTCACCACAACCTCTGCTTCCCAGGTTCAAGTGATTCTCCTGCCTCAGTCTCCCAAGTAGCTGGGATTACAGGTGTGCACCACCATGCCTGGCGAATTTTTGTATTTTTAGTAGAGATGGGGTTTCACTATGTTGGCCAGACTGGTCTCGAACTCCTGACTTCAGGTGATACACCAGCCTCAGCCTTCTAAAGTGCTGGGATTACAGGCATGAGCCACTGTGCCCAGCCCTACCCCATCAATATTCTTCTTCAGATGAATGTTGGACAACAGAAATCACTTGAATAGAAAAAGAGCTTGGTTTGGCATTGGGAATGAAGAAGGGCTTCCTTTGAAAGACTCCATTTCTACTAGGAGCTTCTACGAAGACTGAACAGAAATATACTATTAACCATTCTTAGGTTCTCATTGTTCAGTCTAGGATTACAATAGTTTTTGTTTGTTTGTTTGTTTTTGTTTTTTGACAGAGTCTCGTCCTGTTGCCCAGGCTGGAGTACAGTGGTGTGATCTTGGCTCACTCCCACCTCCGCCTCCTGGGCTCAAGCAATTCTCCTGCCTCACCCTCCCGAGTAGATGGGATTACAGACTTGCGCCACCACGTCCAGCGAATTTTTTGTATCTTTAGTAAAGACGAGGTTTCGCCAGGTTGGCCAGGCTGGTCTTGAACTCCTGACCTCGTGATCCGCCCTCCTCGGCTTCCCAAAGTGCCGGGATTACAGGCATGAGCCACTGCACCCGGCCTACAATAGTTTGTTTGTTTGTTTGTTTGTTTTTAAGTGACAACTCTCTGAGGCCACCTATTCCATCTTAATTGGGGGACCTAATAAGTTGAAAGTAAGAAGACTTGGGGAAAAGAAAAGTTGTATTTTCAGTCCGGTAAATAGAGATAAGTGCTACAACATTTCTTACTGCAGTTTGGTTTTAACAGATAGAAATTAAAGAACATTCTATATGCAAGTTCTAGTTTTGGCTTACTTTTTTGAATTTTGGTGAATTCTGTTCTGTGACTTTTGTTTGTCTTAAGTCAAACACATTGGGAAATGAATGAAGAGGTTGTTATTTCCTGAGACAGTTATTCTCAAAGTGTGGTCCTGGGAGCAGGTGGAGCTGCATCACTTGGGAACTTGCTAGAAATGCAAATTCTCAGGCTGGAGCCTGAGAATTTTACAGGTATCAAAAGAAATAGTCAAATAGTGCTCGGATTACAGCCTAATTTTTTTTTATTTTTAGCAGAAACAGGTTTTCACCATGTTGGCCAGGCTGGTCTTGAACTCTTGACCTCAGGTGATCCGCCTGCCTCGGCCTCCCAAAGTGCTAGGATTAGAGGCATGAGCCACCACACCGAGCCTTAAGAGCTGAAAAATTAATGGATTAGATTTTTTTTGTTTGTGTAAAAATATCATGCACCTATCTATTGTAATTGGATCATTTGCACAGCACACATCTTGTTCTAAAGACAGAACATAAGAATGAATCAGCCAGGCTGGGTTTTTAATTTCCCCAATACAGACCAGGACTTTGGACAAGTTTTCATTTTATAAAAGGTTGGACTTTAATGTGAGACTGCTCACAAATCACTTCCTACAGTGAGGGCTAATTTCCTAAAGGGGTAAAAAAGCCTAATCCGTGGAGGCAAACTGAGCTAGCTCTTTCTGCCTTCTTTAGAAATGAAACATTTTGACAGTGGTTTTGCTTTTTTCTTAAACCAAATACGACAGATGTATCTTGTAAAGTAAATAGATGAAGCAGCCCTGAATCAGGAATAGATGACAATCTCTTTAACAGTGGGCTTTCTATAGTTAGGACTATCATTATTCTCTCCTTATACCTCTTCTGGGGCTCTGATAGCACTTTTGTTTCCCTTTTCATCCCTATTCCAAAGAAAAAGTTTCTTCTCAGTCCTTTAGATCTCATGGTAGATATAAATTTTCTCATTCACTAATTTGTTCCTTTGTCATTTTGTTTACTGAGTATTTGTTTTCTGCCAGGCACTTGTAAAAGTCTTAGGAGTCAGAAATGAGTGTGGCATGGTCACTGCCCTCAAGGAATTCACAGCCTTGTGGGGGCAGACAGACAAGCAAACAGATAAATTATAAAGCAACATAGTTAAGTGCTATTACTGAGATATGAGACAAATGCTGTGGGAGTCCTATTCTCTCTCTCAAGAGTATCTGATTTATCATCTTTATCTCTAATTCTGAAAGAGAATGCAAAGTCCTCATTAAATGATTTTAAGCCTCAGAGAACAGGCTGGAGCGATATTTTTGGCAAAGGGCGCCTTCCCATTGTCACTGAAATAACACTAAGAGGCTGCCTACCCCATCTTTGTGTAAGGCCAGTCTTGCTAATAATAGTATATCTTCCAACAAATTAATAATACATCATCTGGCTCAGAAGGAAGTGCTCCCATCAGTTAGCTGAAAGAAAGACATGTAACATGTCTGCTGGGAGTGGTCTGAAGCAGTTCTGGAGAGGAAGATAGCTTGACATAGAGGGTGACCTATTTTCTGAGACTGCCTCTAAAGCAATCATCTCGCCTGGTGTGGCAAGTTTAATTGAAACTAAGCAACTAAAACAATAGAAAGCAAAACAGTTTCTATAAGCACTCAGACCTAAGAAGTTATTGGGTCGTCTACCAGTCCCAATGAGTCCATTCAGAAATCGCATTTTTCATTTTGCAAAGGGGAGATAGTTTTGAACAAAAGCAAAACCTAACTGAAGCTCTGTCATCCCACTGTTCAACAGTGGGGAAAGGCCCCTGAGATTAGGCCCTCTGCCTCTAGGTCTGGGAGGTTTCACACATGACTTGCCTGGCAGTGGAAAAACTTTAGCAATCTTGTCTACAAAAAAGTATCAATAGGTATCCTTGCTTTAGGGAAAATGTATTGGGGAACCATATACAAATCCATACATAATGGATGCTGAATTTGTCATGGAATTGTAGAATGTTTTACATACTATTTCATTTTTTCCTTTCTGAATGCTGAAATTAGTGATGACATTGTTTTCTTGTGAATGTTGATATCATGTGTGGGTACAGCCTTTTCAAACCCATCATTCTCTGAAAGAAGAGTATGAAAATATGGTAGTATACTTGATATGGTTTGAATGTGCCCCCCAAAAGTTTATGTGTTGGAAAATTAATTCCTTTGCCCCCATGAGAGGACTAATGAGGTCTCTGCTTCATGAATGGATTAATGTTGCCATCACAGGAGTGGAGTGTTATTTTGTGAGTGGCTTTGTTATAAAAGTGAGTTCTCTCTGGCTCTCTTGCTCTTACTCTCTTGCCATATGTTGCCCTCTGCCATGTATATAACACAGCAAAGAGGCTCTCATCAGATACCAGCACCATGCTCTTGGAGTTCCCAGCCGCCATAACTGTGAGCTAAATAAACGTATTTTCTTTATGAGTCACTTAATCTGTAGTATTCTTGTTATAGAGACAGAAAACAGTGCTCTATAGATTTGAACATCATTTATATTAAGGTCTATTTATAAGTGTGATGAAAAATTCAGGACTTTCGGTTTCTAGTTCAGCATATAAGGAACTTGTACGCCTCCACTTCATCCTAACAGAAAGTAAAAAGTGAACAAACCGAAAAATCAACAACTCTTCTTAGATCTATCAGAGAAGTGAGGTCACAAGGTAAAGTGCTGCTTCCAAAATTCTAGAGACAGACAGGAGAATACAGAGAATCACAGTTACCAGAGCAGAAATCCATAAAATTACCAGAAGTACAAGTCATGAGGTTGGGGGATTAGGGTTAGGGTTACACTTTTGTGAGTTTTTCCTCCAGGAATACAATTGCATTCTCACAGTGAAGACGAAAGAGAAATCCCTTTGTGCTTCCACCAGGGAAAGGGAAAAAGGTAATCATTTTGAGATACAACAGATGATTCTGTTCTTCTTAACAAGGCCTGTCTTCAAGAGAAATCATTTTACCAGACCCTAAAGTATTGGGCTTTTTTCAGAACCTGACTGACCTGGGGTAAGGAAATACTCAATTCCTGCCCCATCTAGGCTTCCATATAGAAGAAAAGAAATACACAACTCCAGCCCAGTCTAGCCATTGTGTTCCACCTAAGGCATGAAAAAATTTGAAAAGCATTTATGATGTTCACAGTCCAGAGGTACGAGCTCATTAAATGCCCGAGACCATATTATAGGAGTATAGACGGTTTCCTCTCTTTCCCTGCTACACTTTACCACCACATCACTAAAGGCCTAATTACAGAAGTTCCTTTTAGCATGTACAGCATATCTACCCTTCAACAAAAAATCACAAGGTACATGTAAAGGCAAAAAAACACAGTTTGAAGAGACAGAGTGAGCATGAGAATCAGACTCAGATGTGGCAAGGATTTTGGAATTATTAGACCATGAATTTAAAACAACTGTGATTAATATACTAATGGATAAAGTGGAAAACATGCAAGAACAGATAGGCAATGTAAGCAGAGAGATGGAAATTCTAAGAAAGAACAGAAAAAAAGTGCTAGAGATAAAACAACACTGTAAAAAAAGAAATGAAAATTGTCTTCGATGGGCTTACTAGTAGAATGAACACATCTGAGGAAAGAATTGCTAAGCTTAGGAATATTATAAAAGTAACTTCCAAACTGAAAAACAAAGATTAAAAAGATTTAAAAAAAAAGAATAGAATATTCTGGAACCGTGGGAAAACTATAAAAGGTGTAACATACACATAATGAGAATACTAGAAAGGCAAGGAAGAGAAAAGAACAGAGGAAATATTTGAATCAGTAATGACTGAGCACGTCTCCAGATTAACCAGTATCTGATCCAGTAATCTCGGAGAACAGCAAGCAGGATAAATTCCCAAAATAGTACACTTAGGTATAGTATATTTTAATTGCAGAAAATCAAAGATAAAAATTATAAAAGATGCTAGAGTAGAAAAAATACCTTGCCTATAGAGGAACAAAGATAAGAATTATATCTGACTTCTCAGAAACTTTGCATGCAAGCAGGAAGAGATTAGAGTTAAATACTGAAAGTACTGAGAGAAAAAAGTCTTTGTCAGACAAACAAAAATGGAGGGAGTTTGGTGCCAGTAGATTTGCCTTGCAAGAAATGTTAAAAGAAATTATTTAGAGTGAAGAAAAATGAAATAGGTCAGAAACTTGGATCTACATAAAGAAAGGAAGAGTATTGGAGAAGGAATAAATGAAGGTAAAATAAGGTATTTTTCTTATTCGTAACTGGTCCAGATGATAGTTTGTTCAAAATAGTAATAGCAACAATATGTTCAATTATGTATGTATTTGCTTATGTACAAGTGATATGAATGACAGCAATGACACAAGGGATAGGAGACAGGAATTAGGATTATTTTGTTATTATAAGGTATTTAAACTACCCATGAAACTATATAGTATTATTTCAAAGCTGACTTGGATTAGTGGTAAATTTATATTACAAACCCCATGGCAAATTAGAAACAAACACCACACCAAAAATTAGAAAAAAATATTAATAGAAGGATAACTGATATGCTAAGAAAAGAGACAATGGCATTTTAAAATGCTCAAAGCCACAAAAGGCAGAAAAAAGGTGGGAGACAAAGATAGGAAAAAAGAACAAAGACAACAAATAGAAAACAGCAACAAATATGGTAGATATTTATACAACTATATCAATAATCATAAGACAAGCCACAGAGTGGGAGAAATTACTTGTAAAAGACATGTCACGGAAAGAACTGTTATCTGGCTGGGCGCGGTGGCTCATGCCTGTAATCCCAGCACTTTGGGAGGCCGAGGCAGGCAGATCACTCGAGGTCACGAGTTTGAGACCAGCCTGGCCAATATAGTGAAACCCCGTCTCTACTAAAAATACAAAAATTAACTGGGTGTGGTGGCGCATGCTTGTAATCTCAGCTACTCAGGAGGCCGAGGCAGGAGAATCACTTGAACCCTGGAGATGGAGGTTGTAGTGAGCTGAGATTGCACCACTGCACTCCACCCTGGGTGACAGAGTGAGACTCTGTCTTTAAAAAAAAAAAAAAGAAAGAAAGAAAAAAAAACTGTTATTGAAAATAGATAAAGGACTCTTAGAACAGTAAAAAACAAAAAACAAAAAACAAAACAAAGCAGAAAAACGTGATTAAAAATTGGCCAAAGGCAGGGCGCTGGGGCTCATGCATGTAATCCCAGCACTTTGGGAGGCCGAGGCAGGTGGATCACTCGAGGCCATGAGTTTGAGACCAGACTGGCCAACATGGCAAAACCCAGTCTCTACAAAAAAAAAAAAAAAAAAAAAAAAAAAAAAAAATTAGCAGGTGTGTAGACATATCCCTGTAATCCCAGCTACTGGGGAGACTGAGGTGGGACAATTGCTTGAACCGGTGATGTGGAGGTTGCAGTGAGCTGAGATTGCACCATTGCACTCCAGCCTGAGTGACAGAGCAAGATGCTGTCTCAAAAAAAAAAAAAAAAAAAAAAAAAAAAAAAAAAAAAATTGGCCAAAGATCTTAACTGCCATCTTACGAAAGATACACAGACTGCAAATAAGAATCTGACATATATCATTAGAGAATTACAAATGAAAGCCATAATGAGCTATCACTATACAGCTACTAGAATTCCAAAATTGAGAATATTGACAACAGCAAATGCTGGTGAAGATAATAAAGCAAAAGCAATTCTCATTCATTGCTGTGGGAATGCAAAATGGTACAGCAATTTTGGAAGACATCCTCTGACCGTATAATCCAGCAATTGTGCTTCTTAGTATTTACCTAAAGGAGCTGAAAACTTATGTCCACACAAAAGCTTGCACATGAATGTCTGTAGAGCCTTTATTCAGAATTGCCAAAAGTTGGAAGGAACCAGACCTAGACCGTGAATGGATTAAATAAATAGGTCCCTAAGAGAGGTATTATGAATTCACAGAGAATCACAGTGCTATGATTCTACTTGGTATGTATTTAGAAGAATTCCTGAGATGTAGATAATAGTGGAAGTTAATAGTATGTTCTGATATAGAAACTTTGGAAAAAGAGTAGTGCTGTTGTTAATTTTTGTGTTTGTACTTAAAAAATATCTGAATTGATCTAATCAGCCAAATTGTGTTGTGATATAAATATATGATTAAGAAATTCAAAAACCGTCTGTCCAACCTTATGACATGCACAGTGGGGAATCCAGAGAAGTAGGAATCATGGTTCTTGTCCTTAGAGAGCTTCCAATCTAGTTGTGGAACTAAGACTCATAATATGGCTGGAGAACAATGTAAGACAGCATACTATCAAGTGTTAGGTTGTGTGGTGCAACAGTTGATGCCGAGGCCTTGCTGCTCCCTCTTCTATGACAGCTACAAGTATTACTTTTAAAACTTTTGCTGTTAAGCTGACGACACTTTCCAATCAGATCTTGTTTAGACTCAGAATAACTTTTTAAAAAAATAAAATAAAAAGTGCCACCATGCCTGGCAAGACCTAGAATAATTTTTTAAAAATTGAGACAATAGGGAAATTTGAATACATATTAGATGATATTAATAACGTAGTTTTTATTTTGTTAGGTATGATAACAGTATTATGCTTTGTTTTAAAAGTCCTTATCTATTAGAGAAATTTGCTGAAATATTTCCAGTTGAAATAATGTTATGTGCCTGGCACCGTAGCTCACACCTGTAATCCCAGCAATTTGGGAGGCCGAGGCGGGCAAATCACTTGAGGCCAGGAGTTTGAGACCAGCTTGGCCAAAATGGCAAAACCCTATCTCTACCAAAAAATACAAAAATTAGCTGGGGATGGTGGTGTGCACATGTAATCCCAGCTACTCAGGAGGCTGAAGCACGAGAATTGCTTGAACCTGGGAGGCAGACGTTGCAGAGAGCTGAGATCATGCTACTGCACTCAGCGTGGGTGACAAAGCAAGACTCTGTCAATAAAGAAAGAAAGAAAGAAAGGAAAGAAAGAAAGAAAGAGAAAGAAAGAAAGAAAGAAAGAGAGAGAGAGAGAGAAAGAAAGAAAGAGAGAAAGAAAGAGAACGAAAAAGAGAGAAAGGTAGGTAACGTTACATACGGAATTTTATTTAAGATGTACTGCCCCCTCAAAAAATAGAAAAAACATTACTGAGGATAGAAAATATATGAAGTAAGATTGGCAAAATATTTATAATTGTTGAAGCCCAGTTATGAGAACATGAGGATTTATATTATTTTCTCTAGTTCTATGAATGTTTGAAAATTTTCACAGCATTTCTTAAAAATATGCATTTTAGGTGCTAACTGAAGCATTTAGGTGCTAACATCTACCTGAGTGCACAAACACAAATGTTGGATCATGTTTACTACTAGCAATTAGCTATTGGTCAATCAGTTAGAGTTTTTGAATCTACTGTGTACAGATCTCTGTACTGAGTACTATGGAGACGTATCAGGAAAAACAAAAGTTTTCCCTCACGAAGATTTTTATCCAGAGAGGATGACAGAATGCGAACTCATATATTCACTCAACAAACATTTATTCTCTACTGGGCACTGTAAGGTGTTACAGAGGAAGATTTTTAGAAAGCGCCACTTAGACAAACTGAATGGGGTGAAGCAGAAGTCAAATCCAGTGAAGCTGATCATCACAAGCTTCCTAGAGTTAGCTGGAATGTTTGAAGTCATCCAGCGAGCCAAATAGACTTTACCTGGTAGCTATTACCTATAGAGTCTAGTGATAGAAACTGCAGGCGGTAAAAAAGGGTGTGCTGGAGGCCTTATTTTCAAGGCGGTTATCCCCGTGAGAATAAGGGACCAACTGTGTAATAATGACAAACAGTGTAGTCAGAATTAGGGAAGGGATAACTTGGTGTGGATGGAAGTAATTGAGGAAGAGTTAATAGAGATGGAGACAGAGTTGGGCCTTAAAGGATATATATATAGTAGTTGCTGATTCAAGGAGCAGAAGAAAACAAAAAAACAAAGATATGGTAGAAACTAAATAAAGATGAGAAGGGTGTTTTCTCTAGATAAATGATATGGAGGGAGAAAATAAGTAGAGTTTTTCTCTGACTTGGAAAAGGAGGAAATCTATCTTTCCAACCAATCTCACCTTCCAGTTATGACCCTTGTGTCTTGTTTGTTTGTTTGTTTGTTTGAGACGGAATTTCACTCTTGTTGCCCAGCTGGAGGGCAATGGTGCGATCTCGGCTCACTGCAACCTCTGCCTCCCGGGTTTGAGTGGTTCTCCTGCTTCAGCCTCCTGAGTAGCTGGGATTACAGATTACAGGTGACTGCCCCCATGCCCGGCTTGTATTTTTAGTAGAGATGGGGTTTCACCATGTTTGCCAGGTTGGTCTCGAACTCCTGACCTCAGGTGATCCACCCGCCTCAGCCTCCCAGAGTACTGGGATTACAGGAGTGAGCCACAGCGCCCAGCTGACCCTTGTATCTTTCTTTTTATTCAAAACCAAACTACTTGAAATAAAAGTCTACACCAGTCATTCAGGAAACAGTTTCAAGTGCCAACTCCGTGAGATACTTTTTAATTCTATCTTATTTGTTTATCCTTAACCCATAGTTCACTCATCATTGAAACCCTCTTCTTCCTTGCTTTCCATATTGCTATTACAATTATCCTACCTTTCTGGCCATTCCTAGCCCTTACGTTCTTTAATAAACTCTTTATTATTTTATAGTAGTTTTAGAGAAAAATTGTAAATGTAGTACGAGTTCCTATATGCCCCACATCCAGTTTTCCCTATTATTAAGATCTTACAACAGTATGGTACATTTGTTACAATTAATGAAGCCATATTGGTCCATTATAACAAACTAAAGTCCATATCTTATTTAGATTTTCTTAGTTTTTACCCAATGTCTTTCTCCTGTTCCAGAACCCATCTAGGATACTATATTACAATTGGCTATCATGTGTCCTTAGATTTTTCTTGGCTGTGACAGGTTCTCAGACTTTCCTTGTTTTTGATGACCTTAGAAGTGTTGAGAAGTACTGATCAGGTATTTTGCAGAATGTCCCTCTATTGGTATTTGTCTGATGTTTTCTTCCTAAGTAGACTGGGGTTCCAGCTTTTGAGGAGGAAGACCACAGAGGTAAATTGTCATTCTTTCCAATTATATCAAGGGTCCTTAACACCAAATTGATTTATCACAATTGTTGACCTTGATCCCCTGGTTAAAGTAGTGTTTTCCCCCCCTTTCCATACTGTTCTTTTTGGAAGGATGCTACTCTGCAGAGCCCATATCACAAATAAGGAGTGAGTAGTTGTGCTCTGCCTTTCCTTTTGGGTGGAATACCTAAAGTATTTGCAATTCTTCTTCACTGGAGATTTGGTTCTTCTTCCTCATTTATTTATTCAATTATTCATTTATATCAGTATAGACTCATGGATATCTATTTAATTCTTGGATGACAATCCAATGCATTGTATTTGTTTTGTCGCTCAAGCTGTTCCATTTGGCCATTGGGAGCTCTTTCAGTTGGCTTCCTTGTCCCTCTGACATACTCTATCAATGTGTGTGTGTGTGTGTGTGTGTGTGTTAGCACTTAATTACGGCTTCCTTGTCCCTTTGACATACTCCATCAATGTGTGTGTGTGTGTGTGTTAGCACTTAATTACTTTCTGACACCATATGATGCACCAAGTTCATTTGTACATTTTCTGCACCAGTCCCTAGAAGCAACCACTTCTTTTCAGAATTACTGCTTACTTTTATTAGGAATGGTATTAGAGCTCAAGGTCTAGGCACTGGGTGTGTTCCTTGGGTCTTATTTTATTTCTCTTTTCTTCCCCTTTCTTCTAAATCAGTTTCTTATCCTCTGCACTATTGGCATATTGAACTGGAAATTTTTTTTGTTGTGGGGGGTTAGACTGTGCATTGTCTGATGTTTAGCAGCATTCCTAGCCTCTACCCACTAGATGCCAGTAGCACTCTTCCAGTTGTGATAACCAAAAATGGCTTCAAACATTTCCAAATGTCCCTAGGGAGGCAAGATCACCCCAAGTTCTGAAACACTACTCTAAATGTATGTGTTTCCCAGGATCTCACATCCCTAGTTCTCTTCTTTTCTCATTATTCATATTATCCTTGGGCAAACTTAGCCAACCTTTTTGTCTTAATTATTACCTACAATCTAATGCCTTTCAAATATATCTTTATTTCTGATATCTTTCCTAAGGGTGGGCATGCCTATCTCCATTTCTATGTCTGTAGTCCTACGGGTAACTCAAATTAAGCATGTTAAAAATGTATCCCATTGTTGGCAAAGAATCCCAATCTGACAGAGAGAATAGGAAGGAATAACAAAACTCCAAATGAGATTACTAAGCAAGCAGTTTGTCTTGCCACAGTGCCATACGAGTCAAAAGTAGGCAACTTGAATCAGTTTTATAGAGAAGAGGTTAGCAAACTACATCCCCTGGCTAAATCCAGTCCACCGACTGTTTTTGTATGTTAATAACTGTTTTTATATTTAATTTTAATTTTATTTTTCTGTTAGAGACCGGGTCTTGCTATGTTGTCCAGGCTGGTCTTGAACTTTTGGGCTCAAGCAATCCACCTTCCTCAGCCTCCCAGAGTGCTAGGATTACATGTGTGAGCCACCACACCCAGCCTATGTTTTTATATTTTAATGTTTAAAATAGTCAAAAGAAGGATAATGTTTTATGACACATGAAAATTATATGATAGGCAACTTTCAATGTCCATAATAAAATGTTACTGTAACACATCCACACTCATTTGTTTGCATATTGTTTGTGGCTTTCATGCTACAATGACAATAATTGAATAATTCTTACAGCTGGCTTGGAAAATCTAAAATATCTACTCTCTGGCCCACTGCAGGAACAGTTTTCTGACCCCTGGATCAGAACAAGACAATACTCACAGCACGGTAAACGGATTAAGAGCATTCTATATGAAAGTTGTAGTCTGAGCCTACAGTAAACAGGAAGAGCATTGACATGGTAGTGCTTGTTCCCCATGGTACCACATGGACGTATGGACCCAGTTGGTAGCTCCACCTGGAGTGAGTTGCACTGCAACCTGAGGAATCCAGGACTAAAGGCTCAGCACCTTTTGTAGCAAGCAGTAAACAAGCAAGTGCATTCTCCAGGGAGAAAATAGTTGCATGGTAGTTACACCTGACCTACTTCATTGTTTATGTGACTAGCTACAGAAAAGACTCAGAGTCAGAGGATGATTAGGACTTACAGTTTGGCATACTGGACAGTGACCTGCAGGGTGGCTTGAGCATATGGCATACTGTCTTCAAATCCCAACATTTTGCTTCTATTCCTATTCTCCATAATCTTTGCTTCTTTTTCATGTTGGTTAATCATATCACCAATCCCCTTAGTTATCCATGCTAGGAAACTAGTAGTCATCTTAAATTCTTCCTTTTACCTAATATCTAATCTATCCCCAAGTCTGTTTGGTTTTATCTCCAAAATCTCTTATATTAATCTCATATTCCTGTCCCCATTGCAATCACTTAGTCCAAGCCATCATCATCTCTCCCCTTGATTACTGTAATAGTCTCCTGTGTAGGTTCTCATTTTCATCTTTGTGTACACATAGCTCACTCTCTGCATAGCAGTCACACAGATCATACGATAAGCAAATTTGATCATGTAACACTCAATCTAGAAAAAATTTTAAAGGTACGTTGGTAGTTATGTTTATGTTGAAAGAAAGATATATAGCCAGAAAACCAATTCTGTATTTCAATTATTTAGTAGACATTAGCAGTTTTAGTAGTAATAGCTATTTATTGAATATTTATTATATGGCAGATACTGTGCTAAGTGATTTCCATGCATTGTATTATACTATTGAATCTGTATAACTTTCAAATAGGGGTTATGATTATACTCATTTTATTGGTAAGGAAACTGAAGGTACAGATGTCAGGTGACACACGTAGAAAGTATGAAGTTGGAATTGGAGCCAAGGACTCTTTACTCCTTCATTATTCTTTCTTTTTTATTTATTTTTGAGACAGAGTCTCACTCTGTTGGCCAGGCTGGGGTGCAGTGGCACCATCTCTGCTCACTGCAACCTCCATCTCCTGAGTTCAAGCGATTCTTGTTCTTTAACCTCCCAAGTAGCTGGGACCACAGTTGCATGCCACCATGCTGGCTAATTTTTGTATTTTTAGTAGAGACGGGATTTCACCATGTTGCCCAGGCTGGTCTTGAACTCCTGATCTCAGGTGATCCACGCACCTCGGCCTCCCAAAGTGCTGGGATTACAGGTGTGAGCCACTGTGCCCAGCCCCCTTTAATATTCTTCAGATGAATATTGGACAACAGGAATCACTTGAGTTGAAAAAGAGCTTGGTTTGGCATTGGGAATGAAGATGGGCTTCCTTTGAAAGACTCCATTTCTACTAGGAGCTTCTACGAAGACTGAACAGAAATATGCTATTAACCATTCTTAGGTTCTCATTTTTCACTCTGGGATTACGATTTTTTTTTTTTAAGTGATGATGCTCTGAGGCCACATATTCCATCTTAATTGGGGGACCTAGCTAAGTTGAAAGTAAGAAGACCTGGGGGAAAAGAAAAGTTGTATTTTCAATCCAGTAAATAGAGATAAGTGCTTCAACATTTCTTACTGCAGTTTGGTTTTGACACATAGTAATTAAAGAGCATTCTATATGCAAGTTCTAGTTTCGGCCTACTTTTTTTGACTTTTGGTGAATTCTGTTCTATGACTTTTGTTTGTCTTAAGTCAGACACATTGGGAAGTGGATAAAGAGGTTGATTATTTTCTGTGAGACAGTTATTCTCAAAGAATAGTCCTGGGAGCAGGTGAAGCTGCATCACTTGGGAACTTGTTAGAAATGCAAATTCTCAGGCTGTAGCCTGAAAATCAGAAATTCTGGTTGTGGGGTCCAGTGGTCTGTTTTTTAACAAGCCTCCTGGTGACTTTTAGTGTATACTACAGTTTGAGAATGACTGGTCTGAGCTATGCTGGGGACAAGGGACTGTGTGTTTTCTCCCTGTTCTACTTCTGAGGACAACTGTGTTGTGTTGTGTTAGCGAATTGCTAATAGGCATTTTATTGTGGGTAATTGGGAGATAGAGTGGTCTTCAGAAGAGAAAGAGTCTATTCTCTTAGTTTCAAAGCCTTGCTCATAAGAAACTTATAAATCATCCCTGCAGGACTGAGTGGGAAGGCAATTATGTGGTACAACCTTGATAGATGCTAAAATTTGAGAATTACTGCTTTGAGACATTAGCCAATGATTCCATTAGCTGCCACAAGGTGGATGATGTTAAATTAGGTTTACCGGTTTGGTACAATTGTGGAGTTTATCCAGACAAGGCCAACTTAAAACAGAAAAAAAAAAAAATGTAGTAATTTAGATTCCTCTGCTTTTTTTTTTTTTTAAATATTACGATTACCAAAAAATTGCTGTGTAGATATGGAAAGATATCAATTATGTTCTGGATAAAAGCAAGTTGAAGACAATCTGTAGAGTGTAATCACATTTAAAGAACAAACAAAAAAAATCTTTGTATTTGTGTGTTTGCATATGCATAGAAGTATACAGCAAATTCTTTTTTTTACCCATTAAAGTATGGTCACTTATTATCTTTGTTAGTATTACGTACTGTACGTAATTGTATGTGGTATACTTTTTTATTTTTTTAATTATATTTTAAGTTCTAGGGTACATATGCACAATATGCAGGTTTGTTACATATGTATACACATGCCATGTTGGTTTGCTGCACCCATTAACTCGTCATTACCATTAGCTATTTCTCTTAATGCTATCCCTACCCCATCGCCCCATCCCATGACAGGCCCCAGTGTGTGATGTTCCCCACCCTGTGTCCAAGTGTTCTTATTGTTCAATTCCCCCCTATGAGTGAGAACATGTGGTGTTTGGTTTTCTGTCCTTGAGACAGTTTGCTGAGAATAATGGTTTCCAGCTTCATCCATGTCACTACAAAGGACAAGAACTCATCTGTTTTTATGGCTGCATAGTGTTCCATACTATGTGGCAATAACATATGTGCCACATTTTCTTAATCCAGTCTATCATTGATGGACATTTGGGTTGGTTTCAAGTCTTTGCTATTGTGAATAGTGCCACAATAAACATACGTGTGCATGTGTCTTTATGGTAGCATGATTTATAATCCTTTGGGTATATACCCAGTAATAGAATCGCTGGGTCAAATTGTATTTCTAGTTCTAGATCCTTGAGGAATCGCCACATTGTCTTCCACAGTGGCTGAACTAGTTTACACTCCCACCAACGGTGTAAAAGCGTTCCTATTTCTCCACATCCTCTCCAGTGCCTGTTGTTTCCTGACTTTTTAATGATCGCTATTCTAACTGGTGTAAGATGGTATCTCATCGTGGTTTTGATTTGCCTTTCTCTGATGACCAGTGATGATGAGCATTTTTTCATGTGTCTGTTGGCTGCATAAATGTCTTCTTTTGAGAAGTGCCTGTTCATTTCCTTTGCCCACTTTTTGATGGGGTTGTTCGATTTTTTCTTGTAAATTTGTTTAAGTTCTTTGTAGATTCTGGATATTCGCCCTTTGTCAGATGGGTAGATTGCAAAAATTTTCTCCCATTCTGTAGGTTGCCTGTTCACTCTGATGGTAGTGTCTTTTGCTGTGCAGAAGCTCTTTAGTGTAATTAGATCCCATTTGTCTATTTTGGTTTTTGTTGCCATTGCTTTTGGTGTTTTAGTCATGAACTCCTTGCCCATGCCTATGTCCTGAATGGTATTGCCTAGGTTTTCTTCTAGGGTTTTTTATGGTTCTAGGTCTAACATCTAAGACTTTAATCCATCTTGAATTAATTTTTGTATAATGTGTAAGGAAGGGATCCAGTTTCAGCTTTCTACAAATGGCTAGCCAGTTTTTCCAGCACCATTTATTAAATATGGAATCCTTTCCCCATTTCTTGTTTTTTTCAGGTTTGTCAAAGATCAGATGGTTGTAGATGTGTGGTGTTATTTCTGAGGGCTCTGTTCTGTTCCATTGGTCTATATCTCTGTTTTGGTACCAGTACCATGCTGTTTTGGTTACTGTAGCCTTGTAGTATAGTTTGAAGTCAGGTCGCATGATGCCTCCAGCTTTGTTCTTTTTTTTTTTTTTTTTTTTTTTTTTTTTGAGACGGAGTCTCACTCTGTCGCCGGGGCTGGAGTACAGTGGCCAGATCTCAGCTCACTGCAAGCTCCGCCTCCCGGGTTTACGTCATTCTCCTGCCTCAGCCTCCCGAGTAGCTGGGACTACAGGCGCCCGCCACCTCGCCTGGCTAGTTTTTTGTATTTTTTTAGTAGAGACGGGGTTTCACTGTGTTAGCCAGGATGGTCTCGATCTCCTGGCCTCGTAATCCGCCCGTCTCGGCCTCCCAAAGTGCTGGGATTACAGGCTTGAGCCACTGTGCCCGGCCAGCTTTGTTCTTTTGGCTTAGGATTGTCTTGGCAATGCGGGCTCTTTTTTGGTTCCATATGAACTTTAAAGTAGGTTTTTCCAATTCTGTGAAGAAAGTCATTGGTAGCTTGATGGGGATGGTATTGAATCTGTAAATTACCTTGGGCAGTATGGCCATTTTCACGGTATTGATTCTTCCTATCCATGAACATGGAATGTTCTTCCATTTGTTTGTGTCCTCTTTTATTTTATTGAACAGTGGTTTGTAGTTCTCCTTGAAGAGGTCCCTCACATCCCTTGTAAGTTGGATTCCTAGGTATTTTATTATCTTTGTAGCAATTATAAATGGAAGTTCACTCATGATTTGGCTCTCTGTTTATCTGTTATTGGTATATAAGAATGTTAGTGATTTTTGTACATTGATTTTTTATCCTCAGACTTTGCTGAAGTTGCTTGTCAGCTTAAGGACATTTTGGGCTGAGACGATGGGGTTTTCTAAATATACAATCATGTCGTCTGCAAACAGGGACAATTTGACTTCCTCTTTTCGTAATTGAATGCCCTTTATTTCTTTCTCTTGCCTGATTGCCCTGACCAGAACTTCCAACACTATGTTGAATAGGAGTGGTGAGAGAGGGCATCCTTGTCTTGTGCCAGTTTTCAAAGGGAATGCTTCCAGTTTTTGCCCATTCAGTATGATATGGGCTGTGAGTTTGTCATAAATAGCTCTTATTATTTTGAGATACGTCCCATCAATACCTAGTTTATTGAGAGTTCTTAGCATGAAGGGCTGTTGAATTTTGTCAAAGGCCTTTTCTGCATCTATTGAGCTAATCATGTGGTTTTTCTCTTTGGTTTTGTTTATGTGATGGATTACATTTATTGATTTGCATATGTTGAACCAGCCTTGCATCCCAGGGGTGAAGCCAGCTTGATCTTGGTGGATAAACTTTTTGATGTGCTGCTGCATTCGGTTTGCCAGTATTTTATTGAGGATTTTCACATCGATGTTCATCAGGGATATTGGTCTGAAATTCTCTTTTTTTGTTGTGTCTCTGCCACCTTTGGTATCAACATGATGCTGGCCTCATAAAATGAGTTAGCGAGGATTCCCTCTTTTTCTACTGATTGGAATAGTTTCAGAAGGAATGGTACCAGTTTCTCTTTGTACCTCTTGTAGAATTCGGCTGTGAATCCACCTCGTCCTGGACTTTTGTTTGGTTGGTAGGCTGTTAATTATTGCCTCAATTTCAGAGCCTGTTATTGGTCTATGCAGAGATTCAACTTCTTCCTGGTTTAGTCTTGGGAGAGTGTAGGTGTCCAGGAATTTATCCATTTCTTCTAGGTTTTGTAGTTTATTTGCGTAGAGGTGTTTATAGTATTCTCTGATGGTAGTTTGTATTTCTGTGGGATCGGTGGTTATATCCCCTTTATCATTTTTTATTGCATCTATTTGATTCTTCTGTCTTTTCTTCTTTATTAGTCTTGCTAGCCGTCTATCAATTTTGTTGATCTTTTCAAAAAACCAGCTCCTGGATTCATTGATTTTTTTGAAGGTTTTTTTGTGTCTCTATCTCCTTCAGTTCTGCTCTGATCTTAGTTATTTCTTGCCTTCTGCTAGCTTTTGGATTTGTTTGCTCTGAAATACACAGCAAATTCTTAACAGTGGCTACCTGGGAGTAATGAGGTTAGATGTAGTAGCTACTTTCAAATTTCACTTTATGCACTTTTCTGTTTTTAAACTTTTTACAATGAATATATATTGTTTATAATTTTTTTTATCTTCCCCATTTTAAACCTTTTAATTTAAAAGTAAACTTTGTCAAAAAAGCAAACTTTGGGAGGGCAGAAAGATCACACACAAGGTTGCCACTTCATTCCTGTAGGGTTGCACGGCGGCCCAGCAGAAGCACTCCGTACTTTCCAGATGGTGCAGCAGATGGGCAGAGGCGCTTATAAAATACTTTTAATGGATTATATTTGTTTGAAAAGTAATATCCACATGGTAATTCAAATAGTTCAATAGGGTAGGCAATGTTAATATAGATTATTAAACTTTTAGATTTAAACATGTAGAAATGCTTATTTATTTTACAAGCAATAGTTGTTCATATATAGAGTGTGAAATATAATGCTTCCAAATACCAAAATATGTTATGGAAATTACATCTTAAATTAGAATGAAAAAAATCCTTGTATAGTAGAGGAAAAAAAAAAAAAAACCTGTGTAAACATTTAGTATTCGCTATATCAAGTAGGTATTTACCTAGATATATAATATTTACAAAATACAAAGAAATATTACCACCTACTTAGGTTGGCCTCCTTTTTCATCAAGCTCACCTGTTATTAATCACCTTAAATAAAGCTTGGTGTTTCCTTGGGTAAGAAAACGTTTCCCGTTCTCAGCTACACTGCTTCCAGATATTGAAAAGATGTCCTGTCTATTTTCACAGCATCTTGACAAGGGCTGGCAGTTTTCTTCAGCTACTACGTTAACAATTCTTAATGATCAAATCCCCAAGCTTCCCCTCCCTCTCTTTCCTACAGGTGTCAAAAACTGTTAACTGTCTTTTCTTGTCTTTCTGGTAAAAGCTCCCTTTTTTATTATTGCTAATTAGACTTGGAGGACAATGGCAGTTCTTTGCCTACTTTTAATATTTAGAGCAAAAAAGACTTTTGGGTTGTCTCACCTTTGTGTCTATTTTCCTCCTAAATGCCTGGCCTCTAATCAGAGAAAAGCTCCGTGTGTAAACAAAGTTACCAACTTACTCAATTGACTTCCCTTTTTCTAGATGAATAGCTTGCATCCGTAGAGAAAGGATTCATTACCATAATGCTTTAGGTTGAATATTGTACAACCTACTACAGATCTCTATGAGCCTTACTTTTAATTAATGCAGACTGCTTTTAAAACATGTTTTGGCCTTTACCCTCAAAATATTTTAAAAGACATTTAAATATGACAGGCTAATTTTATTATTATTATTATTATTATTATTATTATTATTTCTTTTAGATGGAGTCTTGGTCTGTTGCCCAGGCTGGAGTGCAGTGGCCTGATCTCGGCTCACTGCAACCTCTGCTTCCTGGGTTCAGTGATTCTCCTGCCTCAGCCTCCCAAGTAGCTGGGATTACAGGCCCGGGCCACTACGCCCAGCTATTTATTATTATTATTATTATTATTACTTTTGGTAGAGACGGTGTTTCACCATGTTGGCCAGGCTGGTTTTGAACTCCTGACCTCAAATGATCCACCTGCCTCGGCCTCCCAAAGTGTTGGGATTATGGGCATGAGCCACCACACCTGGCAACAGACTAGTTTTATTTAAAGAGTAATGCAGTCCTTTCTTCTTCAGCACATATGCTAAATTTGGAAAAATATAGAGAAGATTGGAAGAGCAATAATGATATGTCAATTCATGAAGAATATCATATATTCTTTTTTCCTTGTTGGGACAGAAAATGTCTATCAGAAATCAATCAGCTAGCATCATTTGCAATGGTAAAACACTATAGATGTAACCCCATTAAAATCAGGAACAAGCTAAGAAGATCTGCTATCACCATTATAATTTAATTTTTAAAATTCCCTAGCCAGTGCAATAAAGCAGGAAACAGAAATAAGAGCCATCACTAATAGAAATCAGGAGGCACAATTAATATCTTCAAATGAAATGATTTTCTAACCCACAGAATCTAAATGAAAACCATTTAAAAGGAGATTTTAAGTTTAATAGTTTTCCTAAACATCTCAGTAACCAGTTAGAAAACACAGTGGAGAGCTCATTTGCTCTAACACCAGAGTGTAGAAAATACCTGGAAATAATCTCAACAAGAAATGTGCAAGATCTGTATGAAGAAAATGGTGAAACTTTACCAAAAAAACCTCCTGAAACATGAATGAGAGGACAAAAGTTTTTAACTTGTTAATTCCTCTGAAATAGTTTTAATAAAATTTACAATAAAAGTACCAGAGATTATTCTTGTACCTTGATAAAGTACTTTTAAACTCCATCCTAAAGAATATATAGCCAAGAATAGCAAATATTTTCTGAAAAAGAAGACTAATGAGGAGGATTTACTCTAACAAATAATAAAACCTGGTTCAAAAATTACAGTTATTAAAACAGTATGGTATAGGTACATGGATTTTTTTTTTTTTTTTTTTTTTTTTTTTTTTTTTTTGATGGAGTCTCGCTTCGTCGCCCAGGCCGGAATGCGGTGACTCGATGGTGGCTCACTGCAAGCTCTGCCTCCCAGGTTCACGCCATTCTCCTGCCTCAGCTTCCCGAGTAGCTGGGACTACAGGCGCCCGCCACCACACCCGGCTAATTTCTTGTATTTTTAGTGGACACAGGGTTTCACCGTGTTTGCTAGGATGGTCTCGATCTTCTGACCTCATGATCCTCCCAAATTTGGCCTCCCAAAGTGCTGG
This sequence comes from Macaca thibetana thibetana, assembly GCF_024542745.1. Taxonomy (NCBI): domain Eukaryota; kingdom Metazoa; phylum Chordata; class Mammalia; order Primates; family Cercopithecidae; genus Macaca; species Macaca thibetana. The sequence goes on from NC_065598.1 coordinate 108,463,547, forward strand.
GATTACAGGCGTGAGCCACCGCGCCCGGCCGGATTTTTAAAAAACAAACATAAATGTCACAAACTCTAGAGCCTCAGAATAGTGAAACGGAGCTTAGTGTTTCCCCATGAGCTCAGGCATATGCCATTTTGGACTCATGTTAGCATAATGATAAAAGGATTTGTGTCGTGGCAGCTCCTTCTGGGCTCCTGGATTATTTTGAAGGGGACACTACCAGTAAATCAGAGTCCTTGACAGTCCAGAAGCTCATAGGGAGAGTTAGTGGCATAGTTTTCGTGGACCAAGAATTTATTCTAATGCTTTTTTCTCCTTCTATAGTGAAAGTATATGCAACAAGGGTTGAATTGCTTATTTTGGCAGATGGTCCTAAATATGTAGAAAGTTAGTACTACCTCTGGATTTTCCTTTTGTAAGTGTCAGGATAAAAGAAAGGTATTTTACAATTCCTACCCTCTGATCTAAGGAGCCTTTTAAAATGTAATTTCAAAAATTCGTTTTTCTTGAGTGGTTACCTCAATTAGCATATCTATTAATGTAGCATCATAGTCATTTTTTGGCAGAAGTCATTTCAAAAGCAAAGGAGACAAATGGATTCCAATTGCAGGAATTTGCTTTATTCTACAATAAAGTCCTTTGCATTATTCTACAATGTGTATGGTACCAAGTGTGCGCCTTTCTTTTTAAAAATCATGTTACAATATATGAAATTATATCTGTATCTGAGCATCTATAAAAATATTTATTCTCGTCCAATAAGTACTAAATTGAAGAGAAAACATTTTTAAAAGCTTTAAATTATATTTCTTTTTGGAAATCAAATGTACCAAGAAATATTTGATGCTGATGCCATCTAAAATTATATTTGTTTTTTCAAAAACATTCTAGAGTTGCACTCAAGTTTATGATGATGAATGAAATCAGATCCTTACTTTAGGGTGGCTAATTTTGTTTTATTTTTCCTATTTAAATACAACTATTTTGGCAACAAATTTCCCATTTATCATTCATCGTTCACTTAATGGAGAAATATTTATTGATTACTTACTATGTGTTAAGTTCTATACTATGAATTACATTGTTACAATAAAATGAAGATGCTCTCTGTCCTCATGAAACTTTTAGTTTAGTGGGGAGGCAGACATTAGACACTTAGATGGCCAAATAGATACATAATTACAAATGTCGATAAGTTCTATGAAAGAAACAGAGGACACAAAGAGAAAACAACTGGAGTTACACACTTTAGTTTGCTTGTTTAGCTTGGGTGAATAAGAAGCCCTCTCTGGGAAAGCAATATTTAAGCTGAGATCTGAAGAATGAGAAGGAGCCAGCCACGCAAAGAATGGGTGGAAGAATGTTCAAGAAGGATATAACACCTTTTATGAAGATGTAAAACATGCTTAAGTAGCTGAAAGGCCAGTGTGGCTAAAGACTGGAGAGGTAGCTGGACACTAGCATGAGATGAGGTGGGGATGGTAGGCAGGGATCAGATTATGTAGGATGTTGATGCCTGTGTTAAAGAATTGCATTTTAAATTAGTTGGATGCTGTGGGGTGCACCTGAAGTCCCAGCTACTCAGGAGGCTGAGGTGGGAGGATTGCTTAAGCCCAGGAGTTTGAGGCTGCAGGGAGCTATGATCTAGCCACTGCCCTTAAGCCTGGACAACAGAACAAGACCTTGTCTCAGAAAACAAACAAACAAAAAAAGAATTTGTATTTTATTGAAACTGCAAAGGAAAGTCATTAAAGGGTCTTCAGTAGAGGAGTAATATGATCACATTTATATTTTCAAAATTCTGATTTGGGCTTAAGAGTAGATAATGGATGGAGGTAGGGACAAATGGATATTATCAGATTTTGGTTAATAATTTCTGGCTGGTAAGAGGCATGCCTAAATGACCAAATGAATACTTAAAAGGCAAAAACTTTTGATCTCAAACTACAGTGTTTGTTGTACTCACACTACACCCACAGTAGTTCTCTTTAAAGAATTATGCATACGTTTTTGTGGTGTTACACAAACTAAAACACTGTTGAAACATGCTTCTTTATCTTTGTCTATGAAATATGTTAAATGTAATACTCTAATGAGAGTTGCATTTGTTACCTATCTAGCTTCTATTTTGAAGGTCAAGTTTGCATATTATTTATATTTTGGTTCAAAAGAAGAGGCAAGCAGTTTCTGATAATTTGAGGGAACTAATATGACTAGAACATTAACAGAAGAAGTTAAATTGGTTGATGAGTCTGTCTGAAATGAACAGAACAAGAGCAAGAGAAATGAGTCAGAGTACTATGGTCATAGAAATCTCTGAGATCTGTAAGAGAGGTAACTGAAAGATTCACAATTGATAGCTTGCAACTGAAGAAATATTTAAGACCTGATATGAATTCACCGTCTGTATTAGTCTGTTCTCACATTGCTATAAAGAAATACCTGAAACTGGATAATTTTTAAAGAAAAGAGTTTTAGTTGGCTTATGGTTCTGTAGGGTGTCCAGGAAAGCATAGCGGCTTCTGCTTCTAGGGAGTCCTCAGGAAGCGTCCAATCATGGCAGAAGGCAAAGGGGGAGCCAGCCCATTTTACAGAGCCAGAGCAGGAGGAAGAAAGACGGTGAGGGAGGTGCTACACACTTTTAAAGGACCAGATTTCATGAGAACTCACTATCATCAGCACAATATGAAGGGGCATGGTGCTGCTAAACCATTCATGAGAAATCCACCCCCATGATCCAGCCCCCTCTCACCAGGCCCCAACTACAACATTGGGAACTACAATTCGACATGAGATTTGGTGGGAACACAGACCCAAACCATGTCACCTTCTTTTCAAAGGGTCAATGATGCCAAGAACTGAATAAGGCTTGAGTGAGGTTGGACTCAAGAGTTAGAGCATCTGCCTAGTGGAAGTCTAGAACAACCAAGGGTTAGAGGGTGAGATGGAGGACTTGTGTCCAGAAAGGAACGGGGAATAAATTCTAAAAGAAAGCAGAGATTCTGGTCATCCAAAAGTGGTGTCATCTCAAACTGAAGTGGGTTTCATACCAGGGATGCAAAGATGGTTTAACATACACAAGTCAATAAATGTGATTCACCACATAAACAGAGTTAAAAAGGAAAATCACATGATTATTTCAATAGATACAGAAAAAGCATTCGACAAAATCTAGCATCCTTTTATGATTAAAACTCCCAGCAAAATTGGCATACAAGGGACATATCTCAATGTAATAAACACCACCTATGACAAACCCACAGCCAACGTAATCTGAATGAGGAAAAGTTGAAAGCATTCTCTCTGAGACCTTGAACAAGACAAGGATGCCAACTCTCACCATTCCTCTTCAACATAGTACTGGAAGTCCTAGCCAGAGCAATCAGTCAAGAGAAAGAAATAAAGGGCATCCAAATTGTAAAGAATAAGTCATACTGTCACTGTTTGCTGATGACATGATTGTTTACCTAGAAAACCCCAAAGACTCCTCCAGAAAGCTCCTAGAACTGATAAAATAATTCAGCAAAGTTTCTGGATACAATATTAATATACACAAATCAGTAGCTCCTCTATACACCAACAGCGACCAAGCTGAGAATCAGATCAAGAACTCAACCCCTTTTAAAATAGCTGTAAATAAATAAATAAATAAATAAATAAATAAATAAAATACTTAGGAATATACCTAGCCTAGGAGGCAAAAGACCTTTACAAGGAAATCTACAAAACACTGCTGAAAGAAATCATACATGACACAAACAAATGGAAACACATCCCATGGTTATGGATGAGTGGAATCAATATTGTGAAAGTGACCATAGTGCCAAAAGCAATCTACAAATTCAACACAATCCCCATAAAAAATACCACCATCATTCTTCACAGAACTAGAAAAAACAATCCTAAAATTAATATGGAACCAAAAAAGAGCCTGCAAAGCCAAAGTAAGACTAAGCAAAAAGAACAAATCTGGAGGCATCACATTACCTGATTTCAAAATATAGTATAAGGCCATGGTCACGAAAATAGCATGGTACTGGTATACAAATAGGCACATAGACAATGGAACAGAATAGACAACCCAGAAATAAACCCAAAACTTTCAGCCAATTGATCTTTGATAAAGAAAACAAAAACATAAAGTGGGGAAAGGACACCTTATTCAACAAATGATTCTGGGATAATTGGTAAACTATATGTAGGAGAATGAAACTGGATCCTCATCTTTCACCATACAAAAATCAACTCAATAGGGATTAAGGACTTAAATCTAAGACCTGAAACTATAAAAATTATGGAAGATAACATTGGAAAACCTCTTTTAGACATTGGCTTAGTCAAGGATTTCATGACAAAGAACCCAAAAGCAAATGCAATAAAAAGATAAATTTCTGGGACTTAATTAAATTAAAGAGCTTTGGCACAGCAAAAAGAACTGTCAGCAGAGTAAAGAGACAACTCACAGACTGGGAGAAAATCTTCACGATCTATACATCTGACAAAGGACTAATATCCAGAATCTACAACAAACTCAAACAAATTAGCAAGATGAAAACAAACATTCCCATCAAAAAGTGGGCTAAGGACATGAATAGAAAATTCTCAAAAGAAGATATACCAATGGCCAACAAACATGAAAAAATGCTCAACATCACCAATGATCAGGGAAATGCAACTCAAAACCACAATGCGATGCCACTTCACTCCTGCAAGAATGGCTATAATAAAAAAATCAAAAAATAATAGACGTTGACATGGATATGGTGAACAGGGAACACTTCTACACTGCTGGTGGGAATGTAAACTAGTACAGCTACTATGGAAAACAGTGTGGAGATTCCTTGACGAACTAAAAGTAGAACTAACATTTGATCCAACAATCCCACTATTGGATATCTACCCAGAGGAAAAGGAGTCATTATACGAAAAAGGCACTTGCACACGCATGTTTATAGCAGCACAATTCACAATTGCAACAATGTGGAACCAACCCAAATGCCCATCAATCAACGAGTGGAATATATATATATATATATATAGTAATATATTAAATATATTATGTAATTACATATTGTGTAATATATTATAGATATTATGTAATATATTATATATATATACACACACACAATGGAATACTACTCAGCCATAAAAAGGAATTAATTGATGGTATTCATAGCAACCTGGATGACAGTGGAGACTATTATTCTAAGTGAAGTAACTCAGGAATGGAAAACAGAACATCAGATGTTCTCACTGATAAGTGGGAGATAAGCTATAAGGATTCAAAGGCATAAGAATGACACAATAAGCAGGGCATGGTGGCTCACGTGTATAATCCCAGCACTTTGGGAGGCTGAGGCGGGCAGATCACGAGGTCAAGAGTTTGAGACCAGCCTGACCAACATGGTGAAACCCTGTCTCTACTAAAAATAGAAAAATTAGCCACACATGGTGGCATACACCTGTAATCCCAGCTACTCGGGAGGCTGAGGCAGGAGAATCACTTGAACCTAGGAGGCAGAAGTTGCAGTGAGCCAAGATTGCGCCACTGCACTCCAGCCTGGGTGACAGAGCGAGACTCCGTCTCACAAAAAGAAAAAAAAAAAAAGAAAAAGAATGACACAGTGGACTTTGGGGACTCAGGTGGAAAGGGTGGGAAGGGGGTGACGGATAAAAGACTACAAATAGTGTGCAGTGTGTACTGCTCGGGTGATTGGTGCACCAAAATCTGACAAATCACCACTAAAGAACCTACTCATGTAACCAAACACCACCTGTTCCCGAGTAACCTATGGAAATAAATAAATAAATAAATTTCACTTATGCTTTATAAAAAAGACACTGTTTCTAATGAGTCAACCTTCTCTTGACTGAATCCACAGCAAAAGGATCTTCCAGATGTCAGTCAGGATAGATGGGAAGAGACCTTAGTACCCCGCATGGCCTGTATAAGTGGTAGAAGCCATTCAGAATAGGGTAGTGGAGCTGGGTAGATGAAGATTATAGAGATCTTCAGATAGCTGTTGATGTGCATGCCTTCCTTCCTTGGTCATTTTCTCACCTTGCTTCAAAACCAAGCAAAACTAAAGCAGAAAATCAAAGCTGCCTTAAAAAATGAGAGAGAAAAAGCCCAGAGCAGAAGGGCCACCAACCTCTCTCAGCCTGTTTAAAAACAAATCCCAAACAAAGAAATTTCAGCTTCCAGAGAAAAGTATTTTCTGTGGCTGTGAAACTCCTGACCATAGGCCAAGCAAGGGTCATTCAGAAGGAACACATGAGAGTAGAGGCAAAAGCAAAATCAGTCAAATCGATTCTATGTCTTAAGATACCATTATTACATGGTCATGGCAAGGGAAAAGTATGATCTCTATGGATTTGATCTATTGCTACCTTATATGAACAGTCTGAAATGAAACAATGAGATTGTTCTAGTCATTAAGATGCCCCAAGGCAAAGTCTATTCAACTTTTTCCCTTCTTGAAACAAAGGTACTTAAATGCAAGACTCTGGGGCTAACTGTAAAAAATGACTATAAACGTTACAGCTAGTCACACACGTTTTTACATAATTCACAGCTTGGTATACCCAAAATGCAACAAATATCTTGGTAGTAGTTTTTCTATAAAGAATCAAGTTCCTAACAAACATCTATTTTACTCATATCTAAAAAGCAGTATTTTAATTTGCACACCATGCATCCTTTCTGAAAATACCACAGAATGCCAACTTACATGCTAATCAAAAAAGTGCATACATATTTTGTGCTTCGAATACTTGAATTGGGTCAGATATTTAATTTTGCCAGGATATAAAAACATACTGTAGCAAATGTCTTACACTAAGACTGACCATCGTTGGTTTTGTTTTTGTGTATAATCTCTATTCCTAAAGATCATATTTTCAGTAAAATCGTTTTTGATTTGCTAGATCTGCTCAGTGAATCAGTGATAACAATGTCATGGACTCATGTGAAGAAAGTAAGGAGGGCCACTTGACATAAGGATGACAGTGTATTGCTTGGAGTTGAGCACAGGCTTGGAAGTCAGGAGACTTGAGAAAATTTTCTGGATTGATACTAATTCACCACGTTCGAGCTTCAGCAGAGTAATTTGGGGCTTAGATATGCTATTTTCCAAGGGCATGGTGAAGATCTCTGGAATTCCTTGGAGGCATTTTAGAGATGACAGATGGTTAAGAGGGAATGAGAGGGAAGTCCTATATGGCTCCCTCAATCAAAATAGTTCTTCTTTATTTGTTTAACAGACTGAACTTCTGTGTAAGATTTAATTTAGAGCTAGGCTTCCATGGGTCCTGCTCTGATTATCTGAATATTTATGTCCCCTAAAAAAATTGTATGTTAAAATCATATCCCCCGAGGTGCTGGTACTTAGAGGTAGGACCTTTGGGAGATGGTTAGGTCATGGGGGCAAAGCCCTAATGGATGAGATTAGTGACCTTATAAAAGAGACCCCAGAGAGACCCCTCACTACTTCTGCCATTTGAGGAAACAGTGGAGAAGGAGTTATATATGAATGAGGAAACGTGTCCTCGCCAGACATCGAATCTGACGTCACCTCAACCTTAGACTTCCCAGGCTCCAGAACTGTGAGAAATAAATGTCTGTTCTTTGTAAGCCTCACGGTTTATGGTATTTTGTTATAGCAGCCTGAATGGACTGACAGGTCCTTCCACCAAATCACTGGATGAAGCGCCCCTCCCGCCAAGATCCCTTCAGGCTTCATCACTTTTTTGACGGTCTAATTCAACTTGATCTCATACCATCATTTTTGCATTGCAATCATTTGAATATTGGGACTACCCCTTTCCCTGAGGCCAGTGAAATATTTTCCCTCTCAGCCCTTTAAGCCAGGAATATATCAGCAATCTGTGTGACAATGGGCAGTTCAGGTGCTTCTTTCTTGTTCACCATGCAGTGATTTAACTTCTACCATTTTCTTCACTACAATCATCTTTCCCTCTCTCCTTTCCTGTCACTGTGAGTGACACACCAGCTGACAGTGTTATGAATAGGAAAGTTTGGGCAGAGTGACTGTCAGAAATATTTTTACAGTGTGAAAGGACATTTGTGGAATGTTATGGCATCACTGCCTCCTGCCCCTCAGAGAATGTGGCATTGAGTATTGGGCTTTTGCCACTGTATCCAACATACCAAAGCGAGCTCCTGGCCTCATTGTACATTACAGAGTACTTAAATAATATCCTCATCTTGTATATATACATGTATTTATTTTCATATTCTTTCATATGCCCTACCTTAGGTTTTACATTGTGACTTAAGTATGATTTAGCTGAAGTCTTCGGAATACTTCAGTAAAGCTATCACCAGAATTAGAACATTCCCCTGAGTTGCAGTGAGATTTGTGCTAAAGTTCACAATGCGAATTTGATAGCTCTAAACATGAGATATGTACTTGCTGCATTTACTGAAATCCCTGAGTCCCCTATCACTTTCCTTAGATTTCAAAGTTATGGGATTGTCCAGTATGTTTGCTAAGAATGACCTGATGTGACTCAAGTGTTATTCTGGGCACGATTCTGTTGCCAATTACATTGGTACACATGTTTTAATGTGATTTGGATTACTGATATAAATGACTACATGTGATTACTTTGTGTTTTCTATTATATAACATTATATTTCCTTTAGACATTTCATTGTCTCAGGTTATAATATGACATCCTTATATAAGGCAGTTTTAAGGGGGAATTTATCTTCTCTCAGTGCTTTAACCTACCCACCAGATTATATATTTGAGTCATCTTTTAGTGACAAATTCATTAACCTGTAACATGTCTTGAATCATGTTTAAAATTATTTTAAGACATCCCCTACCCCACGCCAGAATAACCATGTGATAATGCTGAAAAATGTTTCTACTTTTTTGATTGATGGATTGATTTCAGGTGACAATTTATGGCTCATGATGACTGTGTTAATAATTAGGTCCTAGAAAATACATTGACATGGTTTCAGACAAAAGTTTCCAACTAGTTTTGCTCAGAAGTGAAGTAGGTGGTTGCGTGTGTTGTGCGATCTGATGACCCTGTGTTTGAAAATTATTCACCTCACTAGCTCATTTGAAATTGGAAGGTTGATCCCTACAGTCTTTGGTCTTCATGGGTAGTCTGTTGAAATATAAATACCTCTAGATGGGCAGCCTATCAGCCTGCTATCTGTCATTATCATTTTAATCTGGATTTATTTAGTAGACCTCTGAAAATTGGCTGAAATAGACTGGCAAGACAAAGATTTGATATCAGTTAAGGTGGATGACAAGTTTACAAGACTTGATATTGGTTTAAATGAAGAAAATATCTGTTTAAAGTCTCAGTAAGCGTAGTTTTGACTAGGCAAGGGAAGCATGTTGGCATACGGCATGTGAGTGCAGGCAAGGAAAGAGAAGTAACAGAATGGGTACACCAACTTTACTTAATCTCCATCTTTCTGGAAGTCAGCCCTTGTCTGTGATTTGTAGGGAACATTGTACTGCCTGCTTGTCACTCTGCCATCCATCCACCAAAGTAACTTTCAAGACTACGTTAGGGGCTGAGATTCTCTATGGGGGTGGTGAAAATAAAATTCTGTAACATCTTCCTTCTTCCACTACTTTCTTAGCTGTCTTCTTGCCATTTTTGGAAAAGCTTTCCTTGAAACATTTCTTGTTGCCTAATATTCTTGTTGCTTTACCCTTTAATCAAGGCAACGCTATACAATCTTTCCCACCAAATTTTCTCTTTAAAACGGATTTTATTTGATTTACCCACAGATAGGAGGGAGCCTAATACAGGCTCTACAGCTTCTTGGGGAAAGCCCTGAAAACCCTTGTCAATACTATTTTCCACATATTCTTTTGCTGTTGTTGCTACTCCTTTATCTTGATTGAACACAACCTCCAAGATTTTCTGTGCAAGGTTACTTGAGAGAGAAAATGTTAATTGACATTTTTCATATGTGAAATCTCTTTATTCTACCATTAAGTTTGGCTGGTTATGGACTTCTAGGTTAGAAATAGCTTTTCCTTAAACTTTTGAAAGCATTGGCTCATTGCTTTTGAGCTTCCAATGCTGCCATTGAGTCAATATTATTACTTTGATTCCATGGTATTTTGAAACTTCTGTATAGTATGTCTTTGTGTGATCTATTATTATTCATTATACTAGGCACTTGATGGGCCCTTTCAGTTAGGAAACCTGTGTCCTTCAGTTCTGAAAATTTTTCTTGCATTATTACTTGGATAATATCATTTTACTCTTTAATTTCTCTTTTTTTCTCTGTAAATGTTATCAGCCAGATGTTGAACATCCTAGATTGATCCCCAAGTCATCTCTTCTGCTTTTTTTCCATCTTTTTGTCTTTTTATTTTAATTTTCAGAAGGTCTCCTCCACCTTATATTCCAACACTTCAATTTTTATCTTATTTTTAATTTCCAAAGCTTTATCTTATTCTCTGAATGTTCTTTTTTAAGCCAATTTTTAACGAATGCTGTATATTCTCATCTCTCTAAAAGTTAGTTCTTAAAATTTTCTTCTGTTCCCTGTATTGTCTCTGTTTCTGTCAAATTCACTTTCTCCCTTCTGTCGTTTTTATCTCTAGCCTCAATGTCTTATCACTCTTGATGGCCCATTTATATATAACAGTAAGACACCAAGAAGCTGATTAGAAGTTCAGTGTACATGAGTAGGCACTGTTATATGGTAAAATGTCCTTTAAGTTGGGAAGGCTACAACTCAGCTTTTTCACTGGGATTCTCAACAATATCAGTATTTTTCAGTCCCTTTTATGAGACAGTTATTTTCCACACAAAGAAATAGTCCAATTTCCGATAGGTAATTATAAACCTGACTACAAGTATTCTGGGATGTATGACAGAATAAGTAGAGACTGAAGATTGAACCACTTGACATGCAGGTTTTTCAGATGCGAACACATCCTGGAAAGAGTAAAAGAAAAAAGGAAAGAAAAATACACATGTTTTGTATCCTCATTTTCGGTGTGGCAAGTCACCCCACTTCTTATTCATATAAACTTTTCTGGCAAGGAAAAAACCCTCCTGTCTTCTACATGCATTGGCAAAGGGAAATTACGCCATGGAGTACCTGAGTGAACTTAGAAGAAAGGACTATATACTTCTTATACCAACTGATAATCTACTTTGCTGTTTTCAGTCCTACTCACACCCCTGCCCCTAGAGATTCTTGGTGCCTGCAAATCCTAAGACTTTCTGAGGTTCTGCAGCATGAATTGCCTTGCCTTTTGTTGGCTTCTACCCAGTTTCAGGCTTACGTTTCAGTATTATCTGTCTACACTGCTAAGTCATTTACCACCTGTCCATCTATTTTCTGGCTTACAAAACTTGTGTGGTATTTCTCTTCTACTGTCATCTCCTCTCATGTTCTCTTTGTACTTTAGGGTCTTTTATTACTTTTAAAAATTCTTGGCCGGGCATGCTGGTTCATGCCTATAATCCCAGCACTTTGGGAGGCTGAGGCAGGTGGATCACCTGAGGTCAGGAGTTCAAGATAAGCCTGGCCAACATGGTGAAACCCCGTCTCTACTAAAAATACAAAAATTAGCCAGGCATGGTGGTGCACACCTGTAATTTCAGCTACTTGGGAGGCTGAGGCAGGAGAATCACTTGAACCCGGGAGGCAGAGATTGCAGTGAACCGAGATTGTGCTATTGCACTCCAGTCTGGGCAACAGAGTGAGACACTGTCTCAAAATAAATAAATAAATAAATAATAAATAAATAAATAAATAAATTTGCTGTCATTTTAGTGAGGTTTCAGGAGTGAGTGTAGATAAATATATTTGTTCAATCTTCTATGCTTACCTAGAGGTCTCCTCATTCATTTTACTAGCTGTATGGTGTTCTATAGTTTATGTGGACCAAGCAGTAATACATAAAATATGTAATATGTATTAAGGCCTGAGTCTCAAGCAATCAGAATGAGCACCAGTCATAGTGGTAACATATGGTCCTAAAGCCCCCTGCTATGCAAGTGTTAAGACTTTAGTTGTTAGATTGTGTGGGGGTTCAAGGTATCCTGGGGAAAGGACCACGATGACCAGAGTGCTGGAGGGGTGCACTCAGTGTGTGGAATCAAGACAGAAACTATTAAGCTGTTTTAGGCTTATTTCAGTATTTTACCAACTATTTTATCTGCATTTGTGCATGCTTGCAAAATATCAATCGGGAATACACCAGAATCCATTTATTCAATCCTTTACTAATGGACATTTATATTATTTCTAACTTTTGCTTAAGTTTCCAACAATGTGTGTGTGACAATCTCAAACATATCTCTTTTTGTACCTTTGGGAATATTACTATAGCATTGCTTCTTAGTATTACATTTCTTTCACCAGTTACCTTGAAAGCAACCAATGGAAATTAAACAATTCGCTAATGATTTTTTTTTTTTTAAGAGACAGGGTTTTATTCTGTTGCCCAGGTTGGAGTGCAGTAATGCAGTCACAGTTCATTGCAGCCTTGAACTCCTGGGCTCAATCCTCCCACTTCATCCTCTTGAGTAGGTAGGACTATAAGTGCATGCCACCATGCCTGGCTGTTTTTTTTAACTTCTTGTTGTTGTTATTATTATTATTATTATTGTTATTATTATTATTATAGTGATGAGGCCTCATTATGTTGCCCAGGCTGATCTTGAACAACTGGCCTCCAGTGATCCTCCCACTTCAGCCTCCCAAAGTGCTAGGATTACAGGAGTCAGCCATTATGTCTGACTCTGATTTACAAATATATATATAACCTGTAGGCTGGAAACAGTGGCTTATGCCTGTAATCTCAGCATTTTGGGAGGTCGAGGCGGGCAGATCACTTGGGGTCAGGAGTTCGAGACCAGCCTGGCCAACATGGCAAAACCCCATTTCTACTAAAAATACAAAAATTAGTTGGGCATAGTGGTGCACACCTGTGATCCCAGCTACTCAGGAGGCTGAGGTGGGCGTATAGCTTGAACCCAGGAGACGGAGGTTCTAGTAAGCTGAGATTGCACCACTGCATTTCAGCCTGGGTGACAAAGTAAGATTCTCTCTCTCTTCCTCTATATATGTAACCTATAATTTAAGTTAATTCAACCTATTCTTTTTAAAAGTTGGTTCTGCGAATTCTGTTATAGGGACAATAGAATAGACGTACTTCTCCTTATTCTTCCTGCTGAGCACAAAAAAAGGCTCTGGAAATCACATATAAAACAAAACATAAGACGTCTCTGAGAGGTGGATAAAAGAAAGAAGACTAGCTAGACCCAAGTAATGACATGATAACATGTCAGGGAACACGAGGATGAGTTCCCTGGGTAGATTTCATTTTTATTCTTATTTATTTTTTGCCTCACACATCCTAGATTGAGAACTGAATACTGCAACCTGGAAATACTAAGAAGTACACACAGAAAAAAAAAAAGCCACAACAAAAGCCTACTCTGTCTAACCAAAGGGACGAGAAAGGAGCAGCCTAGCAAGGCAGGAAACTTTTAGACAACGTCTCTACAGGAGCCAAATGCCACCAATTAAAAATTGTGGCCCTAGTTGGGCGCAGTGGCTTATACCTGTAATTCCAGCACTTTGAAAAGCCAAGGCAGGAAGATCGCTTGAGCCCAGGAATATGAGACCAGACTGAGCAACATGGTGAAACCCCACCTCTGAAAAAAAAAAAAAATTTAGCTGGGCATGGTGGTGTTCACCTGTAGTCCCAGGTACGTGGGAAGTAGAGGTGGGAGGATTGCTTGAGCCCAGGAGTTCAAAGTTATGATGAGCCATGATTGTGCTGCTGCACTCCACGCTGGGTGACAGTGAGACCTTATCTCAAAAAAAAAAACCCAAAAACAAAAAGTGTGGCCCCACTCCTGTCAGCCTCTCAAAGTGTTGGGATTACCAGCAAATGCCAAATGGGAAGTGAAACTTCTTGCCAGGCTATATAATCAGACACCCTAATCCCTCTACCAGAGTGGAGTCAGAGAAAGCAAAGTAGGGAGCTGAGACTTCATCTCCGGCAGGCAGTAATGACCCCCATCTCCAGGCTGCAGCATCAGTAGAGACAGCATCATATAGAAAGTCTAGACTTTTCCTCTCACACAGCCGTAATGAGGCATTTCCCCCCATCTCCAGTGGAGTGGTGTCAAAGGAGGCTTGGTTAGAACTTTCACTATTTCTCAGTAATAATAAGGCCTGCCCTTTGCCCTTTCCCCTTTCCCAACCCCATGATGTCAGTGGAGGTCACATGGGAAGTAGTAACAAGGGATTCCTACCCATCCTAGCTAGAAAGGTGACTGTAGAGACATAGTGAAGAGCGGGATCTCTGATCTCAGCCCAGTAGTAATGAGGAACCACACACCCAGTTGTAAATGGAAGCAAAGTGAAGAACCCAGACTTCTACTTCCACTTGGCAGTAACAATCTGGAACCCCCTACTTCCCCATATTGGAGTGGTATCAGAGAAAACCAGCTAAAACATAAAGTTTAAATAGTATCCAAAGCCTCATAACATAATATACAAAACTGCCAGTTTCAGTAAAAAATCACTAATCTACCAAGAATCAGGATCTCAAACAATGAAAACAATCAATAGATGCCAAAACCTAAATGACAGACATGCTAGAATTATCTAACAAATATTTTAAAGCAGCCATCATAAAAATGCTCAGCAAACAATTATGAACATACTTGAAACAAGTAAAAATAAAAAGCATCAGAAAAGAAATAGAAAGTCTCAACAAAGAAATAGAGGATATAAAGAAGAATCCAACTGAAATTCTTGAACTGAAAAGTTCAATAACCAAAATAAAAGCTCAGTGGATTGGTTTAAGAGCAGAATAGAGGAAATAAAAGAAAGAATTAGTGAACTTGATGATAGAGCAATAGAAATTACCTAATCTGAAAAACGAAGAGAAAATAAACTGAAAAAAACAAAAAAAAAAAGAACACAGCCTCAGGGACCTGTGGAAATTTAACAAAAGACCTGTCATTCATGTCGTCAGGATCCCAAAAAGAGAGGTAAAAGAGAAAAGGGGGACGAAAAAGCATTCAAAGAAATAATGGCTGAAAGCTTTTCAAATTTGTGAAAGATACATTATAAATAAAGCAAAATGGGATCTAGAAAGTTTTCAATAGTGCACAGTGGCCAGGCGTGTTAGCTTATGCCTGTCATCCCAACATTTGGGAGGACCGAAGTGGGAGAATCACTTGAGGCTGGGAGTTTGAGACCAGCCTGGGCAACATAGTGAGACTTTGTCTCCACAAAAACAGAAAAAAAAAAAAAGAAAAAGAAAAAGTCTGGTGTGGTGGCATGTGCCTGTAGTCTTAGCTACTCAGAATGCTGAGGCACGAGGATCACTTTAGCCCAGGAGTTCAAGGCTGCAGGGAGCTATAATTGCACAACTGCACTGCAGCCTGGGCAACAGAATGAAACTCTGTCTAAAAAAACAAACAAAAAGTTACAAAATAGCCCACAGAAAGACAAAAAAGAAACAGACAAATGAAAAACAGAAGAAATAATCAGAAAAAAGTAAGATAATTGCAGACTTAAGCCCTGACATATCCGTTATTATCTTAAATGTAAGTGGTGTAAAAATATCAATCAAGCTGGGCGCGGTGGCTCATGCCTGTAATCGCAGCACTTTGGGAGGCCAAGGCGAGTGGATCACGAGGTCAGGAGATCGAGACCACCCTGGCTAACACGGTGAAACCCCATCTCTACTAAAAATACAAAAACTTAGCTGGGTGTGGTGGTGGGCACGTGTAGTCCCAGCTACTCGGGAGGCTGAGGCAGGAGAATGGTGTGAACCCAGGAGACAGGGCTTGCAGTGAGCCAAGATCACGCCACTGCACTCCAGCCTGGGGGACAGAGCAAGACTCCGTCTCAAAAAAAAAAA
The DNA here is from genome assembly GCF_024542745.1 of Macaca thibetana thibetana. NCBI lineage: Eukaryota > Metazoa > Chordata > Mammalia > Primates > Cercopithecidae > Macaca > Macaca thibetana. Next base: position 108,479,458 of record NC_065598.1, read on the forward strand.
AAAAAAAAAACCATCAAAAGGGAAAGCTTGAAGAGTGGATGTAACATCATGGTCCAACTATATTCTGCTTACAAGGAGCTAATTTAAAACTCAAGAACATGCGTAAATTAAATGGAAAGGATGGGAAAATATATTTCATAACAATATAAATCAATTTAAAATTTAAAAAGCAGAAGTAGCTACATTAATATCAGATAAAGTTGACTTCAAGGCAAAGAAAATTACTAGAGAAAAAGAGCAGCATTAGATCATAATTAAAAATCGATCAACCAGAAAGATGTAACAATTTTAAATGTGTATGAACCAAGGAACAGAACCTCAATGTATACTAAATAATAGCTGATGGAGCTGAAAGGAGACATAGATCCACAATTATAGTTGGGAAATCATAATCCCAGTCTCAGCAACTAATAGAACTACTAAACAGAAAATCAGCAAGGATATAGATCTAAACAAAACCATCAACTAAAAGCATCTAATTGACATATATAGCACACTTCATTCCCAAATAGCAGAATATATATTCTTTTCAAGCACATAGAGAATATTCACTAACATAGACTATATCCTAAGTCATAAAACAAACCTCATGAAACATGAAATAATTGAAATTATACAGAGTGTATTCTCTGACCATAACAAAACTAAACTAGAAATCAGTAACAGAAAGTTAAAGGAAACTCATTAAACACTTGGAAATTAAACAACACACATATAAATAATCCATAGAGCAAAGAGGAAATCTAAAATGAAATATATATGTAACTGAATGAAAAGATTAAATATTTCAAATTAATAATCTAAGTTCCTCCCTTAAGAAACAAGAAAGAGGAGATAAAAATTAACAGAAGACAAGCGAAAGAAAGGAAATAGTAAAGGTAAGAACAGAAGTTAACTAAATTCAAAATAGGAGAACAATAGAGAAAAGTGGTGAAATGAAAAGCTGTTTCTTTCTCTTTCTTTTTTAAGAGACAGGGTCTTGCTCTTTTTCCCAGGCTGCTAGAGTACAGTGGTGTGATCATAGCTCCTTGCAGCCTCAAACTCCTAGGCTCAAGTGATCCTCTTGCCTCACCCTCCTGAGTAGCTAGAACTACAGGTGCACACCACCATGCCTTGCTATTATTTATTTATTTATTTATTTATTTATTTATTGTAGAGACAAATTCTCGCTATGTTGAGCAGGCTAGTCTCAGTCTCCTGGCTTCAAGCAATCTTTCTGCCTCAGCCTCTCAAAGTGTTGGGATTACAGGTATGAGCTACCACACCCAGCCTGAAAACCTGTTTCTTTGAAAAAAATCAAAATAATTGACAAATATCTAGCAAGACTGACAAAAGTAAAAAGAGAAAATACACAAATTAACAATATTGAGAATGAAATGGGGAATATCACTAAATATCCTGCAGCCTTTCAAAGGATAACAAGAGAGTATTATGAACAACTTTGAGCTCATAAATTTGACAAGTTAGAAAATGGACCCATTCATTAAATATTCCTTGTGAGTTTATGTTTGCAAGCTACAAAATTTCAATCAAGGAAAAATTGATAATCTAAATTGTCTTATAACCATTAAATAAATCAAATTCATTTTTTACAAAGTTCTTCAAAAAGGAAACTCCAGTTCTAGATGATTTCACTGGAGAACTCTATTAAGTATTTAAATAATTAAGAACAATTCTACACTATCTTTTACAGAAAACAGAGGACAGAACACCAATTCACGATATGAAGATAGTATTACACAGATACCAAAACCAAACAAGGACATCACACACACACACATACACACACGCACACCCACACACACACACCTCAGACTATTATGCCTATGAATATAGATGCAAAAATCTTCAACAAATTACTCAAAAACAAATTCAGTAACATATAAAAAGGATAGTAAACCACAGCTAGGTGGGTTTTACCCCGAGAATGCAAGTGTGTTCAATATACAAAAATAAGTAAGTATAACATATCATATAGAATAAAGGACAAAAACCACATGATCATCTCAATAGGCACAGAAAAAGCACTGATAAAATTTAATACTCATTCATAATTTTAAAAAACTCTCAGAAAAATACATGTACAGGGAAACTTCTTCAACTTGATGAATAACATCTTAAAAAAATCTAACAGCTTAATAGTGAAAGACTGATTGCTTTTGCTCTAATATCAGGAGCAGTGCTAGAGATGGGAATTCTCACCATACTTATTCAACATAGTTTTAGAAAATCTAAAAGAGGAAGCCCCGTCTTTACAAAAAAATACAAAAATATAGGGCACCAGTCATAGTTGTGAAGCCCCCATTCCAGAACCTAGCTCCCAGATGATATTTTTAGACACACCCTGGGCCAGAAGGGAACCCAGTCCGTGCAGCATTCATCACCTGTTAACTAAAAAGCCACTGGGCCCTGAATAACCAGCAGTGATACTCAGATACTAAGTCAAGGGCATTGGGTGAGCCTCTGAGACTTGCTAGCTTCAGGTGAGACTCAGCACATTACCAGCTGGGGAAAAACTTCTTTGGCTTGAGAAAAGCAGAGGGGAAAGTAAATGGGACTTTGTCTTGCACCCTAGCTACCAGCATGACCACAGCAGTGTATAACACAAGAGGACTCTTGTGGTGGCCAATTCCAGGACTTGACTCTTGGATGGCATTTCTGGCCCTGCCCTGGGCCAGAGGGAATTCAATTGCCATGAAGGGTGAGTCCCAGGCCAGGCAACATTCACCACAAGATCCCTTGAGAACCCTTGGGCCTTAAGTGAACACTGGTGATAGTCTGGCAGTACTTCTCATGGCCTGGGGTGGCAGTCGCTACACAGTGAGGCTCCTCTGCCTTTGGAAAGGGGAGGGCAGAGTGGGAAGGACTGTATCTTGTGGTTTGAGTGCCAGCTCAACTACAATACAACAGAAAATCAGGTCGACATCTAAGGATTTTGACTCTAGTCTCTGACTCCCAGTTGGTACCTCTGGACTCATTCAGGGCCAGAGGAACCTCACCACCCTGAAGGGAAGGACACAGGCCTGGCTGGCTTTGCCAACTGCTGATCATAGAGGCCCAGGGCCTTGAGCAAACATGGGCAGTAGCTAGTAGTGGTTATAGCAGGCCTTGGGTGAGACCTAGTGCTGTGCAGGCTTCAGGTCTGACCCAGAGCAGTCATAGTGGTAGTGACTACAGGGGTGATTGTGTCACTCCACCACTAGCTTTATGTGGCTCAGAACAGAGAGAGAGACTGTATGTTTGGGAGAAAGTAAAGGTATAGAACACAAGTCTCTGCCTGGTAATCCAGAGAATTCACCTGGATTTTGTCCATGATCATCAAGATGGTACCTCTATGAGTCTGCAAGAACCACAGTGTTACTGGACAAGGGGTGCCTCCTAAAGCAGATATAGCTTAGATCACAATACCCAAGTCCTTTCAAATATCTGGAAAGTTTTTTCCAGGAAGGACGGCTACAAATAAGTCCAGACGGTGAAGACTATGATTAACATCTAACTCTTCAATGCCCAGACACTGAATAACATCTACCAGCATCAACACCATCCAGGAAAACATGACCTCACCAAATAAACTAAATAAGGTACCAGGGACCAATCCTGGAGAAACAGAGGTATGTGATCTCACAGACAGAGAATTCAAAATAGCTGTTTTGAAGAAACTCAAAGAAATTCAAGATAACACAGAGAAGGAATTTAGAATTCTATCAGATAAATTTTACAAAGAGATTGAAATAATTAAAAAGAATCTAGCAGAAACTCTGTAGCAGAAAAATGAAATTGCCACACTAAAGAATGCATCAGAGACCTTTAATAGCAGAATTGAGGCCAGACTTGGTGGCTCACGCCTGTAATCCCAGCACTTTGGGAGGCTGGGGCAGATGGATCACCTGAGGTCAGGAGTTCAAGAGCATCCTGGCCAACATGGTGAAACCTCATCTCTACAAAAATACAAAAATTAGCCAGGCATGTTGGTGGGTGCCTGTAATTTCAGCTATTCAGGAGGCTGAGGTGGGAGTATCGCTTGAACCTGAGAGGTGGAGGTTGCAATGAGCTGAGATTGCACCATTGCACTCTAGCCTGGGCAAAAGAGTGAGACTCCGTTAAAAAAAAAAAAATTGATCAAACAGAAGAAGTAATTAGTGACCTTGAAGACAGGCAATTTGAAAATACACAGTTGGAGGAGACAAAAGAATAAAGAATAAAAAACAATGAAGCATGCCCACAGGACCTAGAAAATAGTCTAAAGAGCAAACCTACGAGTTATTGTCCTTAAACAGGAGGTAAATAAAGAGATGGGGGTAGAAAGTTTATTTAAAGGAATAATAACAGAGAGCTTCCCAAACCTAGAGAAAGATATCAATATCCAAGTACAAGAAGGTTATAGAACACCAACCAGATTTATCCCAAAGAAGACTACCTTAAGGCATTTAATAAGCAAATAAATTCCCAAAGGTCAAGGGTAAAGAAAGGATCCTAAAAACAGCAAGAGAAAAGAAACAAATAACATACGATGGAGCTCCAATACATCTGGTAGCAGACTTTTCCGTGGACACCTTACAGGCCAGAAGAGAGTGGCATGATGTATTTAAAGTGCTGAAGGAAAAAACCTCTATCCTGGAATAGTACACCTGGCAAAAATATCCCTTAAGCATGAAGAAGAAATAAAGACTTTTCCATAAAAACAAAAGCTGAGAAATTTCATCAACACCAGACCTGTCCTACAAGAAATGCCAAAGGGAATACTTCAATCTGAAAGAAAAGGGTGTTAATGAGTAAGATGAAATCATCTAAAGGGACATAACTCGTTGGTAACAGTAAGCAGACAGAATAACACAGAATAGTGTAACATTGTAATTGTGATGTTAAACTACTCGACTTAAGTAGGAAGACTAAACAATAAAACAGTCAAAAATAAGAATTACAACAATTTTTAAAGAAACAGTACATTAATACATAGAGAGGAACAACAAAAAGCCTAAAAAGTGGGAGGACAAAGTTAAAGTGTAAAATTTTTATTACTTTTCTTTTTGCATGTTTGTTTATGCGATCAGTGTTAACTTGTCATCAGTTTAAAGTAATTGATTATAAGGTAGTATTTACAAGCCTCATGGTAACCTTAAATTGAAAAATGTACAATGGATACACAAAAAAATAAAAAGCAAAAAAAATTAAAGCATACCATCAGAGAAAATCACCTTCACTGAAAGGAAGACAGGAAGGAAGGAAAGAAGGAAGAGAGAACAACAAAACAACCAGAAAGCAAATAATAAAATGGCAGGAGTAAGTCCTTATCAATAACAACATTTAATGGAAATGAACTAGCCTCTCCAGTCAAAAGACATAGAGTGTCCGATTGGATAAAAAAATAAGACTCAATGGCCTCTCGCCTGCAAGAAATACACTTCACCTATAAAGATACACATAAACTGAAAATAAAGGGATGGGAAAAATATTTCATGTCAGTAGAAATCTAAAAAGAGCAGGAGTCGCTATATTTATATCAGACAAAATAGATTTCAAGACTAAAACTATGAGAGAAGACAAAGAATGTCACTATACAAGAGTAAAGGTGTCAATTCAGCAAGAGGATATAACAATTTTAAATATATATGCATCCAACACTGGAACACCAAGCTATATAAAGCAAATATTATTAGTGTTATATAGAGAGATAGGTATACAATACTAGCTGGAGACTTCAACACCCCACCTTCAGCATTTGACACCTTCCAGACAGAAAATCAGCAAAGAAACATTAGACTTAATCAGCACTGTAGACCAAATGGATCTAGTAGATATTTACAGAACATTTCACCCAATGGCTGCAGAATACACATTCTTTTCCTCAGCACATTGATCATTCTCAAGGATAGACCATATGTTAGGTGACAAAGCATGTCTTAAAGTATTCAGAAAATTGAAGTAATATCAAGCATCTTCTCTGCCCACAATGAAATACAACTAGAAATTAATGACAAGAGGAATTTTTGAAACTAGACTAATACATAGAAATTAAACACTATGCTCCTGAATAACCAGTGGACCAATGAAGAATGAAGACGGAAACTGAAAAATTTTGTGAGACAAGTAATAATGGAAACACAACATACCAAAACCTATGGGATACAGCAAAAGCAATACTAAGATAGAATTGTATAGGTATAAGTGCCTGCATCACAAAAGAAAAAAACTTCAAATGAACAATCTAAGGATGCATCTTAAAGAGGTAGAAAAGCAAGACCAAACCAAATTCAAAATTAGAAGAAAAGAAATAATAAAGATCAGAACAGAAATAAATGAAATTGAAATGAAAAATGCAATGTAAATGATCAATAAAACAAAAACTTGGTTTTTTGAGAAGTTAAACAAAATTGACAAACATTTAGCCAGACTATGAAAAAAAGAGACAAGATACAAAGAAATAAAATCAGAAATGAAAAAAGAGACATTACAACTGATACTGCCACTAATGATCGTTAGTGGCTACTATATGTCAATAAATGGGAAAATCTAGAAGTGGATAAATTCCTAGACACATACAACCTACCAGGATTGAACCATAAAGAACCCAAAAACTGGAACAGACCAATAATAAGTAACAAGATTGAAGCCTTAATAAAAAACCTTTCAGGGCCTGGTGCAGTGGCTCATGCTTGTAATCCCAGCACTTTGGAAGGCCGAGACAGGTGGATCACCTGAGGTCAGGAGTTCAAGACCAGCTTGGGCAACATGGTGAAACCTAGTCTCTACTAAAAATATAAAAATTAGCTGGGCGTGGTGGCGCATGTCTGTAATCCCAGCTACTCAGGAGGCTGAGGCAGGAGAATCACTTGAACCCAGGAGGCGGAGGTTGCAGTGAGCCGAGATTGTGCCATTGCACTACAGCCTGGGCAACAGAGCGAGACTCCGTCTCAAAAAAAAAAAAAAAAGACTTTCAGTAAAGAAAAGCGTAGGACCCAAAGGCTTCACTGCTGAATTCTACACAACATTAAAGAAGCACGTTATGCACATGTACCCTAGAACTTAAAGTATAAAAAAAAAAAAAAAAACAAGAACTAATACCAATCCTACTTAAACTATTTCAAAAAATAAAGGAGGAGGGAATACTTCCAAACTCATTCTATGAGGCCAGTATTAACCTGATACCAAAACCAAAGATACATCAAAAAAAAAAAAAAAGAAAAAAAAAAAAGAAAACTATAGGCAAATATCTCTGATGATGCAAAAATTCTCAACAAAATACTAGCAAACTGAATTCCGTAATACATTAGAAAAATCATTCATCATGACCAAGTGGGATTTATCCCTTGGATGCAAGGATAGTTTAACATATGCAAATCAATCAGTGTATTACATCATATCAGCAGAATGAAGGATGAAAACCTTATGATCATTTCAATTAATAGTGAGAAAGCATATGATTGAACATCTCTCCATAATGAAAACCCTCAAAAAACTGGGGATAGAAGAAACATACTTCAACATAATAAAAGCCATATATGACACACTCACAGCTAGTATCATACTGAATGGGGAAAAACTGACAGCTTTTCTTCTATGATCTAGTACATGACAAGGATTCCCACTGTCACCACTTTTATTCAACATAGTACTGGAAGTCCTAGCTAGAGCAATCCAACAATAGCAGCAGATAAAGGGCATCCACATTGGAAAGGGAGAAATAAAATCATCCTTGTTTGCAGATGATGTGTCCTTATGTTTGGAAAACCATAAAGACTCCACAAGGAAACTATTAGAGCTGATGAAAATATTCAGTAAATGTGCAGGATACAAAATCAACATACAAAAACCAGTAGCATTTCTATATGCCAACAGTGAACAATCTGAAAAAGAAATAAAAAAAGCAATCCCGAAGATCAGATGGTTGTAGATGTGTGGTGTTATTTCTGAGATCTCTGTTCTGTTCCATATATATTTACAATAGCAAAGACTTGGAACCAAGCCAAATACCCATCAATGATAGACTGGATAAAGAAAATGTGGCACATATACACCATGGAATACTATGTAGCCATAAAAAAGAATGAGTTTATGTCCTTTGCAGGGACACAGATGAAGCTGGAAGCCATCATTCTCAGCAAACTAACACAGGAACAGAAAACCAAACACCACATGTTCTCATTCACAAGTGGGAGTTGAAAAATGAGAACACATGGACACAGGTAGGGGAACATCACACACTGGGGCCTGTCAAGGTGTGGGGGTCTAGGGGAGGGAGAGCATTAGGACAAATACCTAATGCATACAGGGCCTAAAACCTAGGCGACAGGTTGATAGGTGCAGCAACCCACCATGGCACATGTATACCTATGTAACAAACCTGCACATTCTGCACACGTATCCCAGAACTTAAAGTAAAATAAAAAAAGTAATCCCATTTACAATAGCTACACATAAAATTAAATACCTAGGAATTAACCAAAGAAGTGAAATATCTCTGTAATGAAAACTGTAAAACATGGGTAAAAGAAATGGAAGAAGACACCAAAAAATGGAAATATATTCCATGTTCATGAATTGGAAGAATCAATATTGTTAAAATGTCCATAGTACTCATTGCAATCCACAGATTCAATGCAATCACTATCAAAATACATTCTTCACAGAAATACAAGAAACAATCCTACAATTTATATGGAAATACGAAAGACCCAGAATAGACCAAGCTATCCTAAGGAAAAAAAGAAAAAAAACTAAAGGAATCACATTACCTGACTTCCAATTGTACTACAGAGGTATAGTAACCAAGACAGCATGGTATTGGCATAAAAAGAGATGCCTAGACCAACGGAACAAAATAGAGAACCCAGGAACAAATCCATACACCTTCAGTGAACTCATTTTTGACAAAGGTACCAAGAACATAAACCAGGGAAAAGACAGTCTCTTCAATAAATGGTGCTATGAAAACTGGATATCCATATGCAGAAGAATGAAAATAGACCCCTATCTCTTGCCATATACAAAAATCAAATCAAAATGGATTAAAGACATAAAGCTAAGACCTCAAACTATGAAGCTGTTACAAGAAAACATTGGAGAAAAGCTCCAGGGCGTTGGTCTGGGCAAAGATTTTTTGAGCAATATCCCACAAGCACAAGCAACCAAAGCAAACATGGACAAATGGGAACACATGAAGTTAAAAAGCTTCTGTACAGCAAATGATACAATGAAGAAAGTGAAGAGACAACCCACAGAATGGGAGATAATATTTGCAAACTACCCATCTGACAAGGGATTAATAGTCATAATATATAAGGAACTCAAATAACTGTATAAAAAGTCTAGTAATCTAATCAAAAATGGGTAGAAGATTTGAATAGAGATTTCTGAAAAGAAGACATACAAATGGCAAACAGGCATATGAAAAAATGCTCAACATCAGTGGTCATCAGAAATGCAAATCAAAGCTACAATGAGATATCATCTCACCCCAGTTAAAATGGCTTATATGCTGGCAAGGATGTGGCAAAAATGGAACAGTTGTATACTGTTGGTGGGAATGTAAATTAGTACAACTACTATGGGAACGGTTTGGAAGTTCCTCAAAAAACTAAAAGTTGAACTACCATATGATCCAGCAATCCCACTGCTGGGTATATACCCAAAAGAAAGGGCATCAGTATATCAAAGAGATACCTGCACTCCTATGTTTGTTGCAGCACTGTTCATAATAGCTAAGATTTGGAATCAAACTAAATGTCCATCAACAGATGAATGGATAAAGAAAATGTGGAGCATATACTCAATGGAGTGCTATTCGGCCATAAAAAGAATGAGATCCATTCATTTGCAACAGTATATGGATAGAACTGGAGATCATTATGTTAAGTGAAATAAGCCTTGCACAGAAAGAGAAACATTGCATGTTCTTACTTATTTGTGGGATCTAAAAATCAAACAATTGAACTCATGGACATAGAGAGTAGAAGGATGGTTGTCAGAGGTTGGGGAGGGTAGTAGGGGGCTGGGTGTGATGTGCAGATGGTTAATGGGTACAAAAAATAGAAGGAATAAGACCTACTATTTGACAGCACATCAGGGTGACTACAGTCAATAATGATTTAATTGTCCATTTTAAAATAACTTAAAGAGTGTAATTGGATTGTTTGTAACTCAAAGGGTAAGTGCTTGAGGGGATGGATACCTGATTCTTCATGATGTGATTATTTCACATTGCACGCCTGTATCAAAACATCTCATGTACCCCATAAATATATACCTACTATGTATCCATAAAAATTAAAAAAGAAAAAAGTTTAAAAAGCACTAAATTTCTGTGTACTCCAAATTGTCTACAATAACAATGTATGACTTCTATAAATTGCAAAAAATAAAACCTATTTAAAGTTAAATACCTAACCTGTGTTAAAACAGCTGTAGCCCTCTATGTAATTAAAGCCTTTAATAAATCAATTATTCTCTCTGATATTGATTCTGAATAATTGATTCCAAATAATTTCATATTGATGAAAAATAAACAAAATTCCTTGTAATTGTTTTCAAAGTAGAAATAATACACAATTAAAGTATAGTCATAGCCTGGTATGTCTTAGAATGAACAGAATTCTAATTTATTTGTAAATCTATAAATAATTTATAAATTTCATAAATAAAGCTATTTATATACAACTACATATTCATGTAGTTGTATATAAATATGTCAGTTTCTATGAAATACAAACATAAGTAAAATCGATTTCTTTTCTCAGCTTCATGGCAATGCATTCATTTTGACAAGAAGCAGCAAAGAGCAACAAGCATGAACTTTTAAAGCAAGAAGCCCTGACTTCCAGTCAGTCCCTGGGTCATCACCTATTAGTAGTGTGACTCGGGTAATTATTTTCTCTGACCTATCATTTTCTCTTCCATAAAATGGAGAAATTAATAATTTCTTCCTTAAGGGTTCTCATGCAGATCAAATTAAATAGTGCACAAGAAAGCACTCTGCAAACAGTTAATTGCTATATTCACTGTTCTTTATTATTTTATTCTAGATGAGACAAACGGCACCCTTTGCTTTTCTTGGTAAATTCCTGGATGCTTGCTGACTAGAGTTCTGCAATCAGAAAATATGCATGCGAGGAGAATTTTGTAGAATGTTATTTATTATGCTTCAATTATATAAATGTCCTATTGTAGCCTCTCCTTTCTTTCCATTAAAAAAAATATTCTTTTAAAACAATTTGTCAGAAAGCTACTAGTGTGACGACACTGGTTTATTTAAACACTACCACCTTCCCTCCTTTCTGTGAGTATCATTTGCAGTTTCACAGACAGAATTTTTGAGGGTTTCCAAATTTAGGTTCAGTGTTTTTTTTCTCACCAATGTTGAGTTCCAACTTAGAATCTCACTCTAACCTGACTGATGACCTCTCCAAGTGGCCTTCCCATCTGGGGAATAAGCAGTTAAGAAAACAACCACAGTTATTATAATTTTTTTTTTTTTTTTACAGAACTATTTAATTGAGTTGTGTTACAATGCTAAGAAAGGATCTAGCAATGAATACAATTTTTGTGGGTTTTGTTGGGTAACAGTGAAACTGTTGCTTAATATAAAAATAGAAATATAAGAAAGAAATGCGTAAGACTTCCAAAATATCAGCTATTTAACTGATAGTTTATAGTGCCTGGCTCTCTTGGGCATTGCAGGATTTATGTGTGTTTTGTTTGTTTCATTTTCTATTTGGAGCTAAAAAGGCCTCGTGTTCATGTTGATGTAATGACAGACAAGGCTTTTTACTCTCCAAGTGCTTCAGAGCATACTCTGGGGTATAGAGGATGTGAAATGCATAAAGAGAATGGCTCCATAGCAAGTGCCAAACACAGGGTTACCTTCTTTTTGTTGCCCTTAGGTACATTCACTCATATTCATATCATAATCCTATGTACTAGTGCCCTCTTGTGAAAGACATTGTTAAGGGTACACATTTTGTAGCCATTTTGCCTATTTCTTCTCAGAAAACAAAAGATAATGTATACCAACAGTGATTGGCTGGGTGCCATGGCTCACGCCTGTAATCCTAATACTTTGGGAGGCCAAGACTGCCAGATCGCTTGACTTGAGCTCAGGAGTTCAAGATCAGCCTGGGAAACATGCTGAAACTCTGTCTCTAAAAAAAAAAAAAAAATACAAAAATTAGCCTGGCATTGGAGGCACATGCCTGTAGTCCCCACTACTCAGGAGGCTGAGGTAGGAGGATCAACTGAGCCCAGGAGTTAGAGGCTGCAGTGAGCTGAGATCATGCCTCTGCACTCTAGCCTTGGTGACAGAGCCAGAGCCTATCTCAAAACAACAACAACAACAAAACAGTGATTGAACCATCTTTGTCTATCCCTTTGGTTTGTGTGGGGGGGGGGTTGTGTTGTATTGGGTGGGGGGGGGGGGGGGGGGGGGGGGGGGGGGGGGGGGTGGGGGGGGGGGGGTGGGGGGGGGGGGGGGGGGGGGGTCTTGTATTTATGTATGAGGGACCCCATGGGTCTGAGTGAGACATAGGGTAGAGAGAGAGGTAGGGTGGTATACATTTAGTCACCATTGGTGTGAATGTTTGGTGGGGGGGGAGGGGGGGATGGGGGGGGGGGGGGGGGGGGGGGGGGGGGGGGGGGGGGGCTCAAAACAACAACAACAACAAAATCAGGGAGTGAACCATCTTGTTCTATCCCTTTCTCCTTCTTCCTTTTCCTTTTTGTTTTTTATATGTTCTCCCCTTCCATTTCCTCTCTTCTTTATGCATTTTATTTGCTTCAAATCATTCTCATCCTTCTTTATGTGATTAAGTATTTAGAAACATGAAGTTGATCATGAAGGATTTGAAAATTCTTCCCCATCTCCCACTGAGAATACAGAGGTATTGGAAAACATAGAAACACTGGACTCTTTAGGCCTTTTTTTTTCAGATTCATGTCCATGGCCTGAAGTTATGGTGAACTGAGACGAAGGGGTATTATTCTGGGAACCAAAATAGTTACTGTCAACCTTTAACTTCAAGGTTTATTACAAGTCGCTGAGCCAGAAGTAAATCTGTAGAAATGTTCCACAGGCAGTATTTTTCTTAACAGAATGAGCCTCAGTTTCTTTGTCTGTAAAATGGGGATGAAGATACTAACACATAATTAATAGTAATTATGGGAGAAAGGAACCAGATTGTTACAGGGCTTTAACTACCTTAAATTACAAGACAAGAAATGTAGACTTGGCTGTTGCGCAACGGGAAATCATCAAACTTTAGTTTTAGCAGGTTAATTTTTAGGAAATTTGTAAGATGGTAGTGTGTGGCAGGGATTAGGATCAGGAGAGACAAAAGGTGGGCAGATTATTTGACATGTCTAAGTAATGTGTAATGATAATAATTGCTAACATTTAGGGAGTGTTTACTATATCCTGGGCATTGTGCTAATTGATCTTTTATCTGCCTTATCTCATTTTATTCCTTCAGCCACCCTATGAGATAGGCAACGTTTGTTATCTACATTTTACAGATGAGGAAACTGAGCTACAGAACATTGAAGAAATGTACCCAAGCTATTACTTAGTATGAGGTCACCAAAGAAGAGATCAGTAAGTGGTAGGACTAGAATTTGGTCATAGGCTCTCTGGCTTAACTACTGTGGTGTACTGTCTCTAATGCGTCAGTCAATATTTCCCCAAAGTGCCATCCATATTCACCCATTAGCATTACTTCAAAGTGTATTTTACAATTTTGGAATTTTCTGTGTAGAATAATTTTTTAAGTTGTCTTACATGATGTGGGTATTATGTGTCTTGAATTTGTGCTTTTTTTTTTTTTCAGAGAACAGAAGCTTTATCCCTCAAGCATAAAAAAAGATTGTTTATGGAGAAAATTATATTAAAATAGACTTTAAGCTTCACTGCCTTGGTAAAGGGTTTTTTTGAATATGATTGATTCAAGGTTTTTATAATTGTCAATTCTTTTACTGTTATGGCAAACCTTTGGAAACTATTAGGGTTTGGAATATTGTGTGAACCTAAAGTGACTAACTTTAGATTAATTGCTTCGTTCTTTTTTTTTTTTTTTTTTTTTTTTTTTTTTTTTAATTTCTGACTCTCTAACTCAGTGATTCTCTCCATTGTTAGGGAGGATTTAGTTTCTTCTTTGGCTATAAGCCCCCAGACCAGCAGCTAGTAGATACTTCTTGTTTCCTTCCTTGTGCTCTGCTGTCTCTGATCCCTGATGTCAGGGCATCTGCTGCTTGCTATCCTTGTATTTTATAACATTGATTCCCTTCCCTCTGCTTCTCTCTCTTTCATTCTCTTTCTCTGATCTCTCTCCTTTTCTTCCTATTCTTCTCAGTTTTGTTGCTAATGGGTCTGGATTTGGCTATCCAGGCTAATCCATCAGATATTCCTTCTAGGAGAGAGGGGTGAGGTGGTTTGTGTGAAATTTGGCTCATTATCTCTGGTCAGTGAAATACCATAAACACAAGAACAATAAACTATGCACCTTTAATTAACTCTTGGCTATTTTCGTGATTTCTCTTATTTGGGGGTTCTAGGTTGCTTTGAATATCTGAGGTTGCTAGACATCTGAATCTGAAAAATCATAACTCTATTCTCTTTTTCTTTTCTTTTCTTTTCTTTTCTTTTCTTTTCTTTTCTTTTCTTGACAGAGTCTCAATGTGTCACCCAGGCTGGTGTGCAGTGGTGCAATCTCGGCTCACTGCAACCTCCACCTCCCGGGTTCACGCCATTCTCCTGCCTCAGCCTCCCAAGTAGCTGGGACTACAGGCGCCTGCCACCACGCCCGGCTTATTTTTTGTATTTTTAGTAGAGACAGGGTTTCACCGTGGTAGCCAGGATGGTCTCGATCTCCTGACCTCATGATCCACCCACCTTGGCCTCCCAAAGTGCTGGGATTACAGGCGTGAGCCACCGCACCCGGCAGCTCTATTTTATTTCTAAAATATAAAGTTGAATTCTGGCATTTAACTTTGAAGACTCTAAGCTGTGTTACCTTTAAGTTTAATTATTTCGGTATTAGTATAATAGCAATGTAGCTGATGTATTCCAAATATTTGTATGTCAAATAATTATTAGTCTCTTAAATATTTTCCATTTTTAAAATATATTAGTTCCTGATTATAAGGTGACATTATTTTTAAGATTGTTGTTACAGTCACTCCAGAAATTTTTAAAAAGCACTCAAAGCTCCCAGTGGTTCTAATATAATGGAATGGGCTTCAGTTAATGTTTGCTAAAATTGTTTAGAAAATATCTGAATCATACTTAGCATATTACTGCATTAAATTTTTAAGGACCATTAACTTTTAAAGGGAGTTTTGTAGCACTCAGATCTATTTGTGAAGTAGTAAGGTTTAGTTTAAAAACAAAGCAGCAAAATGAAACTAATTCTGATTATTTGAAACAAAAGACTTTTCCCTCTAAATCAAAACTGCATACATTTACAGATATAAATACTTCTTAATAAAATAACTTCCCTTTAAAACTGGCTTTCAAATATTATAATTCCTAATCATTGTTCTTCTATTTATATATAAGCTTGATAATACTTGTCAGTTTAAAACTAAACCAAAAATAGATCTTCAGAAAGGCATCATATATGTTTAGTTTTAAACTGACAAATATTATCAAGCTTCATCTAAATTAAAGGTAGGAAAAATGGAGACTTTCTGTGCCTTAAACTTGTTAGAAAACATAAAGCTATTTTATCACTAATGGATTTCTTCAGCACAACCATGCGAAATGGCCCTATCGCTGCTTTATTTAACAAGCTGTTTTTATTTGTACTAGAATCCTCAAATGAGAAAGGGAGTATATTCCATTCTGTTTACATTGGTTGTAAATCAGGCCGGAAGACCAGAAGCGAATCTTCACCTTCAAAGGAAGAGTTCTCTTTGATAAGAGGAAATCTTTTTAAGTAAAGCAAACCTTTTGATTTATACATTCAATTGGAAAGGTGCCATTGCAACTAGCCTCTGGAACTATTTTACCCGAAGAATTACCAAGAAGATAATAACTTTTTCAAGAATGATTTTTTTTCCAGGAAATTGGATCACTTTAGAAAAATGTAAAATATTATAAATGATGTGTGGAATAGTCCTGCAGAATTAAAACCTAAGATTATATCTACTGTGTCTGGGTCAGTGGGGCAGTGGTGCTGGCTGAGTGTTACATTACCTTGAGGTCATCGTTATGGGTCATGAGGGGTTAATAACAAAATGCAAGGCAGAAGCATGGTTGGGTAGGCTGTGTCAATCACTGTGAATCTGTGTAGCAGGCTTACAGGGGTGAAATGATTTTGTTCTTAATCCTAGGGCTCCAGGTGGTATTTTTGGACTATGGAGAGGCATCGAGGATTGAGGCTGTAAAATCAACACAGAAAATTTCACCGAGGCCTCGAGATATCTGGTGTTGTGTTGCTCTAACAACTAGTTGCAACCTAGATGAAAAATATGCTTAAATCTCATTTGCTAATATTTATCTACTAATTAGTAGTGGATGTCCAGAACTTTGTGTTGAGGCTTATTGGGAAAGAGGGTTGAGATTAGGTAACAATGCATGACAGAAACCTAAAAGTAGGAAGCCAGTGCAAATTTGGCAAGTGGCCACCAATCCTGAACTGGGAGTTGCTGCTGTCTCTTAGGCTCAGTGCTGTCTTGCCTGGACAGCTCTTCATTGATGTCCAATCAGGCTCACTTATCCTCAGTAAGCTATGATCAGGCTGATTTTTCCCCATGAAAAATAAGGAGGCTCTGAAGGGAATCTGACCATCATAGGGCTTTAGAGACCCATGTACCTACTTTTCTGCTTGTTGATGGGATCACCCTTTGAAGGTTAAACAGGAAGGGTGGCCATATTGTCCTTTTTAAAAAAAAAAAAAAAAAAAAAAGATGCTCCATGTATTGTGAGACTGGCTTCTGACACCATGGTGCCATACCCTTTATTGAGCCAGGTGGACAGCTGGTTTCAGTCTTTAACTGTCAGTAACTTCTTTTTTTGCAGGGGGACAGAGTCTCATTCTGTTGCCTGGGCTGGAGGGCAGTGGTGTGATCTCAGCTCACTGCAACCTCTGCCACCCGGGCTCAAGCAATTCTTATGCTTCAGCCTCCCAAGGAACTACAGGCATGCACCACCACAATCGGCTAATTTTTGTATTTTTTGTAGAGACGGGGTTTCACCATGTTGGCCAAGCTGGTATCAAACTCCTGGCCTCAAGTGTTTCCCCCGTCTCAGCCTCCCAAACTGTTAGGATTACAGGAATGAGCCACCATGCTCGACCAAACTGACAGTTACTTTTAACTCCCCAGATTAGTCAGATGGCTTCACTCCTCTACTTGGCCACATGTGCTCTTCAATGATTTTTTTCCTAGCAGCAAGTATTTACTTGGATCAGAATGAAGATTTATTTGACAGCCAAAAACTCACATCTATTCTCCTGTTCACGTTGTCCTCTGCTTTTGATTCTGGAGGATCCCTTGAGCCCTAACCACTAGCCAAGGGCTTTACCAGCCATCTTGTTATTTGGAATATGACCACTTCAGGTTCTTTTCTGCTTGCTCAGACTTGACTATCTATTTTATTTCATTAGCCATTAGTATATATATATTTTCCAGGTTTTAATTTCCATGCCTTCCTAGTTTCTGGCCCACAGTTCTCTATGATATCCCTGGTAACCATGAATCTTTCACTTGTAACTCATTATCTCCTGTAAACTTTAATCTATCAGTTCTTTCAGACTGTGAATTTTACATATTACGAATACCCTTAGTTCCAATTCCCTACTCTCTTGCCATAATGCACAATCTCCTAATGTTGACAACAAAAACCGAGTCAGGTGAATTAGAAAGTTAGCATGGGATCAGGTGAATGTTGAATGTGGACTGTCCCATATGATCAGCACAATGGCATGTACAGAGGAAATGAGGGTCTTCAGATGCCAGTCTGGGACATTTAGACCAGAGTGCCAAGGCTACAAGCTCCAGCAATGCCCTTTTATCACACTGAGAATATTATATTTGAATTCGAATCGCATGTTGAAGAGAAACATGCATTCAACCATAAAGACAGAGGGATGGAAGAGTGAGAATAGGCTTATAGATTTGGACCTAGAGTGAGTCAGTAATTCTTTAAAATGTAGGGTTCTGTACTATGGTGAAACCACTTTATTTCTATGCTTGTGTGTCCAAAACATAATTTAAGAGGAAAGAGACTTTAAGGATCATATAGCTCAATCTCCTAATTTTACAGATGAAGAAACCAAAGCCTGGGGAGGTTAAGTGGCTTGTCCAAGGTCACATAGTTGGCTGGTGGTACAGCTAGGACTAGAAAGAACCCAGGTCATCTTACATGCATTCCTTTGTAGGCACTACTCTGTCTCTCCACAGTTGCATTGTTTTCAAATTATGAGTGATTCAGCTCACTTCAAAGGGCAAAGAACTAATTTCCTTCTGATTGAAATGAAGCAGTCACAGGGTTTCACACAAGAAAATTGAAAAATGATATATGTGGCTTATTTCTTTGTTTCTTTCTGTTTTTGTCTCTGGATCAAGAGGGAAAGGAAGCTAGGAAAACAGTTGGAAGCAAGACAAGGCAATCCAACGGCTGCCATGGAGCAGAGGGCATATACATCAGGGAAAGCAAGCAAACATCTGCTCATTTCTGGAGTGTAAACAAAAAGTTACATCTGTCTCTCTCAGTGGAGAGATGGACCAAGGATGCAGCTGCCAGGATCTCTGCTTCTAAATTGCTTAGAACCTAGATGTGGATGCTGATATTTAAGGGAATGGACCACTTCTTATTTAGTGCACCAACTTTGGTAGTGAGGGAGAAGGACAACTTAGAAAAGGTCCAAATCTAGTTGAAAAATGTGGCTCTTCTTTTAACAAAGGGAAAATGTGGTGTCCTGGTTGACCAGAGCATTCCCTGATATATTGTAAAACTTTATCTCTGAGCTTTACTTAGGATCACATGCAATGTGTCTACCTATTACTACATTGGACTTACAGACCTCATTTTTTCATTTCGTTTTCATTGTTTTTGCTGTTCGTTCATTCATTCATTGTTTCAGAATTTATAAGTGCTTGCTACAGTCTAACAACTATTCTAGATGTTAGAAATGCAATGCGAAAATGAGTCCCAGTTCTTGTTTTGGAGACGTTGTTGTCAAGTGGGTGAGAGAGAGATGAGCAAACAATACAGCCTGTTTGAGGATGTGATCAAAATATACTCAAGGTAGTAAGGAATAGCAGAGGCAAGGCAGCTACCTATCTGAGGTGGACAAGGAAGACTTTCTGGAGAGGTTAGTTGGGCTTGACTTAATCTTAAAAAAAAAAAAAAAAAAAAAAACCAAGAGCTGGGCAGCAGGTGAAGAAAGAAATCAAAGAGAAGAATTCACAAAGCAAAGAGGCTAAGACGGCCTGGAGGATTTGGGGAACCTACAAGATATTCAATGTGGCTGGCCAGTAGAGTTTTATGGGTGGGGTAATGAAAGGTGAATCTGGAGAAGTAAGGAGGGGCAAGGGCTTCCTATGCTGAAGATGTTTGAAAGTCAGCGAAGATTACTAAATACTAGGCCTTCTAAAAATTCCCAAACTCCACATTTATTGTAGGTGCAGTGTTCTGTTAGTGGAAAGATTATGGCCTTTGGAGTCAGAGAGATGATCCATGTTTAGCCGTTATTTAACTGTGGACCTTGGGCAAGTTACTTCACTACTTTAATCATGCTATTTTGTTTCTAAAACTGAGGACAATTATTTCTGCTTCACTTGTGGGGAAGAGTTAATAATATATGTGAAATCACCAAGCATAGAACTAATAGATAGTCAATGCATATTCATCTTACACTCTCCTTCCTCTACTTTCTTCCTTACTTTCTTCTATTTGCATCCTATCTAGTCTTTCCTTTCTTCCTTCTCTCCCTCTCAAGATTCACTCTGTTTACAGAAATGGTGAGTGTTTTGCATGCCTTGACATTCTTGTTTATTAAATGGATGACATTTAGAAAGCAATTTTGTGCGAGTTCTGTCCTCGTAATAGTAAATGTACCAGACCACTGCAATGTCCACAACTGAGTGGATCTGCTTGCTGTTGCTGGGTGACATATTTAGATGATCTTGTAATAGAAATGAGGCATTTTTACAATTTAGAATCAGAACTTTACCTGCCAAAAATTGTTGCAGCTGTGGTAGGATTGAATTCGTCTTAGTACTCCCCCTCTCTCCAAACCTATCAAATTGTCAGCAGCCATGCCTTTTGGGAAAAACTAGATATTTTTTGCTTAATTTTGTTTCCAATGTTACCATATGCAATTCTTTTGTTTGTGATATGAAGATATCTGAATATTTTTATGTTTAAATGAAAAGGTCATTTTCAATATATTGGGTACGGATAAAAAATTTTAAGAAGTTAAAATCTTGAATAGGTTTAAAGATGATTGGTTTCCATAATATACTAAACTTGAGTGACTAAAAGATTCTCAGTGACTTCTAAATAGGTTGAGTATGGAGTTCACATAGATGACTTTGGAGCACTTTTCTTTACAATTACCTAATTTGTTTGGTTCCTAGACTCAGAGACTCTTGGTTTTGGTGTAGGAAGGAACTTTCACGGTTATCTAGTTTCCAGCCTCCAGTCTGATGCTTGAGTCTCCTCTAGAGCATCACTGCCAATTGATGATGGAGCCTCGGCTTTACCAGAATTAGTGAGAAGATGGACGCTCTAGTGCTTAAGGCAGTCCGTTGTATCTTTGGGATGCTTTCATTATTTAGAAGGTGCTTCTTGACGTTAAAGTAAAATGTGTGTTTATAACCTTTGATCCTAGATTTATGACTTATAACCATGTAGAATACATCTTTTTTTTTCCACTTTAAGGCCTTTCAAATGTTTAGAATCAGTTAACGTTTGACAAGGTTTCTTCTCCACGAAAATCTTCTTTACTCTCAGCTCAGTATTTCCATTTCAACCAATGGTTGCTGCAAGACTTGATTTCATGTTTCTCTACTATCCCTGTGAAGTGCTTATGAATATATTTACCCGTACACTTCTGAAAGGGTAGCACCTAGAATACTGTATGTACTCAGAGTATGCTGCAGTCACTGCATAGTGCTGTCACATGCTTTGTTCTGTGCTTGCAGCCTAACATCAAATTAGTTGCTTTTGGTGACATCATCACAATGTTACCTTAAGTCAAACTTACTATTGACTGAAACCCTAATTTAAATCTCCTATTAGGTACTATTCATTGCAAACAGCTCCTCATGTTCTTTTGAAAACTTTAGTTATGATTTTTAATATATCTTATAGCTGTCTCATCTTCTACCATCTCCAAACATGACAAGTCAGTCTTCTCTTTCTTTATCTAGAGAATTGGGAAAATTATTGAACATAAAAGAGCCATAAAATTTCCCATTGGAAATATTTTAGCACAATGGATCTTAACCTGGGATCCATGAATAGAATCTCAGATTCTATAGAAGCTTGATGAATTTTCTGCAAAATATATACATTTTTTTTTCTGGAAAAAAGCTCCATAGCTTTCATCATATTCTTAAAGGCATGCATGAGCCAAATAATATAGAGACTCCTGCTATAACAGGACATCAAAACAGTCTGGCTATGGTCATTTATTCACTTAAAAAATCTATTTAAATGGTTTCCAGTCAATGTCTCTCCATCTTGAATGAATGGCTGTCATAGAAAACTTTGTCAAACGCCTGCGTGTGTGTTCACATTACATTTCTTTGATTTTCAATACTATCAGCCATATCATTGAAGGAAATGAAACTAGTTTGCATTAATCATCACTTACATTTGTAGGTGCTCATGAACAATTCTTTTAATAATCTATTCTAGAATCTTGATCATGAGTCAAATATTTAATCATTTATTCAACCAAGAGTTATTTAGTTCCTGCTGTGTGTGAGGAAGTATTCTAAGCACTAGGGTTAAAATAGTGAACAAGACTATCAAGGTCTTTGCTCATATAAAACTTATGTACTAGTGAAGGAGTCAGACAATAAACACACAAGTATGATAATTTCAGATGACGGTAAATGCTCTGAAAACAATAACACAAGGAAATGTCTGGAGTTGGGGCAAAGCAGTAACACTAGATGGTCAGAAACACTAGATAGGTTAGAGAAGGTCTCTATTAAATAATGACATTTTAGCTGAGATCTGATTAACAAGGATTTTGTTTGCAAACATGTAGGCAAATATTCAGACAAAGATAACAGCAATGCAAAGTCCCTGAGGTAGGAACAATCTTGTAGTGTTCAAGGAACAGAAAATAGATCAATATAACTGGAGCATAGTTAATAATGGGAGACAATAATACGTAATGGAGTTTAAGAGGGAGGCAGGTAAGGTCATAGTAGCAATGGCAAAGATGGTAAACTATATTATAAGTGTAATTGGGGTTGTAGAAAGAAGCAGGGTTTCGTGGTCTGATTTATAGTATTCAGAGTCTGTTGTGTGAGGAGAATAAATTATAAAAGGTCAAGAGTACAATGGAGGCTCTTTGCCTATATTTGATTGAGGAATCTTCCTCCTTTCCCTTCTTCAAAAAGCAGAAAAACAAGGCACGTGTCTGTAGCTATCTTCCAGGATTTCAATCATTCTCCACAATTCCTCAAAGATCACTAATATAGGTTCATCAGTTGTATACATTCTTGTATTTAATTAATACATCCCAGGAGACCAAAAACCATTGAAAACATTAGAGTGCTGGTTTATTTATTTTTTTCTTAAACAATCTCTTTAACCACCCTGGGCTTTAGTTACTTCTTAGCAATGGTCGTTTCTTACCCTTTTCAGCTTGAAAATAATTCTCTTTGACAGGAAGGACAGAAACAAAATAGGACTTAAAGAAGTATACTTTTCTCATGTCATCCATAACCCTGGACAGCTACCCTAGCTTATTTAGGCATTCACTTGTATTTTTTTTTCTGCTGTATCAGTGTAATTTACAATCATACAGTTAGAATTATCTTTTTAGGAGTTTCCTTGAACCATGTCTTGAATTCTAGTTTCCTATACTAGCTCTGCTGCTTGGGTAAGGTATTTAACCTCTCTGTATGTGTTTATTCAACTGTAAAATGGGGACAATAGTAGTATCTATCTCCTAGAGTTGTTCTGAAAAGTTAATGAGTTAAACATATATAATGGTTTGAATGATGTCTGGCACCTAGAAAGTGTTCAATATATGTTAACTGCTTATATGGTTTGAATCTGTGTCCTCATTCAAATGTCATGTCCAATTGTAATGTCCAGTGTTGGAGGCGGGGCCTGGAGGCAGGTGATTGGATCATGGCAGTGGCTCCTTCATGAATGGATTAGCACCATCCATTTGATGCTGTTTTTGTGATAGAGTTCTCACAAGATCTGGTTGGCTTAAAAGTGCGTGGCACCTCCCAGCTCTCTCTCTTCCTCCTGCTCTGGCCATGTGAAGTACTCACTCCCCTTCTGCCTTCCACAGTGTTTGTAAGTTTCCTCAGGCTTCCCCAGAAGTTGAGTAGATGCCAGCATTGTGTTTCCTGTACAGCCTGTGGAACCATAAGCCAACTAAACTTCTTTTCTTTATCAATTAACCAGTCTCAGGTATTTCTTTATAGCAGTGCAAGAACGGACTTATACAGCTGCTATTATCATCACTATTGCTACTATTATTATTGTTGCACTTTGGGCATGAGCTTCAGATTTCATGCCTCCTTCATACCATTTTGGTACGACAGCCTTGCAATGTCTATTCTTGTATTCAGTGTTATATCTTCTAAGATGCTTTTTTTTTTTTTTTTTTTTTTTTTTTAACATCTGTTTCTGTGGCAACATTAGGAGGGAAGTTACGCAGACCCCATGTTTGAGTCCTGGCTCTGGCATTTTCTAGCTCTGTAACCCTGGAATAGGGATTATTCTCTCGAATCTTTAGCTTCTTCTTTAATAAAATAGGAATCATAATATATGTCATTATTGGGAAGATTGCCTGGGATAATACAGTCAAAGCTAGTAAAGAGCTTGGTATGTCATAAAGGCTCAATGCCTTTAAATTGGCTTCTTTTTTCAATGTTTTTATACTGCCCTAACCTTGTGTTATCCGTAGGAAAAACAAGAACTCTTCCTGGAGCATGATACTCATAACAGGACCTCCCTCCCAGTCTGCCCATAGAGGGGCAGTCTCCTAGGCTGCCCCTCTCAAGTCAGCAGCCTAATGTCCATTCTTTGGCAGTTCTTGGTGCTTTGCTGCCTTTGAACGGCCACTGTTTATACCGAATTCCATGATACTTGGCATGATCCCGTTGTGATGCTATCTTGAGCTAGATTCAAATCATAATTGATGTCACGATCTATTTGGTTTTCAGGGAACTAATAGATATTCCATGCAAGCTATTTCTACCTATATCATTCAATATTAATGAATCTAAGTCTGTTAGTTTGATCTGTTTCCTTCCCTTACTTTAGTTTGTCCTAAATTAGCCTTAGTTATCTCACTGGTAAAATGGATGTGACTACAGTACCTTACTCACAGGGTATTGGTGAGATTAAATGAGATATTTCATGTAAAGTGCTTAGCACAGTGCCTGACACGTAGTAAGCACTCAGTAAATAAAATGGTAGATACATGGACATACATAAATAGGAATGCATAATAATGGACTTCTGAATCATGTGAATAGGATCCTGAGTTCAATTTCCATTGCTTCTGCTTATTAGTTACCAGTGATTCCCATCTCTTCTTATTGCCATTGAAAAGTTATTGCTCTTATATTCTTTCCATTCAAATCCTTGTTTCCCACTTACATAACTGTTTTTATAACCACACATATTCAAATAGAGAAATAGCTATTTGCCTCTCTCTACTTTTTGATGGGTAAGTCCCCTCACCAATCCCTATGAAACAGAACATTTATTATTCCCTTTTTACACATGAGGAAAAGTGAAGCTCTGGGAGGCATATCTAACATCATCTGGTATACTGTTTGAATTACAATCTCCCCTGGTCAGCAAACTGAGCCACTATCTCAAGGCACTCCAATTTCTTACTAATCTTGGGTCTCTGCTTCCCACCCAAACTATATTAACCTGAGTCTCTGATACTCTGCATGGCTACAGTTAGTCCCTGCCAGTCTCTTCCCACAAAGCAACATATTTTATTCCTTGGACCCAACATTTGTTGGCTCAAGAGGTCTCTGAATGAATCACTTACTTTAAACTATGATGTTTCTCCCTTTCTGGCTTCAGGTATTGCCTGCTTGGGACTTCCTGTTACTACGTACCATAGGAAAGATTTACTCTGTGAGCTAATGGAGCTAATGAGGCCAATTGGAGCCAAGTATGAGGTACCCACAGCCTGCCTTGGTGTTTATTCCTCATCCTCCTCTCAGGCCCACACTGCTACAATCCCATCGGACCTTATACCTAAACCTACAGGGAATGAGAAAAGGATAATTTCAGACTGTGTGGATGAACTTTCTTTGGATAAGACCCTTCCTTGAGGCTGTTAAATTTCACTTTACATTTCTCTACTTATTATCTCAATTATGCAACCTAGAAAAGCATTATATGGAGCTTTTTAATTATTTGCCAAAGTGGAATAATGCTTTTGCCCAAATTAGTTATAATTTTGTGATGCAATTTTTTTTCTTCAAAGTTCTTCAATAAAGAAATTGATATGATCACTTCAGTACAGATTTTAGGAAAAAAGAAGTGAGTATGATAAATCTATAGCCACCTTCCTTTATAGACTTGCACCTATTTAGAGTAGGGACTTAAAAATGAAACCAAAGCTTACAGCTCTTGTAATGATCAATTGTATGCCTTTTTATTCTTATAAGCATTTTCTTATAAATACATTTTAGTGATCTCTTCTGTAATTATGATCTTTGTGATGAAAACAAGCTTGCCTAATGTGAAAAATGCTGTCAGATGTTGACATTCTAGGACATCTTGCTTTAGGAACTGAGAGTTCCAAAATTGAAGAGAATCCCAGTTTTGAAGAGAAAAATGAGAGGGAAGATCAACACCAAAGAAAGAGTGAAGCCACCTTTCCGCCTTTGCATATGATGGAATTGAAGTAACTTCTAACTTTAAGGATTTCTGAGAGAGTTTTTGCCGTGGCAACTAACACCATAGAATTTATATAGTTGATGAAAGAAGAGAATAAACTTTTATGTTCTGATCTATTAAATTGATCTAGATTTTGTCAAGATATGTATCAAAGAATCAAGATAGTGAGGTTCAGAGCTTCTTGATAGGTTTTATGTATAGTTTGAAGTTTATTTTGTTACTGAAAAGAGCTTAAATTCAAAGAATGTTTTTTTTTTTAATCTCAAAATCTTAACGGAGATGAATTGCTTTAGTTTTGTGAAACCCTACTCTTGTAGGAGTTGGTAATTTATTGTAAACTGTTGGAACTAAGGTAATTAAAGGTCTAGAGGTTAGTGATCAATCATTTTACAAGTGATTGTGTGTCTTTAATGTGCCCAGCACTGTGCTTGCAGTCGTGCTAAGTAAAATTTGCAGTTTATTTAGGGAAAGATTGAGATAGATGCCATTTTTTATCTCTTGTTACATATTCTTCTATATATGATTTCAGAGTTTCTGCTTGAAGTTGTACCTAAGGCAGGTGAATAAAAGCAAGTTTGAAAGTAAGATAGGAATTTGCTTAGTTTGAAATAACATAAGGTTTACTTTCGTGACTTAGAAACTGTCAGGAAAGCCAGGGATGGAAGAAATAATCAAGGCAGGGCTGAAACATCCTCCTATTTACACCTATACTCTAGTATTAGTTTTTGCTATCGTTGTCTCAGTAAGAGAGGAAAGGGATTAGAAAGGATTATGGGGATCAGAATAGAGACATGCCTTGCTTTTTCTTTTCTTTTCTTTTCTTTTCTCTTCTCTTCTCTTCTCTTCCTCGTTCTTTCTTTCTTTCTTTTTTTTTTTTTTTTTTTTGAGACGGAGTCTCGCTCTGTCGCCCAGGCTGGAGTGCAGTGGCCGGATCTCAGCTCACTGCAAGCTCCGCCTCCCGGGTTTACGCCATTCTCCTGCCTCAGCCTCCCAAGTAGCTGGGACTACAGGCGCCCGCCACCTCGCCCGGCTAGTTTTTTGTATTTTTTAGTAGAGACGGGGTTTCACCGTGTTAGCCAGGATGGTCTCGATCTCCTGCCCTCGTGATCCGCCCGTCTCGGCCTCCCAAAGTGCTGGGATTACAGGCTTGAGCCACCGCGCCCGGCCTCTTTCTTTTTTTTTTTTTCTTTCTTTCTTTCTTTCTTTCTTTCTTTCTTTCTTTCTTTCTTTCTTTCTTTCTTTCTTTCTTTCTTTCTTTCTTTCTTTTCTTTCCCTCCTTTCCTCCCTCCCTCCCTCCCTCCCTCCCTCCCTTCCTTCCTTCCTTCCTTCCTTCCTTCCCTTCCTTCCTTCCTTCCTTCCTTCCTTCCTTCCTTCCTTCCTTTCCTCTCTTCCTCCCTCCCTCCCTCCCTCCCTTCCTTCCTTCCTTCCTTCCCGTTTTCCTTTCTTCCTTCTGTTTTTCAACTGTTGTTTTTTCCTGTGTATCTGAGAGACCCTCACATTTAAGACCGAGCTGTAGTCCTAGTGCATTCTTGTCACAGTGAACTCCTGTTCCTCTAAACTCTTGATGGCATAGATACCATTCATTTTTAAAACAGTTAACTTTCAACTCTTGCTAATGTTGCTTTGTTTCCTTCATAGTGCCTTGCATATGGTATGCACTCAAATTTTTTCACAACGACTTTTATTTTGTTTTGTTATTATTATTATTTTTGAGACAGAGTCTTGCTCTTTCACCGAAGCTAGAGTGCAGTGGTGTGATCTTGGTTCACTGTAACCTCTGCCTCCTGGGTTCAAGCGATTCTCCTGCCTCAGCCTCCCAAGTAGTAGGGACTATAGGCGCCCGCCAAAATGCCTGGTTAATTGTTTGTGTTTTTAGTAAAGACAGGGTTTCTCCATGTTGGCCAGGCTGGTTTTGAACTCCTGACCTCAAATGATCCACCCGCCTTGGCCTCCCAAAGTGCTGGGATTACAGGCATGAGTCACTGCCCCTAGCTTCAAATATTTTTTTAATGGATGGAATGGACCATTACGTTGTTGCAGTGGAGAAAAAATCAGAGATTGGATATAAACTACCCTGATGGTCCCACACCCCTCCCATGAGAAAAGCTCTATGGTATCTATTGTGTTTCATTTTAAAAGTTGTATATAGTTCATTGTAAACTATCCAAACAGTACAGAAAATACAAAGAAGAAAGTATAAATCACCTAAAATGCAGATATTTATGAAGATCACAGTCTCTGCATTTGTAAAATGGGGATAATAATAGCATTTATATTATATTGTTACTGTGGGAATGAAATAGGTGGTGCTGAGCACATAGAAAATGCTTAATAAATATTAGTTATAACCTTCCTCATCACGATCATCATCATTACTATCAACAACTAATGGAAGACAAATAAAATTTAGAATCAGAGATGTTTTAGCGGCAGAAAAGTGGTGCCTATTCCTTTGAGATTTATAGGACGGGAGAAAGAATAACTATAGAAATAAAAATGGTATGTTAAGAGTAGATCAGGGAGAACATTTTAGGGGGATTGCACTTTAAGAAAATAGATCATTTTCTGAGAGCAAGAATGGAGGGGTAGCAGGGGGAATTGGGGTTTGCATGAGAGGAGGTCTGATCACCAAGGTCCCATTCAGCAATAAATTCTATGAATCTGTGCTTTGTTGCTGTGGGGAATGAAACACAAAAACCCATTTTCCCTTTCCCAGCATTTTCAACCATCTAGAACACTGAAGATGAATTAAAAGAATCTTAAGTGAAAAATTTGAACTTCTAAAAGAAAGGAAATGATGTGTGGGGCCAACAGTGCAGATAAACAAGTGGATGCCTGAGCTGTGACTTAATTTAAAATACTACCATAATGTTTTTTTGTTTTTTGTTTTGTTTTGTTTTTTGTTTTTTTTTTTTGCTGCAGCAATTAGAAAAAAAAATGAAGCAGGTTGTTTCAGATAAACAGAAGCTGACTGATAATGGGGCTCCTGAAGAAACAGAAGCTACTGATAAAAATTGAATTCAGCAAGCACTTTAAGGATAATGAGTTGGCAATGCAGTCAGACTGGTGGGCTGTTACGGGGCCTCTAAGAAGAGCATATTGTTAGGTAAAAGAATTGCGCATTGTGCCGGGCGTGGTGGCTCAAGCCTGTAATCCCAGCACTTTGGGAGGCTAAGGTGGGTGGATCACCTGATGTCAGGAGTTGAAGACCAGCCTGACCAACATGGTGAAACCCCATCTCTACTAAAAATACAAAATTAGCCGAATGTGGCGGCACATGCCTATAATCCCAGCTACTTGGAAGGCTGAGGGAGGAGAATCACTTGAGCCAGGGAGGTGGAGGTTGCAGTGGACCCAGATCACGCCATTGCACTCCAGCCTAGGCAACAAGAGTGAAACTCTGCCTCAAAAAAAAAAAAAAAAAAAAGAAAATTGCACATTGATATTGTGCCCAAGGGTTCATAAGTGAGAAAGAGGGTATATTATTTTTGATATTTCTATTTGCCTTGCTGAAGAAAAACAAACAAATAAACAAACCAAACTAAAATTAAAAAAAAAAAACAAACTAGTGGCTGGCAGAAACAAATCTTGAGACATAAATAAATTGGACATTGATTATCATGTTTGAAGAAGAGGCTAGATAAACAGGGAGCTATGAAAAAGCTTTTATTAATTCTAGCTTTGTGATCAGGAAATCAATATGTCCTGTGTGGGTATTTTACAGACACTCTACACAAACATACACATATATGAATGTTTGTGTATGTATATAGACAGAGAGATTCTCGCTCTGTCATTGATATGGTTTGACTCTATGTCTCCATCCCAATCTTATCTCCAATTGTAATCCCAATGTGTCAAGGGAGGGACCTGTAATCCCCACGTGTCAAGAGAAGGAAGTGATTGGATTATGGGGGCAGTTTCCCATGCTCTTCTCCAGATAGTGAGTGAATTCTCAAGAGATCTGATGGTTTTATAAATGGCAGTTTTTCCTGTGTTCTCACTTCTCTCTCCTGCCACCATGTGAAGAAGGTCCTTGCTTCTCCTTTGCCTTCTGCCATGATTTTGAGTTTCCTGAGGCCTTCCCAGCCATGTGGAACTGTGAGTCAATTAAACCTCTTTCCTTTAGAAGTTACCCAGTGTTGGACATTTCTTTATAGCAGTGTGAAAATGGACTAATATAGTCATCCAGGCTGTAGTGCAGTAATGCAATGAAGACTCACTGCAGCCTCGATCTCCTAGGTTCAAGTGACCCTCCTTCCTCAAACTCCTGAGTAGCTGGTATTACAGGGCTGTACCACCATGCCTGCTATTATTTTCCACTTTTTTTTTTTTGGTAGAGACAGCGTGTCCCTATGTTGCCCTGCCTGGTCTCAAACTCCTGGGCTCAAGCAATCCTCCTGCCTTACTTCACAAAGTGTTGGGATTACAGGGGTGAGCCACTGCATGTGGTCTAAGTGTTATATTTTTATAGTGGATGATCTGATCCAGACCCTTTGGTCTCTTTTCAGTTCCTGGTCTGTGTCATGCTAGTCTATGCCTCAGAGCTTTCACACATGATAGTCCTTCTGCTTGGACTGCTCTGTCCACCACCCACACAGTTTCCCTTTGCTTACCTAAGATCCTAATTATCTTTTAGGTCTTAGCTTAAATGACACTACCTCGGGGAAGTCTTCTCTGATATATATATATGCCCTTGTAACATTCTGAACTTGTCTTCTATATACTTGGTATATAAGCATAGTTGAATATTTTCAAGTTATTAGTTTGATATCTGTGTTTCTTGTTAGGCTGGCTTGGAGAGATTCTCATCATTCACTTAGTCTCCTAATGGGTTCTAACCAATAAACTATGCACACAAAGAATAAAGAGCAGTGGCCAATAATCCCAAAGTACAGGGAAAATGGTTACAGGACACAGATTAGGCCTGAGGCCAAAATAAGCATTTGTACTCTTTCATTGCCTAGATTCAAGATACCTAGATCTTGGTGCTGACCTGGCCAATTTAGCAACCTGGGTGAGGAGCAGGAAAGCAGAGAATAGAGTCTGCTGACACAGTGGTGTATAAAAATGGAGATGGCACTGCCTTTCTTACTCATGGGTAAGGCAGGCAGTGGAAGAGACAAAACAGAGGCTCTTTCCTGCTTTTGGAGGCAAGGGGATCTCAGCTGCTAGAATAACATGGCTCAGTGAATGGTTGAATTTGACCAATGAGATTAGCCATTCCTCCTTCTGTGGAGAGAACAGAGTGTGCTAGTAAAGAGAGAGGCTGGTAAAAGTGGGAGATAGAGATGAGATGAGGGAGGGAAGAAATAGATCTGAAACTCCATCAGACTATTAGGCCAGGGACTTCATCTCTCTTATTTACCCAATGCATCATCTGTGCATACATCAAAGAGCAGCTGCAAAGTTTAAAAGAATTAATACCCTCGCCTAACACAGTACCTGGCAAATTGTAAACATTCAATATATATTTTTGTGTGTGTGTGTGTGTGTGTTTGACAGAGTTTCGCCATGTCGCCCGGGCTGGAGTGCAGTGATGCGAACTTGGCTCACTGCAACCTCCGGCTACTGGGTTCAAGTGATTCTTGTGCCTAAGCCTCCCAAGTAGCTAGGACTACGGGCACGTACCACCACACCTGGTTGATTTTTTTGGTGTTTTTGTAGAGACGAGGGTTCACCATGTTGCACAGGCTGGTCTTGAACTCCTGACCTCAAGAGATCCTCCTGCCTTGGCCTCCCAACGTGTTGGTATTATAGGCATGAGCCACTGTGCCTGGCCTTAATATATGTTTGTTGAATCATGAATCAGTTTTTACTGGAATTACTGAATCACGGCTAAATGGCCTGTCAAACTTTTGAAAAGACACTGTTATTTAACAGAAAATGTGAGGTAGGAAATTTGGTTCCAACCCTGGTTGTGCTACTTGATGTTTGACCTTGATGAAGACACTCAGCATCCCTCGGCCTTGGTTTTTTTCAAATGAAATATAAGCCAGTGGAATAAGCTTGATCGTAACTGGTTCTTTCTAGCTCTCTGGTCTGATCCCAAAATGTGAGGTTCCAATGCTCTCTGGCTTTAATTAAGCAGAAAAAACAAATAAACAACAACAACAAAAAACAAACAAAAAAACCCTAGTGTGAGAAAGTAGAATCTTTTCCTTAAGAATTACGTAAGAAAAAGCTTTCCAAAGTCCATTAGAAGTGGCAGATTTTGAAAAGTAAAGTCTAATTAGAAATGTAGAAATGTAAGAAGCTAGAGGTGATTCTAAAAAGAACCCAAAATGAATGCAAAAACAATCTTAAACAAGGACAATTAGAGCTTTTAAAAGTAATTAGCAGAATAATGTAAATCTCAATTATTTGCCTATAGACAATTTACTAAGGATAAATATTTGTCAGTTAGTTTTCCCCTTTGGTCAAAACTGCAGAGGTTAAAAGTAGTAAGCTGTAGAAGTTACTAGAGAGCTACAGTTAACATTCTGTTTTCTTAACCTGCAACATGGGTTTACAGTTAATGTACGTGACTTATCAATTCACTATAGTCTTTAATATGTGACGCTTTTTTCTTTTATCTGAATACTTAACACACAATTACAGAGAGTATGCATACTTAAATCTTTCTTTAACTTTCTCTAGTTGCCAAGTATGACTTTCCAGTTTACTATTTTTCATGGAGTAAATATTCAAGCAGGACTTTCCTGAAGTTCTGAATTTATGATTATTCACAGTAAAGATTTTGCCCTTTTATTTTTACTATTAAACATTGTACTGTTGTGGCCCCAAACTAACAGACTTAACAAAATATTCTAAAGGTACTACTGTGTTCCAGGCATAGTGATAGATATAGCAAGTACAGAATAAAAATAAAATTCTTGGCTTTAACGGAGTTTATAGTCTAATGGAGGAGAAAGTCATGCAAAAAAAAAATTATAATTATAACTGGGAGTAGTGGCTCACACCTGTAATCCCAGCACTTTGGGAAGCCTGAGACAGACAGATCACTTGAGCCCAGGAGTTTGAGACCAGCCTGGGCAACATGGTGAAACCCCATCTCTACTAAAAATACAGAAAATTAGCTGGGCATGGTGGTGCATGCCAGTAGTCCCAGCTACTCAGGAGGCTGTGGTGAGAGGATCACTTGAGCCCAGGAGTGGCAGGTTGCTGCGAACCGAGATTGCACCACTGCACCCCAGCCTGGGCTACAGAGTGAGACCCTGTCTCAAAAGAAAAAAAAAAGATAATTGTTCTGGAAATAAAAACACTGGGTCTTGAAGTTGACAGATGTACAAGGTGCTATGGGAGTATATAGGCAAGAGTGAATAATGATTTCCTAAGAAGTTAACTAAGCCTCATGGAGAAAATGCCATTTGAGTGGATAGTAAAACATGCACAGAGAGTGAGTACATTACGCACAGAGAGTGAGTACATTACTAACAGAGAGAACAGCACACATAGAGCAAAGGAGTTAGTAAAAAGCATAGTTTGCTGGGAAAACATGAGAAACATAGTTTCTTTGGTAGGAAATATTTAAAAACTATAAAGAGCTTTTGTAATTCAATGAGAAAAGATGAACACCTCAATTGAAAAATTGACAAATATTATAAAATATTTATTAGACCCCTGCTAGGTTTACACTATAGTAACAATGAAAACTACAACAACATATTTCCTGCCCTTGTGGAGCTTGCAGTCTAGTGGGAGATGCAGATAAGTAAATAGAGTAATTGCCATTTGTGTGTGTGTGTGTGTGTGTGTGTGTGTGTGTGTGTGTGTGATGAAGCTGCCATCAGAACACATTGGAGAAGCACCTACTCCATACTTGGGAAGCCGGAAAAAGCTTCCTGAAGGAAGTAGCCTCTACATTTTAAATGTAAAAAATAGGTAGATGGTAGCCAGACACAGATAGAAGGGAACTGAAGGATGAAAAGGCAAATGAATAGTAGTCCTCATAGTGAACAATGTACATGAAGGCCTAGAATTGAGACACAGCATGGTATATTTGGGGGAAATTAAGACATTTCAGTGTGACTAAAGCGTAGGGTATAAAGGAAGGAGTCAGATCATGTAAGCATTGCAAACCATGCTGAAAAGTTTTGGATTTTCTTAAGGAAGCCATTGAAATGCTCTAAGCAGGGAATATCATGATTAGATTTGGGCCTTAGCCAATATGACAGACTACTATGAGAACGAATTGGAGTGCGCCCAATCTGAGGCCAGCAGACCATTTAAGAAGATTTTTCCGTGACCCAGAAAGAAAAGATAAAGATAATGGTGGCTTGCAAAAGGGGGACATCAGTTGGAATGGAGAACAGAGGATGCATTTGAAATATAGTTAGAAGTAAGAATTAGCAGAACTTGGTGATTGATAGGATGTAGCTGGGGTGGTGGCAAAAAGAAGGAGGAATAGCTTTGGAAAGTAAGACAATTAATCATGTTCTGGAAATGTTGAGTTATGGGTGCCTAAAAGATTCAAAATGGAAATTTACAGAAGGCATTTGGCTATATGGGCCGGGAACTCAGGAGAAAGGAATAGTAATAGTGAATAGCACATAAATAAAGAGTAAATAAATAAAATAAACAGTATATAAATAAATAGTAACCTATGACATGAGGATATCCAGAGACAGTGAGTACTGTAAGAAAAGACAGAATGCTTAGTTAGGACAGAACCCTGAGATAGAACTCTGTCTTTTTTTTTTTTTTTTAAATTTATTTATTATTATTATACTTTAAGTTGTAGGGTACATGTGCATAACGTGCAGGTTTGTTACATATGTATACTTGTGCCATGTTGCTGTGCTGCACCCATCAACTCGTCATTTACATCAGGTATAACTCCCAATGCAATCCCTCCCCCCTCCCCCCTCCCCATGATAGGCCACGGTGTGTGATGTTCCCCTTCCTGAGTCCAAGTGATCTCATTGTTCAGTTCTCACCTATGAGTGAGAACATGCGGTGTTTGGTTTTCTGTTCTTGCGATAGTTTGCTAAGAATGATGGTTTCCAGCTGCATCCATGTCCCTACAAAGGACACAAACTCATCCTTTTTGATGGCTGCATAGTATTCCATGGTGTATATGTGCCACATTTTCTTAATCCAATCTGTCACTGATGGACATTTGGGTTGATTACAAGTCTTTGCTATTGTGAATAGTGCTGCAATAAACATACATGTGCATGTGTCTTTATAGCAGCATAATTTATAATCCTTTGGGTATATACCCAGTAATGGGATGGCTGGGTCATATGGTACATCTAGTTCTAGATCCTTGAGGAATCGCCATACTGTTTTCCATAATGGTTGAACTAGTTTACAATCCCACCAACAGTGTAAAAGCGTTCCTATTTCTCCACATCCTCTCCAGCACCTGTTGTTTCCTGACTTTTTAATGATCGCCATTCTAACTGGTGTGAGATGGCATCTCATTGTGGTTTTGATTTGCATTTCTCTGATGGCCAGTGATGATGAGCATTTTTTCATGTGTCTGTTGGCTGTATGAATGTCTTCTTTTGAGAAATGTCTGTTCATATCCTTTGCCCACTTTTTGATGGGGTTGTTTGTTTTTTTCTTGTAAATTTGTTTGAGTTCTTTGTAGGTTCTGGATATTAGCCCTTTGTCAGATGAGTAGATTGCAAAAATTTTCTCGCATTCTGTAGGTTGCCTGTTCACTCTGATGGTAGTTTCTTTTGCTGTGCAGAAGCTCTTTAGTTTAATGAGATCCCATTTGTCAATTTTGGCTTTTGCTGCCGTTGCTTTTGGTGTTTTAGACATGAAGTCTTTGCCCATGCCTATGTCCTGAATGGTACTACCTAGGTTTTCCTCTAGGATTTTTATGGTATTAGGTCTAACATTAAAGTCTCTAATCCATCTTGAATTAATTTTCGTATAAGGAGTAAGGAAAAGATCCAGTTTCAGCTTTCTACTTATGGCTAGCCAATTTTCCCAGCACCATTTATTAAATAGGGAATCCTTTCCCCATTTCTTGTTTCTCTCAGGTTTGTCAAAGATCAGATGGCTGTAGATGTGTGGTATTATTTCTGAGGACTCTGTTCCGTTCCATTGGTCTCTATCTCTGTTTTGGTACCAGTACCATGCTGTTTTGGTTACTGTAGCCTTGTAGTATAGTTTGAAGTCAGGTAGCGTGATGCCTCCAGCTTTGTTCTTTTGACTTAGGATTGTCTTGGAGATGTGGGCTCTTTTTTGGTTCCATATGAACTTTAAAGCAGTTTTTTCCAATTCTGTGAAGAAACTCATTGGTAGCTTGATGGGGATGGCATTGAATCTATAAATTACCTTGGGCAGTATGGCCATTTTCACAATATTGATTCTTCCTATCCATGTTTGTGTCCTCTTTTATTTCACTGAGCAGTGGTTTGTAGTTCTCCTTGAAGAGGTCCTTTACATCCCTTGTAAGTTGGATTCCTACGTATTTGATTCTCTTTGAAGCAATTGTGAATGGAAGTTCATTCCTGATTTGGCTCTCTGTTTGTCTGTTACTGGTGTATAAGAATGCTTGTGATTTTTGCACATTAATTTTGTATCCTGAGACTTTCCTGAAGTTGCTTATCAGCTTAAGGAGATTTTGGGCTGAGACAATGGGGTTTTCTAAATATACAATCATGTCATCTGCAAACAGGGACAATTTGACTTCTTCTTTTCCTAACTGAATACCCTTGATTTCTTTCTCTTGCCTAATTGCCCTAGCCAGAACTTCCAACACTATGTTGAATAGGAGTGGTGAGAGAGGGCATCCCTGTCTTGTGCCAGTTTTCAAAGGGAATTTTTCCAGTTTTTGCCCATTCAGTATGATATTGGCTGTGGGTTTGTCATAAATAGCTCTTATTATTTTGAGGTACATTCCATCAATACCGAATTTATTGAGCGTTTTTAGCATGAAGGGCTGTTGAATTTTGTCAAAAGCCTTTTCTGCATCTATTGAGATAATCATGTGGTTCTTGTCTTTGGTTCTGTTTATATGCTGGATTATGTTTATTGATTTGCGAATGTTGAACCAGCCTTGCATCCCAGGGATGAAGCCCACTTGATCATGGTGGATAAGCTTTTTGATGTGTTGCTGAATCCGGTTTGCCAGTATTTTATTGAGGATTTTTGCATCGATGTTCATCAGGGATATTGGTCTAAAATTCTCTTTTTTTGTCGTGTCTCTGCCAGGCTTTGGTATCAGGATGATGTTGGCCTCATAAAATGAGTTAGGGAGGATTCCCTCTTTTTCTATTGATTGGAATAGTTTCAGAAGGAATGGTACCAACTCCTCCTTGTACCTCTGGTAGAATTCAGCTGTGAATCCATCTGGTCCTGGACTTTTTTTGGTTGGTAGGCTATTAATTATTGCCTCAATTTCAGAGCCTGCTATTGGTCTATTCAGGGATTCAACTTCTTCCTGGTTTAGTCTTGGAAGAGTGTAAGTGTCCAGGAAATTATCCATTTCTTCTAGATTTTCCAGTTTATTTGTGTAGAGGTGTCTATAGTATTCTCTGATGGTAGTTTGTATTTCTGTGGGGTCGGTGGTGATATCCCCTTTATCATTTTTAATTGCGTCGATTTGATTCTTCTCTCTTTTCTTCTTTACTAGTCTTGCTAGTGGTCTGTCAATTTTGTTGATCTTTTCAAAAAACCAACTCCTGGATTCATTCATTTTTTGGAGGGTTTTTTGTGTCTCTATCTCCTTCACTTCTGCTGTGATCTTAGTTATTTCTTGCCTTCTGCTAGCTTTCGAATGTGTTTGCTCTTGCTTCTCTAGTTCTTTTAATTGCGATGTTAGAGTGTCAATTTTAGATCTTTCCTGCTTTCTCTTGTGGGCATTTAGTGCTATAAATTTCCCTCTACACACTGCTTTAAATGTGTCCCAGAGATTCTGGTATGTTGTATCTTTGTTCTCATTGGTTTCAAAGAACATCTTTATTTCTGCCTTCATTTCGTTATGTACCCAGTAGTCATTCAGGAGCAGGTTGTTCAGTTTCCATGTAGTTGAGCGGTTTTGATTGAGTTTCTTAGTCCTGAGTTCTAGTTTGATTGCACTGTGGTCTGAGAGACAGTTTGTTATAATTTCTGTTGTTGTACATTTGCTGAGGAGTGATTTACTTCCAATTACGTGGTCAATTTTGGAGTAAGTACGATGTGGTGCTGAGAAGAATGTATATTCTGTTGATTTGGGGTGGAGAGTTCTATAGATGTCTATTAGGTCTGCCTGCTGCAGAGATGAGTTCAATTCCTGGATATCCTTGTTAACTTACTGTCTCGTTGATCTGTCTAATGTTGACAGTGGAGTGTTTAAGTCTCCCATTATTATTGTATGGGAGTCTAAGTCTCTTTGTAAGTCTCTAAGGACTTGCTTTATGAATCTGGGTGCTCCTGTATTGGGTGCATATATATTTAGGAGTTAGCTCTTCCTGTTGAATTGATCCCTTTACCATTATGTAATGGCCTTCTTTGTCTCTTTTGATCTTTGATGGTTTAAAGTCTGTTTTATCAGAGACTAGTATTGCAACCCCCACTTTTTTTTGTTCTCCGTTTGCTTGGTAAATCTTCCTCCATCCGTTTATTTTGAGCCTATGTATGTCTCTGCGTGTGAGATGGGTCTCCTGAATACAGCAGACTGATGGGTCTTGACTCTTTATCCAGTTTGCCAGTCTGTGTCTTTTAATTGGAGCATTTAGTCCATTTACATTTAAGGTTAAGATTGTTATGTGTGAACTTGATCCTGCCATTATGATATTAACTGGTTATTTTGCTCGTTAGTTGATGCAGTTTCTTCCTAGCCTCGATGGTCTTTACATTTTGGCATGTTTTTGCAATGGCTGGTACCGGTTGTTCCTTTTCATGTTGAGTGCTTCCTTCAGGGTCTTTTGTAAGGCAGGCCTAGTGGTGACAAAATCTCTAAGCATTTGCTTATCTGTAAAGGATTTTATTTCTCCTTCACTTATGAAACTTAGTTTGGCTGGATATGAAATTCTGGGTTTAAAATTCTTTTCTTTAAGAATGTTGAATATTGCCCCCCACTCTCTTCTGGCTTGGAGAGTTTCTGCCGAGAGATCTGCTGTTAGTCTGATGGGCTTCCCTTTGTGGGTAACCCGATCTTTCTCTCTGGCTGCCCTTAAGATTTTTTCCTTCATTTCAACTTTGGTGAATCTGGCAATTATGTGTCTTGGAGTTGCTCTTCTCGAGGAGTATCTTTGTGGCGTTCTCTGTATTTCCTGGATTTGAATGTTGGCCTGCCCTACTAGGTTGGGGAAGTTCTCCTGGATGATATCCTGCAGAGTGTTTTCCAACTTGGTTCCATTTTCCCCCTCACTTTCAGGCACCCCAATCAGACGTAGATTTGGTCTTTTTACATAATGCCATACTTCTTGCAGGCTTTGTTCATTTCTTTTTCTTCTTTTTTCTTTTGGTTTCTCTTCTCGCTTCATTTCATTCATTTGATCCTCAATCGCTGATACTCTTTCTTCCAGTTGATCGAGTCGGTTACTGAAGCTTGTGCATTTGTCACGTATTTCTCGTGTCATGGTTTTCATCTCTTTCATTTCGTTTAGGACCTTCTCTGCATTAATTACTCTAGCCATCAATTCTTCCACTTTTTTTTCAAGATTTTTAGTTTCTTTACGCTGGGTACGTAATTCCTCCTTTAGCTCTGAGAAATTTGATGGACTGAAGCCTTCTTCTCTCATCTCGTCAAAGTACTCTGTCTTTTAAGGAATGTACAGAGAATGAAAAGTCCTTAAAGATGTGAAGGAATGGTCAGAGAGGTAGGTAAAAGCCAGAGGGGCAGTTTGCCGTGGAAGCTAAATGTAGATAGTGTTCAAGGAGGAGGAAGTGTTTAACTGCATCAAAGTTGCTGAGAGGTTGAGTAAGATAGCACTGAAGAATGTGCTTTGGATTTAGTAACAAGGAGGTTGTGGAGAGCAGTTTGAGTGGAATGCTGCGGGAGGCACCTTGGGTGTCTGCCAGTGGGTGAGAAGTGAAGTGATAACAGAAATTAGACAAGAGGACATACACTCACAATTCACAAAACAAAAAATACAAAGGGTGAGAAAACATAAACATGTTCTGTTTCATTAGAAATAATATTTTTTAAAAAAAAGCAAAATAGAATGACATAGCTTTTTTTTTTTAGCAAGTCAAGTTGGCAAAGACAGACAATTAATATATTGTCATTCACACATTGTTAGTGGAAGTATCATTTGATACAACTTTGGAAAGCAATTTGACATTAATTTTAAAAGTTTTAAAAATATGTTTGCCCTTTAATATCACAATTGTGTTGTTTTCTTGGCAGAGAGGAAAATACATTCCTCCCTATTCCTTTTTGTTTTTGTGTTCTCTCTTATCACCCCATAGTAGCTATTTGGAGGTGATAATACCATGAAGACTTCCAAAGGTGGGAGGGGATTTTTCTTATTCTGAATTGTTGTTATTATTTATTTATTTATTTATTTATTATGGCAGGAATGCCCTTTATTGGTTACAACAAGAAGTGGAAGAGGAGGGGATAGGACAGCTCGTGATCCTGGGGGAGAGTCCTCAGACTTGGTTGCTTGCCACCCTGTCTGTTATTCTATTTTAAACAGTGGAGCAAATGGTTTCCTTTGGGAGTGCTCGAATGTCAAGACAGGTTGTCAGGAGTCCCATCTGCTGGAGGACTTGCTACCACAGGCTTAGGAAAGACTGAAGAAAATTTGGAGACTAATAGGCTGAAGAACCTTCAAATACAGAAGGGGACATGAAGCCTGCTTTTTTTCTCCCACTGAAAATAAAAACCAAAACAAAACCCTTTGGGTGGTAGAGAAATTCACCTTTTCGTGGTGGGAAATTAAAAGATAAGTCTACTGATTTAAAATATAGAGGAAGGATAAAAGTGATGGAGAGAGCCAGGCCACACAAATAATTTTCTTCCTTGATTCCTAAGGGACTTCAAATATATTTCCTAGCAGCAGGAGCAATACAGGAAAAAGGAAAGGGAAATATCCTTGAAGATTATTTTTTCATTCCAATTCTCCAGATCTCATATGAGCAAAGTCAGAAAGTGGTGTTGGTGGCCGGGCGCGGTGGCTCAAGCCTGTAATCCCAGCACTTTGGGAGGCTGAGACGGGCGGATCACGAGGTCAGGAGATCCAGACCATCCTGGCTAAAGCGGTGAAACCCCGTCTCTACTAAAAAAATACAAAAAAAACTAGCCGGGCGAGGTGGCGGGCGCCTGTAGTCCCAGCTACTCGGGAGGCTGAGGCAGGAGAATGGCGTAAACCCGGGAGGCGGAGCTTGCAGTGAGCCGAGATCCCGCCACTGCACTCCAGCCTGGGCAACAGAGCGAGACTCCGTCTCAAAAAAAAAAAAAAAAAAAAGAAAGTGGTGTTGGTAAAGTTAGCCTCACAAAATCAAAATAAAGCAAAAGATAAGCTTCACCAAAACCAGGACTTGTGTCTGTTTTTTTCGTTGCTGTATTGTTACCATATAGAAGAGTGCCTGACACATAATAGATGCTAAGTAAATAATATTTGAAATTAAAATGAAAATCAAATGGAAAATTTGAGCACAATACTGCTTGAAATGTAATATTGGCCCTTAATTACTCTCTATGATTGAGAAGGTCTGGGGACCTAGGGTTACATTTGCTAAAATGGACAGCCTCCATAGCAAGAGGAGTGAAGTGTGGGTTGTTGACAGAACCTGAATTTTTAATTATTATGATTATCATTGTTACTTTAAATTTTCTTAACAGCAAAAGCAGAACCTGGAGCCATTTGATAGCAGTTGTTTCTTTGTTCTTTTTTTCTTTTGGAATGCAATAGCATAACTGCAAATCAGACTGACTCTGCAAATAGA
Source organism: Macaca thibetana thibetana (assembly GCF_024542745.1). NCBI lineage: Eukaryota > Metazoa > Chordata > Mammalia > Primates > Cercopithecidae > Macaca > Macaca thibetana. The sequence continues at coordinate 108,521,357 of NC_065598.1, forward strand.
TACGGTTTTTTTTTTTTTTCCTTTTTTTTTTTTTTGCTACGGAGTCTTGCTCTGTCGCCCAGGCTGGAGTGCAGTGGCACGATCACGGCTCACTGCAAGCTCCGCCTCCTGGGTTCACGCCATTCTCCTGCCTCAGCCTCCCAAGTAGCTGGGACTACAGGCGCCCGCCAATACGCCCAGCTAATTTTTTTGTATTTTTAGCGGAGACGGGGTTTCGCCATGTTAGCCAGGATGGTCTCGATCTCCTCACCTCGTGATCCGCCCGCCTCGGCCTCCCAAAGTGCAGGGATTACAGGCGTGAGCCACCGCGCCCGGTCTAGATACTGTTTTTAAACTGATGTCGTTATCTCATTCTGTGTAAAGAGAAGAGAAGGGAGAACATTATCCAGTCACAAAACTTGTGTTAGCATTAATTGGTGATTATTATAATGTGCACAGCAGTTTTTACTTTTTCTAACATGCCACCATGTGATTTTAAGAAGAGGCAATCACAACTTCAGAATAGGAAAAGAGAAAATGCTCCCAAAGAGCTGCATTAAGAATACAATTTCTTAAGTTTTGTGTTCCTATAGCAAATTTGGATATAGTAACCAATGTTCAAGTGTACATGGAGGAATTTGCAGTAATTTTTTATTATCTCTTGGCCCCCACCTTCTTTTCCTGTACTTTAAATAGAATTATGTTCTTTAAATAAGTTGAAGGATGAATGAAGGAATTTCCCTACTAAAAGTTTTACTGTTATAAAGCCAACAAAATGCAAAAGGGAATTTAACGTAACATTTAGAAATGACATTGTATGACTAACAGCAAAAGAAAACGCAACTATGCCGGCTTTTTTGACCCCAATTGCCAGCAATCTGTAGTTTAGAACACTGACTCCTTGAAATGCTCTATTGTCTTAATTTTCTAGATAGAAGTCTCATGTAGTTTTCCACTTGTGTCTTTGGCTTCCTTCTTTCTCTCTCTCTTGTTTACAGGTTAATCTTATCCTAGCCAGTTTTAGGATATCGCGTCTCAATCTGTGCTCTTTCCTTAGGAGATCTTATCCATGTCTAACACTTGAAATACCACCTTACTCAGATAACTTTCAAAATTGTATCTCTAGCACAAGTTGTTCCTCCAGCTCCAGGCTTTTAGAATGAACTGCCTGCATGATGTATCTTCTTGTCCTGAAGGTACCTCAAACTCACTATGTTCAAAAGTAAAATCATAATTTACCTCTCCAAACAATGGTCTCTACCCATAGCACCACTATCTATTCCTGGCAGGCAAGCCTAAATCATTTCTGACACTTCTTTCCTCTCTTTTCCTTGCCATATTCAATTCATCAGTAAATCTCTCAATTTATCCTAAATATCTCTCACTTTTATTTCTCTCTGGCTATTCCACCATTAGTCTAGTACAATCTACTATCTCTTACCTAGACAACTTCAAAACCTAATAAGTCATCTTCCTGCATCTGCTTTTGCCCCCAGTCCATTTTCCACAGTGCAAGTCATTTCAAAATACACATATGAACATTTAATTCTCCTTGCCACCAATCATGGGGGAAGTTCAAAGTCTTAACAAAGCATTGAATGATCTACCTTTACTCACACCCTCCAGTCTCATCTCACTCTGAGCTTGCCTCAGCATCTTGTACTCATCTAGCTTTCCTTTAATCCCTGTTCTCTCTAAGCATCTTCCTGCCACAGGGCCTTTGACCATGCTTTCTTCTTGGCTTGGAAAGTACTTATCTCATTTTCCCTAGCTAACTCACACACACCATTCAAATCTTAGCTTATTTTTCTTAAGAAAGGCGTTTATGACTTCCTTGACTTGGTCAGCTCCTCCTATCTTACATGCTCATACTCCATTGTGTTGCTCTTTCTTATGTTCCTCACAATTTTTTTAACAATACATCTTTAATATACCTGTGTTATTACCTGCCTCCTTCACTAGAGTCTAAGCTACATGAGGACAAGGATTGTGGGTAGAGGTAGCTAGCTGCCCAGTTTCCACAGTTTCGAGTGGCTATCCAGTCAGGAATTAAATTTCTTGAACCACTGCAGTTTAACACTAAGAAGAATTACATTTCTTAGACAAATGAATTGAATTTCTAGCCAAATGAATGTGATTGAAAGTGATGTGCACCACCTCAGATCTCAGCTGTTTAGTCTTCCACAATATCCCTCACGTGGAAGTGACCTCTTCCATTATCTTTTCCTCTTCCTGCTAGCTAGAATGGAGATAAGCCTGAGAGTGACTTTGGAAACCATATGTTAAAAAAAGCCTGAGCCTCTGTCAGCTTATGTCCCTGATTGACTATAATATGAAGGACTACTGACATGCCAACCTGTTGACCCACTGGTACTGTTACATAAAGAAATGCACAACTTACATTTGTTTCCTACAGCAGTTTCCCTACCCCAACTATTTCAGGGATGATGTTTGTCTTCTTCACCACTTTATCCCTAGTGTCACCACAGTGCTTTGCACATGGTAGATACTCATGAGCTATTTGTTTAGTGAAATAGAAACTAGTCTTTCAATAAATATTTGTTGTATAAGTGATATTATTTTTATATCTACAGATTAAAAGTGGTGTATAATTGCTTGAAGAAAATGGGATAGACATACAAATAGTAGACTTTTGACTGAAATGACCAACCAATTTGACTTTTTGAAGTAATTTCTGCTTAGTAACAATAGTGAAACAAAATGGATGCCTAAGTGCATGTGAAAAAATGGTGAATCAACTAAGGTAAAAGAGTGTATGGTCATATCAAACAAATATTGTGAAGTCTTAGTCTAACACTTAGGAAGTATATTATTCAAAATAAAGTGTGTTTTGCAGTATGTACAATCATAGTGTAGTCTTTTATGGGATTCGCTGTTGTAAAACTTGAGAAAAAAATTAAATTGTTCTATGGTGAGATTACTTTCAGTTCTCCATTTACAGATTTTGTCTGTGTTGGGTGAGGTGCCATGTTGGCATCCATTTGTGTTGGTTGGATCTATTAGTGTGTTTATCAGAAATGAATGTGTGTGTGTGTGTGTGTGTGTGTGTGTGTGTGTGTGTGTGTGTGTTCTTGAAATCCTTGTTTAGTGGTCCGGGGGTAAGAAGGGGGTGATTCCTTTCCTCCCCACTATAAAGGTCATGCACACCACCTCCATAACAAAAGACAGGTTAATAAGAGAAAACCACATCTAACTTATTTGGTCATACTCTTACATGACATAGACGCCTTCAGAATAAAGACCCAAAGATGCAGAGAAAACTGTCTATTTCTATGCTTAGGTTCAATGAAGCAAGGGCAGCCATATAAAACTGTGATTACATAAAAAGGGTATGAGCTAATAGAAAAAGACTGAGTGGTGGAAACCTAGCAAGGCATGTCTGTTCAGATTCTTCTTGGCCTCTCTGTTCTAGCATTTCTTCTTCCCGTGTATGAGATAGACCTTTGCAGAATGAGGATCTTAATTTCCTTATGTCCACTTCTTTCTTACACAGAAAAATGGGGGGAAATTAGAGTAATGTTTTTAGGATTTATGATTGGCTTTGGAGAAAAAGGGTACTGATTTCTACGGAGTGCCTTGAGGAGGAGGGATTCTAGTTTCTGTGGCTAGCCTAGAAGGGAAACAGGTTCTGGTTTCTATGGCCAGTCTTGAGAAAGAGGAATTTTCATTTCTATGGCTTGCCTTAGGGAGGAATGAGGGGCAGGAGACAAGAGGGCAGAATGTCAAAGAGGAACTTCACTTCTGAGGCTACTTCTGAGGCCTTCACTTTAGGGTACTGTTTTCTGAATCCCAACAGTGGAATGTAAGGGTTACCTAACCCTGTTATTTAGAGAAGAGCTGGTTGTGCAAGAGAAACCATCATGAATTTGCACTTCACTCCAGGAATCACAAATTCACCATTGAAGAATCCAGGAAAGCGTTTCTGTGGTGGGAATAAATTAGGTTGTCAATTATTGGCAGCACCTGTTTTGGTGAGAATGTGTGTATTGGGGCTTGCACACTTGTGGGCCAGGAGTGTGCAAGTGTGTCTATACAAGTGCGGCTGGGGAGGGTGGGGGCCCCAGTCATCCAGGTGTCAGGGTAGAAGGTGGTGTGTCAGTTGGATGGCATGGCTTTTACTTTCTCTTTGTGTCCTCAAAGGCTGTCCCTAGGAGAGGATACACCCCCCCCACACACTACCCCATTACCCCAGTTTTGGGGAGGACCCTGATTTTAGTCAGTGGCCTCTGTCCTGTATGTATACTATGTCCCCTTTTCTGCAGAGCCCCAGTGGCCCAGGTAGCTTTAGGAAGGAGCAGGATGAAGGGAGGGAAGAGGCAGGAGGCAGGTCAGGGCCTGCATGGAATCGTGTGATTCTGTTGTCTTCAGGGTGCTTATTCCTGGTTACTGTGTCACTGGGGAGTGATTCAAGCCGCTGTGTGCTAGAAGGACCTGAAGAGTGTGCTACTTACATGGCTGCCATTTTTATTTATAATTCACCTGTTTTGTACTTGCTGTTCTCTGACCCTTCCCTGTACTTTCCCAACTAGATGCTCATTCTGCTGGGTAGAATCTCCTCTTCCTTTTCCCTCTATAAATACCCTATTTTCTCCATGTAAAAGTAATAAGAATATTTTGCTAGTTGCTTACTATGTGCAAGGTCTATTACCTCTATTTTCTCATTTAATCCTCATGAACATTTTATTCAGTGATTCTAAATTATCTCCATTTTATGTATGAGAAAGCTGAGGCTCTGAGTCTTTAGATAACTTGGCCTCAGTGAGAAAGCTGGCAAGTATCAGAGCTAGAATTTTGCTGAGAAACCTGACAAACTGGTTTCTGATATGTCCTGCTTTGTGAAATGATACTTCCTTCATGAAGCCATTTTTGATGTTCCCACCAAGATGTGATCCCTTCTTGCAACTTCCTGTGCATTCTTTACATGGCTCTGTTATCATATTCTGTACTTTATTATGAATATGTGTGTTTCCCTGATGCAGACTATGAACTCTTTGAGGGCAAGGACTGTATCTACCCATCTTGTTCTCCCCTTAAATGACTTTAGAAAAGTCACTTAACTTCTGAGTTAGTCCACCTTTATAGTGTGAAAAGGTTGGCCCAATCAGGGGTTGCTAACTCAGATGAGTATAGGGATCAAACATGCAACAAATAATTGAGATGGCCTATTCGGCTGACACATCCTGAAGAGCACAGCACTGTTTCAAGGGAGTGGCAGCTACACAGTTCCTACTGACTGACTGTGGTCACGCTGGAATGTTGGGCTGCTGTTGCCAGATCTTTTGATTTTCCAAGAGAAATCAGAAAGCTGGATTTTTAAAAAGTGATATCTCTTGATTTTTAAATGTTAGATCAACTAAAATACAGACTAGTTTTATATGGGCTGGATCTGAGTCAATGACTGGTAGATATTTGTTATGTAGAATGAAAATTCTATGTAAATGGATATTCTGATACTTATCAACTATTTTCTAGAAATCAGTGCTATTATCGGTACAATTTCCTATAATATTTAAAGGTTAAAAGAAGGGAAAAGAAATATCAAACCACTAAGGTTTTACTAACATTTTGGAACAACAGACATATATTTTAAAAACTAGTCTAGGCCGAGTGTGGTGGCTCACTTCTGTAATGCTAGCACTTTGGGAGGCCGAGGTGGGCAGATCACCTGAGGTCAGGAGTTCAAGAGCAGCCCAGCCAACATGGTGAAACCCTGTCTCTACTAAAAATACAAAAATTAACCGGGCGTGGTGGCACGTGCCTGTAATCTCAGCTACTCAGGAGGCTGAGGCAAGAGAATCACTTGAACCCAGGAGGTAGAGGTTGCAGTGAGCGAAGATCGCGCCACTGCACTACAGTCTGGGTGACAGAGTGAGACTCCTTCTCCAAACAAACCAATCAAAAAAACCCAAAACAAACGAAACCTAGTCTAAGAGCCTTTTCTCTGATTATCTGTATGTATATTTATAAACATAGTAGTATATGTAATTTACATGTGTATCACTGAATAGGTATATACATACGTTTATAAAGAATTTACAAATTTCATTACATTTTAAATTTATATGAATCTACTATTGCGTTTATAGAATATGTAAATTTATGTCATAGATTTAAAACACTTCTAAAGTCTCAGATTCAATTTCAGTTGAAAGAGGTGGAAAACTGGACAATGATCTCATTGCTTTGATACTCCAATTCCCTAAACTAGGCAAACCTTGGAAAATAAATGGCTTAAAATTGTTTTCTGCTTTTGCTAGAATTTGAAATGACTGTTGAATCTGTTTTGGTTATATCCTATATGCTAAGAATACTTTTGAGAAGCTATGTGTTGACAAGAATAAAAATGAACTAGATCAGCCCCTTCCAGTACATGCAAAACAATAGAAACGCTTTTCAAGTTTTATTGCAAGAGCTCTGAGTTTCTCAGGTCACCAGAGCTTTATGCTGAATATCACTATTGATAAACATCTAAAATTTGATATAAAGAACTCACTCACTGTGGACATGGCATAGCATGATGTATTGTAGGGATATAAAGACAGGTAACATTTTCAAGGAGCCATAGTTTAGTCAATTTCAAGTAAGAATGAATGTATTTGACACTATTTCATCAGCTTCTCAAGATTACCCAGGAGAATATAGGAATTTCCTTCCTGGATTGGCTTTAAGAATAGGCTAGACATTTATTCGATTAAATGGCATGCTTATTTTCTTTCTAACTTTGTTGATGCTCTGTGTTACAAGTTCTTTGGGGGTAAGAGTAATAAGAGTATTGTCTTAAATGAAAATAACTTCAAATTTCTTTCTTTTGGAGTTTGTTCTAGGTTGCAGGTTGCATTTTTAGTAAAAAGTAAACAAAGATGGTTATAAATTAGCCAGAAGAATGACCAGAGGGAGAGAATTAATACAATCTCCATGACATTCCACAGATTAGACAATGTTGGAACTAGAAGGGACTTCTGCGGTTTCTTGGTAATTACTCTAACCCTCTAAAGGAGTTAGACTAGTTATCTCCGAGACCCTTCACAGCTTACTTGACAAATGGGGCAGCTGGGTCCCAGGTCGAAGTTTATGTTTACTGTGGATCTCCCTCAGGGGAAAGGGAAACAGAGCTGATGATTAAAATGTGTAAATGAATTTGGATAACTTAAAATTGGTGGTAGTTTACATGTCACTTCAAATAAATGAGCAGAGTTCACCTAGTGCTTGAGATCCTAGAGATAAGTTTTCTGACATATCTATTTCTTTATTCTTAAACTAATTCTAACTTATCTTGGGTATCTATGTGGAAAGAATAAAACCAATAAAACCAAATGCCCCTAGCTCAGTGCCTGGTTCATTGCTGGTACTCAACATACATGTGTTTGGTGGCCTTGGGCAGTGATGGTCACTGTAGATTTTATTTTTCATGTTTTTAGTCTAGGTGTCTAACTACCGGCAGTGGAAGAAACTTTGTGATATTAGGAGAGTAAGTGTTCAACCAGGAGTGGTGTCTCATGCCTGTAATCCCAGCACTTTGGGAGGCCGAGGGGGGTGGATTGTCTGAGGTGAGGAGTTCAAGACAGCCTGGCCAACATAGTGAAACCCCATCTCTACTAAAAATACAAAAAATTAGCTGGGTGTGGTGGCAGACACCTGTAATTGCAGCTACTTGGGAAGCTGAGGCAGGAGAATCACTTGAAACCTGGGAAGCGGAGGTTGCAGTTAGCCGAGATCACGCCACTGCACTCCAGCCTGGGCAACAAGAGCAAAACTTCATCTCTAAAAAACAAAAAAAAAAAAAAAAGAGAGAGTAAGTGTTCTTTGACTCAAGCTTGTAATTCTTTTTGAGGCAGAAACTAACTGAACAATTATTTTGATTTTTCATCACAAAACTGCTACAAAAGGTTATATTTGACTTAGATATAATTTTTGCTAGCTCTATAAAAAGAAAAATTAATTTTTCCCTGGGATTTTATGTCCTACTAAAATTAGACAAATATGTAAAACAAATACATGTAAAATTTCATCAAACTCCAGACTTCCTTCATCTGTTTAAAGGGTAATGATGAATGTCAGGGAAGAGAATGTAATTGTGTATATTGTTCCCATTGTTCAGCACAGCTGGGAATAGGAAACAGGTGGTATTAAGTTTTAATCTTTCTCCTTTCATATCAGAATATTCATACGTATGGTTTTAAAAAAAATTCAGTGGGGGAATGGTATGCACTTTACTATTAATTGTGATAGAATTAATAGTGACTATTTCATGTGAACTATCTAATAATTATGGACTTTTCTTTTATGCTTTTCCTTTACATATCTATTGCGATAATCTCTTTACCAATACTATTTTTATTATGTTCTCTTGTTTAAAAACCCATAGAGAGGCCGGGTGCAGGGGCTCACACCTGTAATCCTAACACTTTGGGAGGCCAAGGCGGTCAGATCACTTGAGGCCAGGCATTCAAGACCAGCCTGGGTAACATGGTGAAACCCTGTCTCTACTAAAAATACAAAAATTAGCTGGGCATGGTGCATGCCTGTAATCCCAGCTACTTGGGAGGCTGAGGCAGGAGAATTGCTTGAACCAGGGAGGCGGAGGTTGCAGTGAGCCGAGATTGCCCCACTGCACTCCAGCCTGGGCGACAGAGCAAGATTCTATCTCAAAAAAAAAAAAAAAAAAAAAAAAAAGCCTATAGAGAATGCTTATAGCTTTAGTGGTTATAACGGGAAGTTCTAGAGAGATAGAAGGTACATATCTGAGTCTCTACCTTTTGCTGGCTGTGAGACTTCTGTAATGTTATTTATTTCATCAGTGGCTCAGTTTCCTTATAAACAAAGTGGGGGAATATATTACAAATTCACCGATAGTACGATTGTGAGGGATAAATGAGACTTTTTTTTTTTTTTTTTAGACGGAGTCTTGCTCTGTTGCCCAGGGTGGAGTGCAGTGGCTCAATCTCAGTTCACTGCAAGCTCTGCCTCCCGGGTTCACGCTATTCTCCTGCCTCAGCCTCCCAAGTAGCTGGGACTACAGGTGCCCACCACCACTCCTGGCTAATTTTGTGTACTTTTAGTGTAGATGGGGTTTCACCGTGTTAGCCAGGATGGTTTCGATCTCCTGACTTCAAGTGATCCGCCTGCTTCAGCCTCCTAAAGTGCTGGGATTACAGGCATGAGCCACCGCGCCCGGCCAAATGAGACAATTTTTAAAGCTCTTAGTCTAGTGCCTGACATGAGGTTACAGCCAAAACTAATTTCCTTTCTGCCCCATACACTACTTAGCATCTCAGTGCCATGCATTTACTACCCCCACAGAGATGGCCCTTCACTCTTTAATGCCACAACCTTTCAATTCATCATAATCTTGCTCAAAACCCACCTTTTCCGTGAAATTGCCTCAACCCCATTTAATTTAGGACCCCCCATTATTCTGGAGCCTCTTTTCAGCATTCACACTATCAGTTTGCACAATCCTTTGCACCTGCAGATATATAGCTTTGTAATAGTTCTTGAGTCATTTGCTGCGTGTTTTGCCCCCTACAGTAATTAGTTTCAAAGCTCTTCAGGGGCAGTGAGGAATTCATCTCCTACTTTGTCTGTAACACCCTTCCTATATCACCCTTGGCCCCAGCCTTGAGAACATAGTTTCAAATCCTTGATGAATAAATGAATCAATGATATGTAATGAAATTACATTTTGCAGCTATGAGAAGCAAAATATCAAATAGATGCAATTATATGCCTATGACCTAAAACAGCAGGGCTGGGCACGGTGGCTCATGCCTGTAATCCCAGCACTTTGGGAGGCTGAGGCAGGCGGATCACTTGAGGTCAGAGTTCGAGACCAGCCTGACCAACATGGAGAAACCCCATCTGTACTAAAAATACAAAAATGAACTGGGTGTGGTAGCAAGTGCCTGTAATCCCAGCTACTTGGGAGGCTGAAGTGGGAGAAGCGCTTGAACCAGGGAGGTGGAGGTTGCAGTGAGCCAAGATCGTGCCACTGCACTCCAACCTGGGTGACAGAGCAAGATTCCATCTCAAAAAATAATAAATAAATAAATAAATAAATAATTATTAAAATAAAACAGGAGAGTGGGTGTTCTGACAATGAACAAATATTTGTGATTATTTTTATATTTTATAAGATGAGAATGAAAGAGGAAAATGCATCATTGTGTGATTGCAATAGCAACGTTAGCATAACAAATATATCACATTACAAAATGCTCTCTTGTCACAGAATGAGTGTCAAAACTATGATACAGCTCTGTAACCTTGGACACGTTAATTAACCTCTCGAGTGTTCAGTTTCTCCATGTGTAATATAATTGAGGAGGTGGATTATATTGCCTGTCTGCTCTCAATTCTGCCATTTTATGGTTTTCAGATTACATACTTCAGCCTAAATTGGCAGTGTGGCAGTGTGTGTGTGATGTGAATTCTGAGGATGTGATATCTTAGTAGTCACCAACTGGTGCCTTTTGGGGGGTCTCCCAGTATGTATTAAACATATGTGGCTTGTGTCTCAAGTACATGATGTTACGATCTGTTCCCAGAGAGACCAAAAGATTCTAGGGCTAGGATAAAAAAGATTCAACATTTTCGAGGAGGCTAAGGATGATGAAAGAAAGAGAAACTGAGTAAATAATTTTTAGTTCAGGAGTAGAATGAAACAGGTAAAACAAGGCCAGCATTTGCTTTACCAAGAGGTAGGCATATTTCCCACTCCCTCACTCCCTCTCTCCCCTTCATTTACCTCTCTACACCCCAGCGATCCTGCCCCCAAGCCCCTGCCACCAAAAATGAAAGTTATCATTAACTACAATTCATGACTCGAAGTTATCATTTAAAAAATATTACTCTTAAGCATAGAGACTTGGCCATTTCTTTAAAAAGGCATGTAAAAATTGTATTAACACATGAAAGTAGAAAGAAATGTAAATTTATACCAAATAATACAAATCACTTGCAAATCTACCAGTGCCCTAGGTTAATGAGATTAAAGAATTGTAAGAGACTAATGAGGGATTTATTCTGCAAACACCAGCCCGGAATTAAAAAAAAAAAACAGACTATATTGATTCATAAAAACATTTGTTCCTAATGATGGGATGAAAATTACTTATTCAAAAACAACTCTTTGCCATGCCTTTAAAAAAAAAAAAAAAAAGCAAAAGGTCTCTATCATTACTAGATTATGCTTTTCATGTAAATGGAAATCATTTAAATGTATAAATGAAAATATGGAGAATATGTGTGGTATAAGAGATCTTCCATAACGAGAACCAGTTTTTGAAAATATGTAGTTTGCCATGTAATAATAAACCAAAATGGCATTTTAGAGCTTGGCACCTTATGTAGCACACTGAACATATGTCTGCAATCAAAAGATTATCTAAAATTCTTACCATTTAGCTATCCCTGGCATAAAATAACTATAGAAACATGCTGTTGTATCCCCAAGGGCCAATGAGTGGAGCTCAAAGGAAATAGAGAGAAGCAACCTGAGAAATTTCTCTAGGATGGTTTACGGTCTCAAGAGAACTACAAGCCTTTTACCAAAAGACTGGGAGAAAAAGAACAAGAGTTTCTCTAGGTCAAGAGAACATGTAGTGAGAGTAAAGGCAGAAGAATAAGGAATTGAGGTCAGAGAGTGGGATATTGGAGTTAAGGATTTCTGATATAGAGTAGTTTTGAGGAATGGCAAGAAATACAGGTCCACTATGGTAGTGGGTAGGTGGAGTGTGATGAAGGTAAATGTTACAGGAGTTAGAGGCTTAAGGTATTGTAAATGCAGGGTGCTGAGTGGACTGACAATTCATAGGGATCTTTATTGATTGAACAAATAGTGAGGGCCAATTGTGTGGAAAGTATTGTAGAAGATATAACCATAAATGAGGAAAATACAGTTCCTGACTTCATAGAACTTCCATTCTAGCAGAGGAGACAACTAATTTCATCACAATATGACCAATGTTACTTCTCAAAAAACAGAGAAATACATTTAGGCAAAGGACATCTTTCCTCTCCGGTAGCAAATAATAATGTGATTATCTCTAGGAGACTTGTCTTTGCTCATCATTTTTCTATCATTTTTCAAGTCAAAAATCTTTTTCTGGAAGCCATAGTTATAAATCCCAGTTCATAGATGAAAATAAAATAGACTCAGAGAAGTTAGGTGATTTACTCTATGTCATATAGCTAGTGAGTGGCACAGCTAGGATTCAAAACTGTATCTGTCATAGTTGCAGTCCTGCTATGGCAATGTAAAGTGACTACAGCCTATTTTTCCAGTAAACTGTAACTGAAAACTATGGAAAAACACACACAAAAAATCTACCTGAGGGCTCCAAAAAAGTTAATAAAACAGGAAGATAATTAACGCAAGTCAAAATTGGAAGAAATAACATGCATGGTAGTTAGTTTTCCTTGTGTGTGTGTGTGTGTTCCTTTGTGCCAAGGTTTGGTCCAAGTCACACAGTGCTGTGGTGATGTTGAAGGTTAAAACTCGGATAGAAATCTCATCAACTTTCTGGTCAAAGAAATAAGGGCAATGAGCCCCACAAGACTGGAGAGTGTGGGAGGAATTACAAACGGAAGAAAACTGAAGGGGTCCCCTAATTCTGCATAAATCACAGCTGAATCCCTGAGCTACTCATGCATGGGATAGACCATAATGAGCAAAGTAAAGGCTTTGAGAACTGAAGTGAGATCATAACCACCCATACAAGTCTTGGGTTAACCTTGAATAATGCCTTCAATGGACAGATAAAAATAATTCTTAGAGGAATAAAATAAAATCCAATATTTCAGAAACTTAATGAGGTATGATTTACATACTATAAAATTCACCTGTTTAAAATTTAAAACTAAATGATTTTTGAGAAATTTACTGAGTTAGCCGTGCAACCATCACTACAGTTTAGTTTTGAACATTTCCTTCACCCCAATAAGATCCCATTTCCTGATTACAGTTAATTTCTATTCTTATCTCTACTCCCAGAAAACTACTAATCTACTTTTTGTCTCTATAGATTTACCTTTTCTGGACATTTCATATGAATGGAATCATACAATACATAGTATTTTACATCTAGCTTCTTCCACTTAGCATAATGATTTTTAGGTCCATCCATATTGTAGCATATATCAGTATTTTGTTCTTCTTAATGGCTGAAAAGTATTCCATTATATTCCACCCATAGAAGATTTGAACTGCCACCCATAGAAGGCAAGACAGAATTTATGAGCTGAATCTAACAGGATGATTACCTGATAAAACAAAATGTAAACATTATTCAGAGAAGTACAACAGGATAATTTTATAAACAACATAATAACCAAAATGTCCAAGAATTGCTCTAAACTGGACATACTTAAATCCAGTAAAAAAGTTACCAATTCTCAAGAGAGAATACATTCAGCAGATGTGAACTTTGAAAAATCCAGATGTTGGAATTATTAGAAACATTAAAAGAAAATGCATTCAAAATGAGTGGATAGATAAATGTTCTCAGCAGAAAAATAGGAACTATAACAATGAACAAAGTGGAAAATTTAGAACTGAAAAACACAACATTTGAAATACAAATTTTACCAGTTGGGTTCAATAATAGACTAGAGATGACAGAGGAAAGAACCAGTGACCTAGAAAACAAGTCAGTAAATAGTGTCCAATCTGAGGAACACTAAGACAAAGAAGATTGAACTATTGAACAAAATGAACACACTTCAGGAACTTCTGAGTCATTATAAAGAAGTATAGCATTCATTCAGGTCATTAGAGAGAGAAAAGTGCAAAAAATAATTTAAGGAATAATCACTGAAAGCATTTCACGTATAGTAAAACATAAATGAACGTAATCAAGAAACTTGGTGAACCCAAAACAGAATAACTCGGAAAATACCATGCCCAGACTACTGAAAACCAAGATAAATGTAAAAGTCTTAAAAACAGTCAAGAAAAACATCATATGATATATGTGGAACAATGATTTGAACACCTATGGATTTCCCATCAGAAATCATGAAGGCTGGAAGATGGTGGCACAACATCTTTAAAGTGCTGAAAGCAAATTAACTGTCAACCCAGAGTTTTATATCTGGCGAAAATATGTTTTGTAATTGAAGGTGAAATGAAGACATTCTCAGAAAAAGGGAAAATGAGAGAATCTGTTACCTGCAGATGTGTTTTACAAGAAATGCTAAAGGAAGTTCATCAGGATGAAGGAAAATTATACCAAAGGGAAACTGAAATCCTTACGTTTGAAGAAAGAGCAACATTATACTTACATGAATAAGTATAAAAGCCTATTTTTCTCTGAAATTCTTTAACATATATTTTCATATTGAAATCAAAGGTATAAGATTTGGTGGCGTTTTCAATGTAAATAGATGTCAAACTTATTAAAAACATAAAATAAATGAGAAAAGAAACCTACATGGTTGTATGGCTTCTATATTTTACTTGAAGTGGCAAAATTCTGCTTAAGAGTGGCTAGCTCTTAAATAGACTGTAGCCATATACAGGGTTGGTGAAAAAGTAATTGCATTTTTTTCCATTACTTTTAATGGCAAAAACCGCAATCACTTTTGCACCAACTTTATACATGTATATGCACACACACACGCAGAAATCCTAGAGAAATGATTAAAATATAATTCAAAAAGAAATTGCAAAAAGGCCAATATGTAAGTTGAAACAGAATAGTAAAATATATTTAATCCAAGAGAAAGCAGGAAATGTCAGGCCTAATCAAATGTCAGGTCTAAATCAAATCGTGCTAAAAATTACATTGAATATAAATAATCTCAACACACTAATTCAAAGACAGATTGAAAATTGGATAATAAAAATATGAGCCAATTATATGCTGTCTACAGGAAATGCACTTTAAATATAAAGACATACATATGTCAAAAATTAAATGATGGGAAAAGATACACTATGCCAACACTAATTTTAAAAATGCCATAGTGGCTATATTAATATCAGATAAAGTAAATTTAAAAGTAAGGAATATTTGCAGGGATAAAGAAGGAATCTGTGATTATAAAAGAATCAGTACACAAAGAAGAGATAACAATCATATATGTACATGCAGCTAACAACAGATCTTCCAAATACACCTGATAAAAAGTAAAAGAACTGAAAGGGGAAATGGACAAATCTGCAATTGTACATGGTAACTTTAACACACATATATCAGTAATTGACAGAAATATTAGGAGCTGAATATGGTAATAGAAGACTATCACCAACTTGAATTCATCTTCTTACCAAGTGTACATGGAATATGCCCTAAGACAGATTATTCTGGGCTATAAAACAAACTTTAAAAATGTGAAAGAATTGAAATCATACAAAGTATGTTTGCCAATCATAATTAAATTAAAGTAGAAATCAATAATAGAAGGATATCTGGAAAACCTTCAAATATTTGGAAGACACCACTAAGTAACCTATGAATAAAAAAGGGAGACCCAAGGGAAATTAGAAAATATTTGGATTAAATTAAAACATTTGAGACATGCCACTAAAGCAACTCTCCAAGGGAAATGTATAACACTAAATGCATGTGTTAAAAAAGAAAAGGTTCTCAAAATAATGGTCTAAGCATCTTTAAATATTTGTCCTTCTGTGACTGGCTTATTTCACTTAAAATAATGTCCTCAAGGTTCATTCACGTTGCTGCATGTTGCAGTTTTTTCCTTTTTTCAAAGGCTGGTTAATATCTCATTGAATGTATATACCATATATTCTTTATATTTTATTTTTATTTTATTTTTTATTTTATTTTTTAGATAAAGTCTCACTCTATTGCCCAAACTGGAGTGCAGTGGTGCAATCTTGGCTCCTGGGTTCAAGTGATTCTCCTGTCTGAGTCTCCCAAGTAACTGGGACTACAGGTGCGTGCCACCATGCCTGGCTAATTTTTTTGTATTTTTAGTAGAGATGGGGTGTCACCATTTTGGCCAGGCTGGTCTTGAACTCCTGACCTCAGGTGATCCACCCGCCTCGGCATCCCAAAGTGCTGGGATTACAGGCATGAGCCACCGCGCCTGGCCTATATCACATATTCTTAATTCATTCATTTAGTGATGACATTTAAGTTGTTTCCACAACGTGGCTATCATGAGTAGTGCTGCAATAAAAAGATTGCTAATATCTCTTAAAGATCCTGATGTCAGTTATCTGGGATGAATACCAAGAAGTGGGATTGCTGAATCATGTATGAGTTCTACTTTTTATTTTTTGAGGATACAGTATACTGTTTTCTATGGCAGGTGCAGCATTCTGCATTTCCACCAACAGAGTACAAAGGTTCCAATTTTTTCACATTCTCACCAACATTTGTTGTCTTTTGTTTTGGTAATAGCCCTTCTAACAGGTGTGAGGTGATAGCTCATTGTGGTGTTGATTTGCATTTCCTAGATGATGTTGAACATCTTTTCACATACTTGTTAGCCATTTGTAATCTTCTTTGGAGAAATATCTATTCAAGTCTTTAGACCATTTTTTAATGGTACTACTAGGGTTTTTTTGCTGCTGAGTTTATTTTTAAAATAATTCCATATTAACATTTTGTTAGTTTACAACTGCACTACTATAAACATCAATCTAATTAATATTCTTGTAGCTACATCCTTGTACACACATGTGATGATTTCTGTGGGATAAATTGCCAGAGGAGGGTCAATGAGTAAAAGCATTTTGAAACTTTGGATATATAATTGGCAATTTGGTAAATTCCTCTTGCAAACATTTTGTTTCCTTGGCTCTTGGGTACTATTATTCTTTTGGTTTTCCTTTTACATCATTGACTATCCCATTTCCTATTCTAGATTCTATTCTTCTTCCCAACCTCCAAATGTTGGAAAGCCCAATAGCTCAGTCCTTGGAGCTCTGCTTTATCTGTAATGGGTTTCTATATAATCTCAGCTGGTACCATGACTGCGAAATTTATATCTCTAGCCCAGGCCTTTCCCTGAATCCCAGGCTATCCACTTGGATATCTAAAGGGCATTTTAAACTTAACATGTCTGCAACCATTATTTTTATTCCTACCCCCTCCTCAATCAGCTCTTCCCTTATTATTATTCAGTCGCTTAAGCCAAACACAGAAATATCTTTGATTTTCTCTCTCTTCCACAATCCACTTTGAATCCATCAACAAATCCATTCTAGTCTACATTCAAAATATAACTCAAATCTGAAAACTTCTCACCATCTCTGCTTTAACCACTCCAGCCCAAGACACCATCATATCTCAACTGAACTACTGCAACTGGATCCTAAGTGCTCTCACCCTCACCCCACTAAAGTCTATTCTACATACCATAGGATGAACAATCCTTTGAAAATGCGAGTAAGACTATGCCAATGACCTAGTCAAAGTCTTCCAGTTGGCCAGGCATGGTGGCTCATGCCTGTAATCCCAACACTTTGGGAGGCCAAGGCTGGAGGACTGCTTGGGCCCAGGGGTTTGAAACCAGCTCAGACAGCATAGCAAGACCTCATCTCAAAAACAAACAAACAAATGAAAAAAATCCTTCAGTGGCTTCCCAGTACACTTATGAAATCCATAGTTCTGTGTTCTGTACACACTGGCCTCCTTGCCATTTTGTTTGTTTGTCTGTTTTTTCTCCAGTTGCTTACAAAAGCACTCCTTGCTATTTCTTGATTGCCCCCAAGGACCTTTTCTCTTGCAGTTGCCTTGTTTTTTTATTTCATTCCATTTTCTGCTCAACTGTTACCTCCTCAAGACCTCTTAGACCATTCTATATAAGACAGCACCTTCTGCCACTCTTTGCCTCCTTATCCTGCTTAATCTATTTGTCATAGCATTTATCAGTAACAAATACAATATATATTTATTTGTTAATTTATTTTTGCCTCTTAAGAATGTAAGCTCTACAGGTGGCAAGGCCATGTTTCTATTTTCTTCATTGTTATGTGTAACAAGCCCTCAATGAATAAATAAATTAATGAGGCTGATTGCTGTGATCTGAATGTTGGTGTCCCCTTAACCAAATTTGTATGTTGAGACCTTATGCCTAATGTGGTGGTATTAACAGGTGGAGCCTTTAGGAGGTGATTAGGTCGTGAAGGTTGAGACTTGTATTAGTGTCCTTATAAAAGAGACTTCAGGGAGCTTGTTTGCCTCTTCTACCATGTGAGGATGGCGTGAGAAGGTGCCATCCGTGAGGCACAAGTCCTCACCAAACACCAAACCTGGTGCTGCCTTGACCTTGGACTTCCCAGCCCCCAGAACTGTAAGAAATAAATTTCTATTGTTAATAAATTACCCAGTGGCCAGGTATGGTGGCTCATGCCTGTAATCTCAGTACTTCGGGTGACCAAAATGGGAGGATCACTTGAGCCCAGGAGTTTAAGACCAGCTTGGATAACACAGTATGACCTCATCTCTACAAAAAGTAAAAAAATTAGCTGGACATGGTGGTGCACGGCTGTAGTTCCAGCTACTTGGGAGGCTTAGATGGGAGGATTGCTCGAGCCAAGGAAGTCAAGGCTACAGTGAGCCATAATCACACCACTGCACTCTGGCCTAGGTGACAGAGTAAGTCCCTGTCTCAAAAAAAAAAAAAAAAAAAAAAAAAAAAAAAAAAAAAAAAGAAAAAAAAGAAAAAAAGAAGAAGATCTATGTGGAGATTTTTTCTTTCTTAGTGGTACATAAAACAATGTGCATCCTACAATTGATAGCATCAAAGATTTGATGAAGCATGCTACTTGAGCTGCCTGTCATTTGTCTACCATTTTATTTTATTTTATTTTATTTTATTTTTTCTGAGATTGAGTCTCCCCCTATCACCTAGGCTGGAGTACAGTGGTATGATCTGGGCTCACTGCAACTTCTGCCTCCTGGGTTCATGCGATTCTTGTGTCTGCCCCCTGAGTAGCTGGGATTACAGGTGCCCGCCACCACGCCCGGCTAATTTTTGTATTTTTAGTAGAGACAGGGTTTCGCCATGTTGACCAGGCTGGTTTCGAACTCCTGACCTCAGGTGATCCGCCCACCTTAACCTCCCGAAGTGCTGGGATTAGAAGCATGAGCCAGTACACCTGGCCTGTGAACCATTTTAGGTCCAGAATAAGTAGAGGACCTGGTGCTTGCCTTTGAAAATCTAACAAAGTGATAAGTCCGAATTGCATAAATCTTTTTAATTTTGGGATAAATCCGGTAGGAATCATTTCACAAAAGTATCAGATTAGTAGTTTTCTGGTTGGGTTTGATGGGCCTGGCTCAGGGGTTCCCAGGCTATGAGTGAGAAAGGAAAGATAGGGGATATTGAACTTAGCCAGGAAGGCTTTTTGGCCCATACTGCAACCCCAGTGGAGCAGCTCTTCCCTTACCTATATTACATTATAGGTTTCCTTGATCTTCCCATTATTTCACTTGAATAAAAATGCTCTTGATTAAAATAAACGTAATTATTCGAAAACTACTGTTTTAAATGTTGAGAGAAGGGCCAAAGAGTATGTGCTAGAATTGTAGAAGAAGCCTTTCATTCAATATGTAGAAGGAAATTAGATAATGCTCTTTTATATTTATATAGTACTTTACATGCTTCCAAATGCATTTGCATATATTATCCCACTGAAGCTTTATTACATCACCAAGAGTTAGGCAAGTCAGCTAGCACTATACTCATTTTACAAATGGGAAATGTATTATCTGTAAGTTATTCAAGATTACATTACTAGTTACTATAATCTATGGAAGAGCCAGAATTCAAGAATCAGAAATCAAAGTATTCTGATTCCAGTAGGAGAGCATTAACAGAATATGGACTCTTTCACAAGTAAGAAAACTTAATTTCTCTCAAAGACTTTGATTCTCATAAAGCATATTAATTTAAGGTTTTCCTTTCAATCATATTTATCTACAGGTCAAATCTAATCCTCGTATTACATTGTTCCTATACCTAAAGCTTTCTAGCTCAGAGTTTTCTCTCCTTTGATACCGTGAGAAACAGCATAATGTGGTCACATTGTAATGTGATATAGCTGATATTTTTTCAAAAAATCGTGATGAGTAGATGCCTCTACCAGATTGCAAAAAAAGTTATTTTAATGGTCTTTTATTACAGAATCATAAGGTAACGGATGAGGAGACTGGATTTAACAGACTGAATCTGGCAGCTTAACAATAATCAGTGTGCCAGACACAATTACTCTGTGCCAGACACATTACCCAAATCATTTCATTTGATTTCTAACAACAACTCTATTTCATGAGATGATTGATAGCTCCTGAGCTGACTCCCTTCAGCACTATCACCCACTCCCTCCCTGAGGACATTCCATAGGAGATCAACCTTGAACAAAAAAAAAATCTTTTTTTTTTTTCATCAAAAACATTCAATTTTAAGAGACAGTTGTATGCTTTAATATTACACTTCAGCTTTTACTACCATTTAA
This sequence comes from Macaca thibetana thibetana, assembly GCF_024542745.1. Taxonomy (NCBI): domain Eukaryota; kingdom Metazoa; phylum Chordata; class Mammalia; order Primates; family Cercopithecidae; genus Macaca; species Macaca thibetana. Next base: position 108,541,788 of record NC_065598.1, read on the forward strand.
ACTTTAACATTAGGCATGTACAGCTAAGATCTGGAGAGCCTTTATCTGACAAGTAAGTGAGGTACTTCAAGACACTATAAATTTAACCGTATAGTGCAGCTTTTGAAGGAATAAAATGAAGATTACCCCAAAAGGCAAATTCTCAGGGATGGAAAGATACTTCAGACTTGCAGTCCGGTTTTATTGACACAAGAATCGACTCAGAACAAATGTGAGAACTCTGGGGCTTTCTCAGGCCTTACAGGAGTCCTCTCCCCTAGGCAACATGAGGTTAGACTGATTTCATATAGTTAGAATCTGCCCAGTATTTTGCTTCTGCATTCACCAGCCCCCATAGTTGAGACTGCTTTGCCTTGCCTCAAATTCTGAGACCAATTCTGCTTTTATACAAGAGAAATAGAAGGAAAATAATGACATCTGTTAAGTACTTTCTCTGTGTCAGCCACATGATCCAAATCATTTCATTTGCTTCCTCACAACAGCCCTGATGATTGCCAACACACAGCACTTACGACAGTAAATTCTATACACAGTTTTTGACTGATTGAACAAACATGCGAAGTAGTTCTTCATACGTATTCCCATTTTATAATCGAAGAAATAGATGCTCAGATGGGTTAAATATGTTGCCCACCATTATAGAGGTGATTAATTTCTTCGTCTCTGTCTCCTTGTCTCCTTCCCTTCCTTTTTTTACCTTTTGCACGTTTTAGAAAATTCTCAGAGGTTATACATAATTGGCATTGAGAGCCTAAACATTACAAAAGTAGAGAATGTTAAAAATGAAAGTCTCTGTGTCTTTGTCATTCTCTATCCACTTTCCAGAGATAACAACTATAAGTAATTTGGTGTGTTCATGTCCTTTTCATTGTATCAAGCAAATCTTATCACTGTTGCTGTGGCTCTGGGTTGAAGCTTGTAACTCCTGGATTCACATAACTCGACTTTGTCTTGTTCTTTTGTTCCAGGCTCCCATTCTGTACCCCCAATTGAGCAACTATTTTTATTATTGTATCCTCATGCTTTTGTTTCTGCTACTGTCAGCAAGAGTATGTTGGTGTTGTTTATAATAAGGGTATTACTCTAGCTGCGTTTAAAAAAAATAAACCTTTTCTATTTAATTTGCTAGTGTACACTTGGCAGATGTGACAGACAGTGGAAATGTACTGTGCACCAACTGCTTTATGACTGTGGTAGCAGTTGAAAAGGTAAGCATGGCGGCAGTATGCACTAAAACTGATAAATGGATTGTAAAGAAAAGCAGTACACAATCAAAGAACTGATAACTACTTGTCTCTGCACTCTGATTTGATGGGCTACTATGATAGCGCCTCAGTCTTTCCGGAGGCAATCTGTGTTTTTGCAGAAACAGGTAAGCTATCTTAATAGATCTTTAGTTTATCATCAAATTTCTCCTTTCATTGTGTCTTGCAGTAATTTATCTTTTACAAGGGATCTGTACTGATTCAATTTCCAGCAAATTTCTCCCCAACATGTTCCTTATTCAGCCATTTAACTATCTCTTCAGTAAGTCAGTTCTAAGGACCAGCCATCACTATTCTGTGACCACATTATTTTCTTCCTCATCTTCTTTTATTACCTACAGAACTCTCTCCTTTTGCTCCCCACCCCTACCAAATAATCTTCAGTATTTTAAGCTTTCCTGATGAGTTTTTCATTTAGTTCTTTTAACTTTCTTGCCTACTCATCATGAGACCCATGATATCTCTTTATTAACTCAAATAATGTCTTATTTATTTGATATTTTGTTAAGTCTGCAAAGCTCATTCTCTCTTTTATTTATTTATTTTTTTTTTTGAGACAGGACAGGATCTCACTCTCTTGCCCAGACTGGAGTGCAGTGTTGTGATCACAGCTCACTGCAGCCTTGATTTCCTGGGCTCAGGCCATCCTCCCACCTCAGCCTTCTGAGCAGCTGGGACCACAGGCACACCACCGTGCCCAGCTAATGTTTTTAATTTTGTAAGAAATCAGGGGTTGGCCGGGAGCAGTGGCTCACGCCTATAATCCCAGCACTTTGGGAGGCTGAGACGGGCAGATCACCTGAGGTCAGGAGTTCGAGACCAGCCTGACCAATATGATGAAACCCCGCCTCTACTAAAAATACAAAAATTAGCTGGGTGTGGTCACATGCACCTGTGATCCCAGCTACTCAGGACACTGAGACAGGGTAATCACTTGAACCTAGGAGGTGGAGGTTGCATTGAGTCAAGATCTCACCATTGCACTCCAGCCTGTGTAACAAGAGCGAAAATCTGTCTCAAAAAAAAAAAAAAAAAAAAAAAAAAAAAAAAAAAAAAAGGAAGGAGATGGGAAGGGAGTGGAGGGAAGAGGGCTTGTTATGTTCCCCAGGCTGGTCTAACAGGAGGGGAGGGGGTGGGGAGGAGGGGAGGAGAGGGAAGGGAAAGAAGGCTTGCTGTGTTGCCCAGGCTGGTCTTTAACTCCTGAGCTCAAGCAATCCTCTCACCTCAGCCTTCCGAAGTGCTGGGATTACAGGTGCGAGCCACCACGTCCAGCCCTGCAAAGCTCATGCTCACCAAGAAAGAAAGGTCCTATCATTCTGTTCCTTTGATTTTACTCCTAGGCCATGAAACATTTCTGAGTAAAGTGACAAAACCATGATGAACAAGTTCACAATACACTTTGGCTATTGAACTTCAGCTGGATTTTGCACTTCGCTTAGTAGTTCTTTCAGCCTTTCTTAAGCTATTCTGATAATTTCCTATGGTAGATGCCTAAGCTTTATACAGTCTAGTATCTCAACTCTAAACATGGTTACTTAATTCCATGGATAAAACTGAAGCCATGAAGTGTGGGCTCTGACCCTCCCTGGTTTCCCTCTAAGTAGATTTTTATTGCCAAGCTTGCCTCCACACCAATATCGAAGCATCTAACATCCTATTTTGGTTCTGGAAGAAATACCTCTCGCACCTTGCTGCATCAATGATCCCCTCTCTGCAATGTCAATCTCTTTTCTGTTCCCTCAGAATTCTCCACAATATTGCTTGAAATTGTATATCTCCTAAAACTGCCATTTCATTTCCCCCCCACACCCTTTACTGCCAATATTTTAGGCTATTTTTAAGGTTTCCATTCCTTAATGCTTGTTTGTATTCTTTAACATCTGGCTTCTAATCTCACAACTGTACTAAAATTATTTCTTTAAAGTTCCAATGTTCTGATAATAGTTTTATATTGTGACTTTTCCAGTTGTCATCCTCTTAGCCCTCTCTAAGGCATAGACTCTGTTGTCTCTTTATATTGAGGAACATCTCTATTGTGGACCTCCTTCTACCTTTAGGTGCCCTACCGCATTAAAGTCTGCTATATATTGTGAGCTTTTGTATGGAGAATTGAGGGTGTTTATTTACACAAAGATCTGTACTTGAATATTTATGGGGGTTTATTCAAAATAGTCAAAACCCAAAATCAACCGAATTGTCCTTCAATGGTTGAATGGATAAACAAATTGTGGTACATCTAGAAAATGGAAAATTACTTGAGAATAAACATGAACAAACTACTGATAACAAACAAAAACCATGAATGATCCTCAAAAGCATATGGTAAGTGAAAGAAGCCAGACACCTATTGCATACCTGACCATTCAATTTACATGATATTCATGAAAGGCAAAACTACAGTTACAGGAAGCAGATTAGTGGTTGCCAGGATCTGAGGTTGTGAGAGGGTATTGACCACCAAGGGACAAAAGGGAATGTCCTAGAGTGATGAATATTTTCTATGTAATGATCATGGTGGTGGTGGTTACATGACTGGATACATTCTTCGCTGATATTTCAGAATTTTACTGAATATAGATCATATCTCACTAAACTCACAAAAAGTTAAATATAGTAAATCAGAACTAGTGCAACTATATTAATATCCTCATATACTTGCAATGAAAAAAAATTTATGGTTATTCAAAATATTCCATTATAGTCCCAAATGCATTATAAATTTATTTTTAAATCTACCACTGAATTCAGTGACGTTAGTTAAATAGAACATACTTTTTGAATAAAAACTGACTCAGATTAAGAAAACAAAAGTAATAAAAAATAAATAGAACATAGTTGCCCAGGCTGGAGTGCAGTGGTGCCATCTTGGCACTGCAACCTCTGCCTCCTGGGTTCAAACAATTCTCCTGCCTCAGCCTCCTGAGTAGCCGGGATTACAGGCACCCATCACCACATCAGTCTAATTTTTGTATTTTTAGTAGAGACAGGGTTTCACCATGTTGGCCAGGCTGGTCTTGAACTTGTGAGCCCAAGTGATCTGCCCGCCTTGGCCTCCCAAAGTTCTGGGATTACAGGTATGAGCCACCATGCTGAGATGGCCTAAAGACTGTGTTTACAACTATCATAGATTGATTTAACTATTTCATTCTTGAGGACTACTAGATCATTTCACCAAGTAGGCAGACAATTCAGATTGTCTGAATGACAGACTACAGTATCTGGAGGTGGGGAGTGATGGCTTCTTGTGAGATAAGACCCTTTTCTTGAGGGAACACTCTTTGAGATGACAGCAAGGCACAAATGATTTTATACGGGCATGGTCTTGTGCCTGTAATCCTAGCAGTTTAGAAGGCTGAGGAGGGCAGATCCCTTGAACCCAAGAATTTGAGACCAGCCTGGAAAACATGGTAAAACTTCATCTCTATTTTGAGAAATAAAAATAAATGTATTAGTTCATTCTCACACTGCTGTAAAGATACTACCTGAAAGTAGGTGTCTTATAAGGAAAGAGGTTTAATTGACTTATAGTTTCACATGGCTGGAGAGGCCTCAGAAAACTTAGAATCATGACGGAAGGGGAAGCAGGCACGTCTTCCATGGCAGCAAGCGTCAGAGAGCATGTGAGAGTGCAGGAAAAACTACCATTTATAAAACCGTCAGATCTCATGAGAGAATTCACTCACTATCATGAGAACAGCATAGGGGAAACCGCTCCCATAATACAATCACTTCCCTCCCTTGGCACATGGGGGTTACAATTGGAGATGAGATTTGGTTGGGGACACAGAGCCAAATAAATAAATAAATAATATGGACACGGTCAAGGTTTTCCAGCAACTCTCTTGGTATTCCTAATGGAAATTTTCACATGTTGAGACATTAATATCCTACAGAATGATGTTTAATGTTGGGTAGTAGTCCGTATTTAAAAAAAAAAGATTTCTGTGGTAAAATAAGGTTGGAAAATATTGTATTAAACAATGTAAACAATTTAGATTACCACAGTACATTTCAGAATGCTTTGATATACAGATATGCATTGGTAATCTCCAAGCAAGTGACAGAGCAGGCAGGGCTTCCCAAACTTACCTGATTCTATGACACACTTGTATTGTACACCTATTAACATCTCTCAGAGCTGTCTGGAAGACACTTTAGGAAATGCTATTCTAATATTTACAGACCCATGAATGCAGTGTATACCCAATTTTCAGGTCTTGAGTTTTGCTACTTTTTTGCCTTGCTCTGAAAACTTTTATATGGAATGTGTAGGGAATAAGGACCAGTATGTTGCTAGGAAAGTTAATTGGGCAGAGGGATAAATCATGTGGGTAAAAGCAAGTAGAGTCTTGTTAGGCAGATTCTGTACCTTCTCATCAACAAAATATTTATAAGCCTTCCCTAAGTGACAGTTACTAGTAAAATTTCCAAAGATGGCAATCCTGAGCTTTTGCTTTTCCATTGTATTCTAATGCTAGGTGTTCCTTCTTAAGCCTATTTCTCTAGTATCTGACATCATGTCCTTTAAGATTCATTTATTCAACCAGGCCTTATTTAGTATCTATTATGTGTATTTCACTGAGGTAGGTGTTAAAAAGTATGAAAAAAAGATGTAATGAACATGGTTATTTTTCTTGAGGTGCAAATAATCTCACATGTGAGACAAAACTTACTGCTCATTTGGCCTTCTTTTTCACTGTTGTATAATATAGTCGTTCGAGGCATGTCAGGCTCATTGTTCTTCTCCTCCCAACTCAAATACATTTTATGCCAATTTTGTTCTCAGCCCTTTGGTTTATGCCATTCTCTTGCTCTGGAATGGCCCCTTACTCCTTTCTCCTATCAATATCTGGCCTTCCTTCAAGATCGAGCTGAGGTTGCCATCCTTTCTTCTTTTTCTTTTTTTGGAGATGGGTTCGCACTCCGTCACCCAGGCTGGAATGCAGTGACAGAATCATACCTTACTGCAGCCTGGAACTCCAGGGCTCAAACGTTCCTCCTGCCTCAACCTCCTGAGTGGGATTATAGGAGCAAGCTGGAGTCCCATTCTTCCTTTAAAACCTTCCCTTACTGCTCTTTTCTCATCTACTCTTTCCTTTGTTTTATGCTGAGGTTAATTGCTTATGTGTATTTATCTTGTCTCTTCAAATAGCTTGCAAGTTCCTTATGCTTCTCAGAATAGGAGAGTTAACAAAAATTAAGAAGTTTTTTAAAAAAGTTTACGAGTTCCTTTAAGGTAGGGAGTGCTTTATATGGGTATTCCTTACAGTACCTAGCACAATTCTGGGCACAGAATAGGTTGATAATAAATATCTCTTCTATTATTATTCTTATTATTATTATTATTTGAGACAGAGTCTTGCTCTGTCTCTCAGGCTGGAGTGCAGTAGCATGATCACAGCTCACTGCAGCCTTGACCTCCCAGGCTCAAGCAGTCCTCCCACCTCTCAGCCTCCAGAGTAGCTGAGATGACAGGTACATGCCACCATGCATGGCTAACTTTTTTTTTTTCTTTTGAGACAGAGTCTCCCTCTGTCGCCCAGGCTGGAGTGCAGTGGCACCATCTCAGTTCGCTGCAACCTCTGCCTCCTGGGTTCAAGTGATCTTCCCTCCTCAGCCTCCCGAGTAGATGGGATTACAGGTGTACACTACCACAACTGGCTAGTTTTTATATTTTTAGTAGAGACGGGGTTTGCCATGTTGGCCAGGCTGGCAGCTAACTTTTTAAAACAATGTTGTAGAGACAAGGTCTCGCTAGGCTATGCAGGCTGCTGTATTTTCATGGTATCTTGTAGGTGGGGTTGTGTATGGACTGGGAGAGGGAATAATATTTCAAGTAAAATAGGTGGTTAAAAATTGTTAAGCTGTAGGGTTATGACCTTAATATTTTAATGCTTTAGTTTTTGACTAATTATATTTCTGGCCAAAATGACATGTTCGAAAGGGTATTGTAGCATAATTCAAATGTCTATAATTAGAACTTTGGAAAGGATGTATCCACCATTTTTTTCACATTCAAAATATTTCCATAACACCCCCTAAGAAATTAATGTATGTCCTCAAACTGATACCTGCCGAAATATTATTTCCTGTTATCCCAAAGAGTCACATTTTTTCCCAGAAGTATCACAACAATTAAAACTAAAATTTGGAGTGATCAAGATTAAATAGACTTGACTTTGTCTCCTTTCTGTTTATTATTCTAGTTTTCCACTTGAAATCAGCTCACCTTGGGATGTATAGAATGGTATACAGGCCTTTTATATGACGGCACACACACGCCTGTAATTCCAACACTTTGGGAGGCTGAGGCAAGAGAATGGCTTGAGCCCAGGAGTTCAAGGCTGCAATAAACTATGAGATCTAGCCACTGCACTCCAGCCTGGGTGACAGAGCGAGACCCTGCTCAAAATGAATTTTTAAAAGGTATATATATTAAATGAAGTAAAATGAAAAATTAATGTATGTTCAAAATGGAGTTCATGAAAGCCAATGTAAAACATTTAAGAAAGTAAAAATTTCAGCTTTTAATAAAATAAAATTTTCCATTTTAATATAATGAGCTGCATTTTCTACTTTGGCAGAAGGATGTAGGACACATTACTTTCACTATCAACTGTTTTTGTAAACAACATTGTTTAGTTCAATTAGTGTGACTCATTCCAACAGGTCATTAAATCAATATTACAGGCTAACTGAACTGATTAGTTAAAATATTTTCACAGCGGAAAGTCATAACATCTCAATTCCATTAGTGTAAAACCTTGATTGACCTGAATCTAACTAACGTGAACTCTCAATTAACAGGATTTTTTTTTTCTGCACTTGAATTTTAAAAGAACAAGGCAAATGAAAGGACAATTTCATAGCAAGTATGTTATAGATAGTATAGTTATAAATCGTAGGCTATCCCAATGAGTAGGCCTATTTGTTGTGTTTTGAAGAACACTGTGAAGGACTCTAGCCTCCAAGATAGCATTCAGTTTGAGATGACTGAAATTTTACCTTTGCTCATTAGCCTTTGATTTAAAGAATGGCAAAATACAGCTGTCCTTGAAGAGAGAATTGCATTAGATAGATAGATAGATAGATAGATAGATAGATAGATAGATAGATACATAGTTAGATGGAGTCTTGCTCTGTCACCCAGGCAGGAGTGCAGTGGTGCCATCTTGGCTCACTGCAACATCTGCCTCCTGGGTTCAAGCGATTCTTCTGCCTCAGCTTCCCAAATAGCTGGGATTACAGGCATGCGCCACCATGCCCGGTGGGTTTTTGTGTTTTTAGTAAAGACGGGGATTCCTCCATGATGGCCAGGCTGGTCTCGAACTCCTGACCTCAAGTGATCTGCCCGCCTTGGCTTCCCAAAGTGCTGGGATTACAGGCTTGAGCCACCATGCCCAGCAGAGAATTGCATAATCTAAAATGAGTTACACCTTATCAATCAAAAGTATATTTGTTATTTTCCAACATGAAAGTTCACTAGTTCACTGTGAGGCCCATAAAAGGTCAATTTTGATGGGGCAAGGGTGGATTGAAAATTGAGGACACGATAGTTTCCAAACAAGGCAGACGTCTTATGGCTACCACATAAGAAATCTTGGTTATCTGCTAAGGCAGCATGGGAGGAAGTATCTTTGGGGATAAGGCAATGAAGGGAAGACTGGAAGATACTAAAGTGAACCTGATTTAGTACGGCTTTATTTATTTATTTTTGAGACAGGGTCTTACTCTGTTGCCCGGGCTTGAATGCAGTGCCAAGATCATAGTTCACTGCAGCCTGGACACCCCAGGCTTAAGCAATCCTCCCACCTCAGCCTCCTAAGTAGCTGGTACTACAAACAGGTGCCACCAAGCACAGCTAATTTTTGTATTTTTTATAGAGATGGGTTCTCACTATATTGCCCAGGCTGGTCTCAAACTCAAGCAATCTTCCCGTGTTGGCCTTCCAAAGTGATGGGATTACAGGTGTGAGCCACCACACACGGCCCACTACAGCATTTTAAAAGAGTCCTACTACAGTGCTTTCTGTAATTTCTTAAGGATTTTATTTTGCTAAATGTAAAAGACTGAATTTCACTACCATAATTTCTGGTTATGGGCATCTTGGAATTAAATTTTGAATTGGCATTTTCTTTTCCTGGTGACCTTTTGTGTATAGTAGCTCTAAGGAGCTGTCCCTGCCAAAGAAACATGTGCCCTTGGAGATAACAGCTACGGAGCCAACCTGTACCTTAGCCTTTGATTGTGACGGTTTCTTTAGATGTCAGCCCCTGCTTCAAAGAAAATAAAATACATAAAAAATAACAACAGTCATAAAATCAGAGAGGGCTTCAATTCCAGCCAGTTTCAGTTAACTTAGAAACAATTTCTACATCTACAGAATTATTACATTAGCTTTTGATTTTCATTGCAACAATTCATTATTTGACAGTACCATCTAGAGACTTCCTTGGGGGTGGGGGTGGGGGTGGGACATGTCATTAGGTAAGACTTTGTCAGTTTGGCAATGTTAACTATATAATTGGAATACACTAGGACCTTAGAGTGAAGATAAAACTTTTCAAGGAATCTAAAATTAATTCTTTTTCTTGTTTTATGTATGTATTTATTTATTTATTAGTATAGTGTCTCACTGTGTCACCCAGACTGGAATGCTTACTGCAGCCTCAACCTCCTGGGCTCAAGTGATCCTCCCACCTCAATCTCCTGAGTAGCTGAGACTATAGACGCATGCTGCCATGCCTGACTAATTTTTTTATTTTTTATTTTTTATAGAGATTGGGGTCTCACTGTATTGTCAAGGTTGGTATCAAACTCCTGGACTCAAGAAATCCTCTCTCCTCGGCCTCCCAAAGTGCTGGGATTACAGGTGTGAGCCACTGTGCCTGGCCCCTTATTTTTGAAATGAGGTCTGAGTTCCAAATGAAAAAGGTAAAAGAAGATATAGGTATAGAATAAACTTTACTTATAATCAGAAAAAAGTATTCAAAGGGAAGATGAGGTATACAGGACCAGTTTTGAATAACTTTGTGAATTAACCAGTTACTGCACATTCATGATATGCCAGCAGCAACTATGCTAAATTGATTATTTGTATTTGACCTTTTTGTTCTCTTCTCCATTGTTAGAGATACGCAGTAGCATATGGCTTTAGGTTTTAAACTACTTTAGAGTTTATTCTGATGGTTTTTTTCTTTTTTCTTTTTTTTTTTATTGAAACAGAGTCTGGCTCTGTCACCGAGGCTGGAGTGCAGTGGCGCGATTTCAGCTCACAAGTAGCTGGGACTGCAGGCATGCGCCACCAGGCCCGGCTAATTTTTGTATTTTTAGTGGAGACAGGGTTTCGCCATGTTGTCCAGGCTGGTCTCGAACTCCTAATCTCAGGTGATCCACCCGCTTCGGCCTCCCAAAGTGCTAGAATTACAGGCGTGAGCCACTGCACCCAGTCAGGACAATGGGTTTTAAGCGTGACAACACGATGAGATTTACATAGTAGAATGGATTTTCCTTATGAATGGATTGGACGTGGGTACTCCAGTTAAGAGATTGTTGCAATAATCCAGGGGAAAGACTACTGGTGGTCTGAAGCACTGGAGTGGCAATGGGGATGGAGAGAAGTGGAAAAAATAAAAATATATTTGCAGATGGTAGAAATGATAGACACCGTGATTGATTGGATATGGAAGGAGGTGGGTGTGAGAGAAAGAGCAATCAGGGATGATGAGTTTTTGGAGATAACATAGCCACAGAGCCAATCTGCACCTTACTTAGCCTTTGATTGTGAAGGTTTCTTTAGATTCCAGCCCTGGTTTCGTTTAGAATTAGGTACATGTTGGGCATATTGGTCCTTCTGCTTCCCTCTGAAGTATCCGCTTTGTGCCAGACACCCTGCTAGTCACTGCTGTGATGTAGAAAGAATTCTGGTCTTCAGTGGAAAATTATTCATTAACTATAGCACATCTTCAGAGGTATTTGATCCTGCTTGGGTGGCAGCTATTTTGCAATTCTGTAAACTGAAGATAACATAGCAATGCAAAATAATCCTTGTCTATAGACAATAACGATTGTCTACAGACAAGCAAATTCAGTTCTGTGAGGTGGGAGGGACAACTCTCTCCCTCAAAACTGTTTTGCCACATGGTAGCAGCTGGAAACCATCATTCTTAGCAAACTATCACAAGAACAGAAAACCAAACACCGCATGTTCTCACTCATAGGTGGGAACTGAACAATGAGATCACTTGGACTTGGGAAGGGGAACATCACACACCGGGGCCTATCATGGGGAGGGGTGGGGGGGAGGGATTGCATTGGGAGTTATACCTGATGTAAATGACGAGTTGATGGGTGCAGCACACCAACATGGCACAAGTATACATATGTAACAAACCTGCACGTTATGCACATGTACCCTACAACTTAAAGTATAATAATAATAAAAAAGAAAGAAAGAAAGAAAGAAAAACTGCAAAAAAAAAAAAAACTGTTTTGCCTCCCATTTACACATTTATTTCATTATTTCTCATCTCTAAATGTGTCTGTTCTTGGATTCTCCTTTTGACCAGTTGTAACAGTTACTAGTTTCCTTATTAATGAGTTAAATGAAATGTGTTCAACATGTGTTCATTTTTATATTTGTATGAGAGTCATGATTTTGCCATTTGGTTTGAAAATTATTTTGAAACTGTCGTGAACTTGACAAATTTTGTCCTTCTGGAACTTACGTACCAGTGGAGCAAATAGATAATAAAGTAAACAAATAAATAGAGATGTATAGCAAAATAAGTATTGATAAGTGGCGTGGAAGAAAATATAGCATGGAAGGAGGATGGGGTGTGGGGCTGGGTGGGGTAAGGTGGGGTTGCCATGAAATGGCGGGGTGGTTGTCAGAGCAAGGTATTAGTGAGAAAGTTTTCTACAATCAACATTAGAACATATCCTTGACTTTGGAATGTATTAGGGCACTCAAAGTTATGTGACAGTATAAGCCACATGTATAATCCTGTTAGTCACCTCATAGTCTCTTTACTGCCTTAATCGGGTGGGTGTTGTTACCCCACCACATCTTTTTCTATTTTTCTTCCCTGACAGAGTCTCGCTCTGTTGCCCAGGCTGGAGTGCAGTGGCGCAATCTCGGCTCACTGCAACCTCCATGTCCAGGGTTCAAGCAATTCTCGTGCCACAGCCTCCCTAGTAGCTGAGATTACAGATACGCAGCACCACGCCCGACTGATTTTTTTTTTTTTTTTTTGTATTTTTAGTAGAGACAGGGTTTTACCATGTTGCCCAGGCTGGTGTCAAACTCCTGACTTCAGGTGATATACCCGCCTTGGCCTCCCAAAGTGCTGGGATTACAGGCATGAGCTACCTTTTGTTTTTCCCCTCCTTCTCTTTCAGGGAAACCCACTTCAGTCTTTTCCCCTCCCTTCTGATCGATATCTTATCTTCTTCTAATGTGAACTGGTGTTTGAATTCAGTGAATTTCTCAGTGAGAAGGTAACAGTTCAGTTGAGAGATAGGATTATAAACTTTCTGAAACAGAGCTTGGAGTTAGAAAAATTTTAGTTTGTTGGGAGGCCGAGACGGGCGGATCACGAGGTCAGGAGATCGAGACCATCCTGGCTAACACGGTGAAACCCCGTCTCTACTAAAAAATACAAAAAACTAGCCGGGCGACGTGGCCGGCGCCTGTAGTCCCAGCTACTTGGGAGGCTGAGGCAGGAGAATGGCGTAAACCCAGGAGGCGGAGCTTGCAGTGAGCTGAGATCCGGCCACTGCACTCCAGCCTGGGCGACAGAGCGAGACCCCGTCTCAAAAAAAAAAAAAAAAAAAGAAAAATTTTAGTTTGTACCAGAAACTTCTAAAAGATTGGGGTCTCCACCAGAATAAACCAATCAATGGGAAAGCATGTGTTGAATTTCTTTTCCGGGTGAAAGGCACTATACTGAGTGCTGTAGGGCGTACAAAAGAGAAAGGTACTATAGAAATATTTAACCTAAACTTGACAGGAATTCAGGTTATTTGAAAACATAATTAGAATGATTTCGCCACGACTTAAATATTTAGGAGGGCACATGCAGGTGTCCCTTCTATGCCTGTATAGTTTGGAGAGATAAGAAAAACTTAACAGGAATTCCTTTTATGTGTCCCCTTGCCCAACAACTTCCAACCCCTCTCAGTAGTGTTTCAAAATATCTTCTTGAAAATTCCATTCCTAAATCATGATTTCAGAGCTGCAACCTAAGGAAATTGTTTTGTGTAATTGCTGAACTTATCATCCGGATATTAGACACAGAGTTGATTAAAAAGCCATCAATTTTATTTCCAATGTATTCACAGGAAAATGATGGAAGCCAGTTTTGTGGAGGTATTTACCAAATAGTGGCTCATGCATGTATTTTCTGAGCTTGTGTGCTCACCACTGGAATACTGTGACACACTCTAGGATTTATGGGTGTACATGCTATGGCTATGGGCTTGTTTTGACAGTGTATTTGTGACTTTGTCACTGCCTCATTCACCCTCCACCATTTAGATTGTGTTGCTATTGCCATATACCTTGAGGATACTACTTTTAGATCTTTCCCCGAGGTAGTGTCAGATCACTGAAGTCAGCTGGTGTTGCAAATTATTAAATGTAGGAAGACCACCAAATTTTGGATTTGTTGTTTGACTTTTTATAGGTGTTAATTTTGTCTCGCAGCTAAATGGTAAGCCCCTTCATGTTAAGGAGTCCCAGACTTACAAGCAATGCCCCATTAATGTTTACAAACATATGCTATATCTCTTATGGCCATTAGTCCTTTATCTTACACAGCCAAAACTTACTTGTTGGAGAGGTTGTGCAAACACCATGATAGGATTTACGGATTCACAAGTGAAAGCCGGGGAAGAGATAGTGGAGAGGGAAAGACAGGTCTAAGGTTTGGATAACCCCATCAAAATGCAAATGTGTAATCTGGTAGGGGTTGTGCATTAAATCATTGCTAACAATCAACATATTTGCTAGATAAATTGACCGAGTGAATTTGATCAAGTTTCTAAATGAGAATGTAAAGGAGGCAGCAAGTTTTGATTTGGGTAGAGAGGATGTCATGGAACATGAAATATGTTAAGGGGGTGGCAGGGAGAAGGCAAGCTCATGCTAGGAGGCTTCAACATGCATTTATTCAAGAAGTATTTATTAGCTCTGTGACTACTTAGGGTGGAGGAGTAGAATGATAAGAGGAGAGGCGAATGCAGATGGCATGAAAGAGAAAACAGACAACCTCCTTCACAATTTTGTCAAAGGCTAGCCCTTTGGACATCCAAAGGTTATTTTTTTTCTGCAAACATCTTATCTCCTCTTTGTTAGTTTGTTTTAGACCATATTGGGGTTTCTCTTATCTGCTTGTTCCTTATCTGTTTTTGATTCTTTTGCTTGTTCATTGACAAGCAGGGCTGAGAGCAGCCTGTGAGATCACTGGCTTCCTGGAAACTTTTCCCTGCAGTCACAGAAGACGTTTGCTTTGCCCTCTAAGCTGCCTTGGCTGGGCTCTGGGGATTTACATAAACAGATTATTTGAGGCAAAAAATGAAGCCCATCTCATCATGTTCTGGTGTTGCCTACAGAGTGAGTTGAGGAAGGGGTTAACTTCTTTTCCTGCCAAGGTCATCAAGAAGAAAACCATCCTCGGAGACATGCTAACATTAACCTGAGGACTAACGATTAAGGTTGTGGAGGGGCCTTTGAGCTACAAGGCTTTCACAGTCAAACTGCACTGAATCAGAAAAAAAGTAAAACAGGGAGCAAGGCCACTTTAAGGGAAAAGCTCAAATTTTACATTATTTAAGAAGAAATGCAACTTTGTTCCTTTTAGGACTAGTACAAACTCTCATAGAACTTGACTGATTGCAATAAGACAGTATTCGGAAAGTGGCACAGCATTGGAAAGGTCACATATAGGCTTCGGTGATGAAAGACATGTTTAAAACCTGGTGCACACTTAATAGCTGTGTGGCCTTGATCAAAGACACATAACTGCTATTGCCTTAGTTTCCCAGTCTCAAAAATAGATATTCCAATGTCTATCTTGCAGGATTTTTAGAATTAGAGATAACACTGAGAAAGCACTAGCACAGTGCTCTCACAAACTACGTCCCCAGTCAGTGGTAGGCAATAATAATACAATGTTAATGATGTGAGGATAAGTTCTTTACCCTCCCAGAAATGGGCTAGAAAAGCTGGGATAGAGGAAGAGGGTGCCCTGTTCCTCTGCAAGGGTTACATGACTTTCAGAGACGTAGGAGAGATTCTGTCAAGCCAGAGAAACAATAAAACAAAAATGTTTTAGATAAATGAGAAGAGTGGCCAGGAGCAGTGGCTTACGCCTATAATCCCAGCACTTTGGGAGGCCGAGGCGGGCGGATCATGAGGTCAGGAGTTCGAGACCAGCCTGACCAACATGGTGAAACCCCATCTCTACTAAAAAGACAAAAATTAGCCAGGCATGGTGGTGCGTGCCTGTAATCCCAGCTACTCAGGAGGCTGAGGCAGGAGAATTACTTGAACCTGGGAGGTGGAGGTTGCAGTGAACCGAGATTGAGCCACTGCACTCCAGCCTGGGCGACAGAGTGAGACTCCATCTCAAAAAAAAAAAAAAAAAAAAACAAAAGAGAAGAGCACACTGGATGAACAAAGTTACATTGCATAACAGGCAGCCCAAAATACTGAAATTTATGGGAAGTTCAGCTGTGGGACAAGTACTTGTAATTAGTAACATTAATTTTCACATAGACCCTAAATATGCTGAGAAACTTATAGATTGTTATGTTAAATTGATCAGTTCTGCCTCTTGTTTACATTGATGAGAAGAAATGCTTTTCTAGGCCCAGAAAATCACACTGATCTGAATAATCACAAGTTCTGAATTAATGGGTTTGTGACACAGCCAGGTAAAGCTATGCTTGATTTCCCTTTATTCAAAAGCTCCTGCTTCATGACGTATTCTTCTTTAAATTGAGACAATTCCTATTTAGGCTTCTATTATCAGCAAGTGGCCCATGGATATTTTTTAAAGTTTTTTTTTTTTTTTAATTGTGGTAAATTACTTAACATAAAATTTACCTTTGTAACCATTTTTACGTGTACAGTTCTTTGACATTAAATATATGTACCTTGTTGTGCTACCATCATGACCATCCATATCTAGACCCTTTCCTCTTCCCAAACTGAATCTCTATACCCATTATACACTAACTCCCCATTTCCCTTCCCCCAAGTCCTTGGATACCATTTTTCTATTTTCTCTCTCTATGCATTTCACTATTCTAGGTATCCTATGCACGTGGAATCATACAAATATTTGTCCTTTTATGTCAGGCTTATTTTATTTAGCATAGTGTGTTTAAGGTTCATCCATATTGCAGCATGTATGGGAATTTCATTCCTTATCACGGCTCAATGATAGTCCATTGTATGTATATACCACATTTTGTTTACCCATTCATCTGCTGATGGAAACTTGGGTTGTGTTACCTTTTGGTTATTGTGAAAAATGTTGCTATGAGCATGCATGTACAAGTATCTGTTTGAGTCCCTGCTTTCAATTCTTCTTGGAGTATATACCTAGGGATGGTACTGCTGAATCATATAGAAATTCTGTTTAACTTTTTGAGAAACTATCAAACCGTTTTCTTTTTTTTTTTTTTTTTTGAGACAGAGTCTGACTCTGTCACCCAAGCTGGAGTGCAGTGACACTATCTCAGCTCAGTGAAACCTCCGCCTCCTGGATTCAAGGAATTCTCTTGCCTCAGCCTCCCAAGTAGCTGGGATTACAGGCGTGTACTACCACGTCTGGCTAATTTTTGTATTTTTAGTAGAGACGGGGTTTCACCATGTTGGCCAGGCTGGTCTCGAACTCCTGACCTCAAATAATTCACCTGCCTCGGCCTCCCAAAGTGCCTGGATTACAATTGTGAGCCACCGCGCACGGCCTACCAAACCATTTACTATAGTGGGTGCACTATTTTCACATTCTCACCAGCAGTGTAATGGGGTTCTAATTTCTCCACATCCTCAGCAACACTTATTTTTGATTTTTTGTTTGTTTGTTTATAACCATTGCAGTGGGTATGATGTGGTATTTCATTGTGGTTTTGATGTGCATTTCTTTAATAACTAATGATGTTGAGTATTTTTAATGTGCTTATTACTGGTATATCTTCTTTGGAGAAATATTTATTTAAGTCCTTTGCCCATTTTTGAATTGGTTTGTTTGGGCACCTTTTAGAAATGCTATTTTTTATCTTCTTTTTTTCATGTCAGATAGGTAATGTGCCTACCTTCTACTCCTAACAAGGTTTGAGGGAGGCACATCTCACCTATAAGTGTGAAAACCCAGTTATCACACTTACGAACCACAAAAGGATTTAGTGAGTTCCAGCAATGGAGCAGTGCAAATTATTCTCAACAAGAAAAATCAAACAAGTTTTTAAAATTAGAAACAAACTTGTTACATTTTTTAGGAACTATGGAGAGTAAATTATATATCCTAAGTGAAGAGGAAGAAACAGAGAAAGATAAAAGAACCAGAAAGCTTCGGGGAGATGAAGAGACCATAAGAGATGCTATTCTTTCAGTTGGGATAGCTAGGCTGCCATGGCTATATCGTGTTTGACTAAATGAGTGTTGGGCGAGGGGTGTGGAACAAGACTGTAAATTGAGGATAAAAGAAAATCAGGAAGAACTATTAAGTCCAAGTGATAATAGATATAAAGATTAGCATTCTAATGAAACATTGGTATTTGGTTGGAGTAAGATATGTTGTGCAAATAAAATTGCATCCTGGGGTTCATTTGTTTGACATTTGGTCTAAAGTACTTTCAGGCCAGGCATGGTAGCTCACACCTATAATCCCAGCACTTTGGGAGGCCGAGGCAGGCAAATCACCTGAGGTAGGGAGTTCAAGACCAGCCTGGCCAATATGGTAAAACCCTGTGTTTACTAAAAATACAAAAATTAATTGGGCGTGATGGTGCATGGCTGTAATCCTAGCTACTACTCTGGAGGCTGAGGCAGGAGAATCGCTAGGACCTGGGAGGCAGAGGTTGCGGTGAGCCGAGATCATGCCACTGCACTCCAGACTGTATGACAGAGCGAAACTCCAACTCAAAAAAAAAAAAAAAAGTATTTTCAGATTTCGTTATTATTTAAGTCTATTATATGCTTTTGATATGAACAAGGTAAAAGATAGTATCTCTACCTCAATGAAACAAGTCTTAGCTTATGTCTTACAGATCAAACCTTGAGGTCTGTGGCATACAACTGCCATCTGGTGACGGTATGTTCGCATAACAGCGTTAGGTATTTCATACATTAAAAAAAAAAAAACTACTTGGGGGCAGACTTTGCAAAACTAAAGTCATGATATAATAGTTAAGTGTCCCATGGGTCTAAATGAATAAGGTGTTTTATTTAAAAAAGATAACATATAGACCAGGCATGGCGGCTCACACCTGTAATCCCGGCACTTTGGGAGGCCGAGGTGGGCGGATCACTTGAGGT
This sequence comes from Macaca thibetana thibetana, assembly GCF_024542745.1. Lineage (NCBI taxonomy): Eukaryota > Metazoa > Chordata > Mammalia > Primates > Cercopithecidae > Macaca > Macaca thibetana. The sequence continues at coordinate 108,560,601 of NC_065598.1, forward strand.
CAGGAGTTCAAGACCAGCCTGGTCAACATGGTAAAACTCCATCTCTACTAAAATACAAAAATTAGTTGGGAGTGATGGCACATGCCAGTAACCCTAGCTACCAGGAAGGCTGAGGCAGGAGAATCACTTGAACCCGGGAGGCGGAGGTTGCAGTGAGATGAGACTGGGCCATTGCACTCCAGCCAGGGCAACAGAGTGAGACTCTGTCTAAATAAATAAGTAGTCTTTTTTTAAAAAAAGAATGTAACATATCAACCTCTGATAATACTTCTTTATGGAAATCAAAGTGATGCAGAAAACATTTCCTATTTATTATTGGCAAAATGGAAATTTTCATGGACATAATTTATAAATTATGAATGGTTTCATTGTCCTAGTGATTTGATTTACACTTGAATATACTGTAAATGTACACAGCTGAGAAAGTGATTAAATTTTAAAAAAAGAATTGCATCTGAGAGGAGATGTTTTGTAAGCTGTAAATCTCTCATTTTAAAGTTTATAGTCCTTTCAACAAAATCAAGCATCCTTTTTTCTATTGTTGTGTAGTTCAATCTTTTTCTTTTTCCTTTTCTTTCTTTCTTTCTTTTTTTTTTTTTTTTTCCAGCCTGGCCATTTTCTCTCAAAAGATCAACCTTTTTCTATGCATGTAAAAGTCCTTAATGCTTTTAGAATTTATTTTACTTGAGGAAATAAGTTTGATAAGTCAAACCCCAAGATGATTTCAGGAGTAATAGACTTTCTTTTGAAAATAGGTATAATACTGGTTGCACAAATGTAAGTGATCTGCTCCAATCATCTAAAGTCTATAAGTTTGGTAGGGACAGACGACACAATCTCCAGCTGTCTTCTCTTTTGAGCCCAATTGTGAAAGCTTGTCTTTTTTTTTTTTTTTAATTTATTTATTATTATTATACTTTAAGTTGTAGGGTACATGTGCATAACGTGCAGGTTTGTTACATATGTATACTTGTGCCATGTTGGGGTGGTACAGCCATCCCATTACTGGGTATATACCCAAAGGATTCTAAATCATGCTGCTATAAAGACACATGCACACGTATGTTTATTGCAGCACTATTCACAATAGCAAAGACTTGGAATCAACCCAAATGTCCATCAGGGACAGACTGGATTAAGAAAATGTGGCACATATAACACCATGGAATACTATGCAGCCATAAAAAAGCTTGTCTTTTACTAGTCTCATTTTAATTAGCTGATAAGGGGAAACAATGATGAAGTGGCCTGAGGGAAAGTTCCGAGCTATCCAATTGAACATCACAAGATTGGCTCTAGAGTCTAAGAAAAGCTAAAGTATTGCTTAGTTTATTTATTTATTTATTTTTTAACTTTCTTTTCTTTCTTTCTTTCTTTTTTCTTTTTTCAGAGCGAGACAGAATCTCGCTCTGTCGCCGAGACTGGTGTGTAGTGGCACAATCTCAGCTCACTGCAACTTCTGCCTCCCAGGTTCAAGCGATTCTCCTGCTTCAGCCTCCCGAGTAGCTGGGATGACAGGCGTGCACCACCATGCCTGGCTCATTTTTGCATTTTTAGTAAAGACAGGGTTTCACCATGTTGGCCAGGCTGGTCTTGAACTCCTGACCTTAGGTGATCCGCCCACCTCGGCCTTTCAAAGTGCTGGGATTATAGGCGTGAGCCTATATTGCTTAGTTTTAAAGTAAAACAAAACAAAACAAAAAATAACTCGGGGACAGTTGGAGTTAGGAAGGAAGGAGAGTCTTTTTTTTTTTTTTTTTTTTGAGACTGAGTCTCGCTCTGTCGCCCAGGCTGGAGCGCAGTGGCCGGATCTCAGCTCACTGCAAGCTCCGCCTCCCGGGTTTACGCCATTCTCCTGCCTCAGCCTCCCGAGTAGCTGGGACTACAGGCGCCCGCCACCTCGCCCGGCTAGTTTTTTGTATTTTTTAGTAGAGACGGGGTTTCACCGTGTTAGCCAGGATGGTCTCGATCTCCTGACCTCGTGATCCGCCCGTCTCGGCCTCCCAAAGTGCTGGGATTACAGGCTTGAGCCACCGCGCCCGGCTGGAAGGAGAGTCTTAAATACCTTACTAATTACACTGGTCTGGGAAGTTTGCTTAAGAAATTTCATAATTTTATAAAGAATGCCATTTTCCTGAGGAAAACAGTCTATTTTGTTGAAATACATTAGTTGAATTTGTAAGTGACTTTTAAATCTTCTTGTAGTGCCCTTTGTGAGCAATTACCTACCTATTTCTTTGGTTCATAGGAGTTACAGGCAAGGGAGGAAGGTATAGTGTCAGGGAGAAGATTTATTCAGGCATCCACAGGAAACTCCATGGGACATTTCCCTGAATCTTACCTCCATCATAAGCGATCAAGTCTTATTATGAGCCTTAATTGATACTTTGCACATTTATCCAGTACTAGGCCTCTGACATCTTTAGTGTTAGCTTGAATAAAGTGAGTAAATAATCAAGTCTTAAAAATGGACTGATATCTGCTTTTATCCATCTGTTTTTTACCCATCTGAAGCAAGCAGTTTGAAGATAATGTTCCCCAATAATCAGTAGTTGGGAGACAAAATGGACACCTTGCTATCCATAATTTTAGTATGTATTCACAACAATTTCCAGATATCTTCTATTCTCTGTTGCTATAGACACCACACAAGTGTAGGTCTTAGTATCAAAATTGCAACAATTAAGTGGTTTCTGTGCCCCGACTTCCGTCGCATCTGGCCCATCTGGTATGGAAATAAGTTAAATCAATTTTTGCCGACATCATTTTCTCTTATCCAAGTTCTTAGAATGTTTGCAATTTATGTAATATAGCAAATCCAAATTTATTAGTCTGAGCTTCATTCACGTTGATCTCTTGTGGCACTAGTTTTTGGATTCCTGAGCCAACCAAGTAAGAATACACTTACCCTACTAAAGGGATCACAAGAAGAGGAGGAGGGTTCTAGTTGAGACCAGTCTTTCTAAAGCCATCCCCATCCCCCGTGAGTGAATTTGTCTTGGACCCTGCAGACCACCTCAACTGCTGAGTACCATCGAGTAACCTCAAGAGAAGGGCAGAGGAATGGATCAACTGATCCCTGCCTGGATTTGTTACCCACAAAATTATGAGACATAATAATTTTTTTTTTAGTTTTAAGTTTTAGGGATGGTCTGTTACATTGCAATAGATAAAGCAAAACCTAGCTAGCTTTCTACTCCTCCTTCAAGAGTTAGTTTAGGTTTTGTATCTAGGAAACGTTTTCAGTTTTCCTTTTTAACTCCCCTTCTCAGTTTGGATTAGGTGCACATTTTCTTTGTTCCCATGTCATATAAGTACTTCTTACACAGTGTTCTATATTTCTAACTTTATGCTATGTGCTCCACTAAACTGTGGGCTCTTTGAGGGTATGTCTTATTCCCCTTTGTGAGAGGAACTTACCCCAGGACTTAGCACATAGTGGCTTTTCAAAATAATGACTAAATCATAGAACCTCAGGGTTGGAGGGACTTTGGATGTCATTTTAAATAATTTGATCTACCAAATGTTTGTTCCTTCAGCCTGTGTGGGAAGTCCCTCTCATGATGAGAACTTATTACTTCTGGAGGCGGCTTATCTTTAAACAGCTCAGACTATGAGCACTTGCTTGTCAGCTTAACACTCTCCCCCTCCAATCATTTTTTTCATTCTAGTTCATCTCAAGGCTCATTTACTTGTTAATATGTTCGTTTGTGTTCACTTACCATAAACTTTTTAGTGTTTATACCATATGTACCTAACTGCATTATAAGCTTCAAATAAGGTAGCTGTCTTAGACATATTTTATTTTCCCTGCTCCAATGTGCTCCACCCAGAAGTAACAATTTCTGCTCTTAGCTGATAGACCAGTAGAATGAACTGGGTAAGAAAAAGAAAAATCACAAAAAATAAAAACAAAAAAACAAGAATGAACTGGCTGAGTATGGGCTCTGCAATCAGACATCTTGGGTTCAAATCTTGACATTCTCACATACTACTGATTATGTGAAAATAGATAAGTTGCTTAATCCAAATAAGTTTGTTTTCCCATCTGAAACAAAACAGAGAGGGTGACTTCCTTGTACATGCATTTACATAGCACTTTATGTATATAGTATTATTTATATAGTACTTAGCCCAGAACTGAAAACATATACAATGCTTAATGTGTGAATCTAATAACTCCTATAGGTACACATTTCATAGGTTTATTCATTTAAAGGAAGAAAAAAAGGAAAAAAAAAGGAAACACAGTGCCAGTTGACTAAATTAAGCATTCTATCTCATATTGAGCATTGGATAACTGCCTGGTTTTATTTTGTCTTTCTTATCTGTTTCCATCACCTATGCCTGGCTCCTTTCTCTATAAAACTTTACTATGGTGGCATTCCATTTTTTAAAGCTTATCTGCTTTTGCCTTTTGTTTTTAAAAAACTTTTACTTCTAACCCTGAAAGAGAGATAGAAGATTTGAATGTGCAAATAACCTCATCTGTACACAAGATGATGGATGCTTTTGTCACAACCTTAGATAATCACAAAACCATTTGGATTAAAGCCTATGTTTCAGTTGCAAAAAAAAAAAAAAAATAAGGCATTGTATAGACAAATTCATCACCTAATTTTATTGTCCAAATGAATGAAAATGTTTAAGTTCATACCATAAAGAATTAAGATATTATTCTATTATGGTTTCAGCCTAGCTTTGTGACTCTTCCATGTCTCAGCTTTCTCTACCGTAAAACAGTTCATCATAATTAAGGGTCTAAAACGAAGAAAATGAGAAGAAATAAAATAAAATAAAACAGTTAAAATAGTAATTTCCTATTTACCTCTCAGGATTGCTGTGAATATCAATGTAATGAGGTTTTGGGGGTATTAGGGTAGGGGAATGCTTCCTTTCCACTTCAGATGTTTTCTCCCAGGTGGAAGGACATCCATTTGTGTAACACTTCTGGCACTGATTTGTTCCTTACTCATTCTTAACTGAGGATGGGTGAGGAGCACATATTTGTTTTGCAACTTTGTTTTTTGTTTGTTTGTTTGTTTCTTTTTAGAGATGGGGTCTGTGGGGGAGAGGGGGTCTCAATATGTTGCCCTGGTTAGTCTCAAACTCCTGGCCTCAAGCAATCCTCTCACCTCAGCCTCCCAAGTGGCTGGGATTAGAGGCAGAAGCAACTGAGCCTGGCTGATTGACAACTTTGAATGGAGAAATTAAGCAAGCATAGTGCCGTCCCTTCCTTTGCTCTGCTTTCTTGGGAATAGCTGCCTGCAGGGAGCATATATTCTCCTTTGTTCTCCAGGGCTGGCTCTGTTTTCCAGGTCTAATTCTGCTGAGTGGTTAAGTCTGTAAATCTCAGGGTCTGATTATAAAGTCCACGTGGACTTAGATGCACCATATTCTTCAATACTAATTTTATGAGCAATGAAGTTGGTATTTTGTTATCTGTCTACCTTACTACTATATGCTACGTTTCAATTAGTTTCAGGACTTGAACAGGAAAGGGACTTTTTATCTGTTGGGCTGCCTTAAAGACCCCTAAGCCAGGGGACTAGGTTTTAACAATTTTCATAGTTCTAGCACCTACTGCAGTGTGTGGCACATAGCAGGTACTAAAAAATGCCTTCTTGGTGAAGCCCTTTTGAATAATGTGAAGTGCTGTTAAGTGCGTGATAATATTTGTTATTTATTTATTAACGAAGAGAAAGCTGTGCCGGGCACGGTGGCTCATGCTTGTAATCCCAGCACTTTGGGAGGCTGAGGCGGGTGGATCACGAGGTCAGGAGTTCGAGACCAGCCTGACTAACATGGTGAAACCCCCGTTTCTACTAAAAATACAAAAAAATTAGCTGGGCACGGTGGCGTGTGTCTGTAATCCCAGCTACTAAGGAGGCTGAGGCAGGAGAATCACTTGAACCTGAGAGGCGGAGGTTGCAGTGAGCCGAGATCACTCCACTGCACTCCAGCTTGGGCGACAGAGAGAGACTCCATCAAAAAAAAAAAAAAAAAAAAAAAAAAAAAAAAAGAAAGAAAGAAAAAAAGAAAAAAGCCGTGCTGGTACATTTATTTATCTCAGTTTTCTGGGGACGCTAATACCACGATATAGTTGATGCCCCAGGAAATTTGAATAACCACACACAATGTTCCAAAAGTTTTATGAAGTAGCATGGAGAGCTCGCTCCTCCTGCATATATTACAAACTGGAAAACTCAACTATAAGGCAGTAATACAATTTACTTAGGCACTCACAGCAAGTTAATAGTCATGGTTGGAGTAGAATAACAACTTCAGACCTTTATTAAGTAGTCTAGGTTCTTATTTTAATATCTGATGAATTACACTGAGACTGCATCTGTAAGATCAAATCACTAAATGTAAATGCCAGACTCGTTACTCCATTCAGAGGATCAGAAATAGTTGGATATGTTCTGGAATCTTTGGATCACAAACAAAGTCATTGAGGTAGTTTGTATGGAGGAATTAAGAGACTATCACAATAAAAAAGGAGGTGTAAAGTTATCAGAAGAGTAATTTCCAGTTAACTGCACATTTATAGAGACAGCAACAGATGTGTGACAGCTGGGTTAATTGAACGTCTGGTGGGTCTTTTTCTACATAAGATAATCCTGTGTGCATATTATGGAGAAGAAAGCAGATGTGACCAGTCAATTGTCTACTGAAGCGAATAAATGTCACCTGGAGAGTATCCTGATCTACTAAACTTAATGGTTTGTTTTTCTTAGCTTGCAAGATAATCTGGCAATTAATTTTTGGTGGTGTGGTGAATAAATTTTACATCTAAAGCACACATACTATTAAAAAAGTTATGTTGCAATTTACTATAGCATTTCCTAGTTTTAGCTTTTATTTGAAAGTTTTGCAAATCGTATGTTGCCATGAATTTCTAAAGCCATAACCCCATCTCAACACCATTATACATATATGCAAATAGAACTGAAGTCAGTGAGTTTGACAATTCTGCTGACTTGGGCTGCTAGAACATTTGCTAAGACTTGATGTATAAGAAAGAACACTGGTCTATCACTCAGGACACCAGAGATCTAGTCACTGGCTGTGTCACTCAATAATTTAGGGACTTGGATATTTACCTCTCGACTCAGAAGTCTTAGGGAAATAAAAAGAAAAAACAGAATGAATATTTACCTCTCTGGACTTCACCCAATCTCATGTATCTAAAATTAGATGATTGGGCTAGATTGTACTAATTCCTTTTTGCAGTCTGACCAGCCACGATGGGCCTGGACCCACAGTAATCAGCCATGACCACCTTTGGCTGGATTTCACTGATCATGGTTGGCCTTGACTGGCATGATGGGCTTTAACTGATTCTAACCAGCTGTGACCAGCTTTGATTGGCTCTGGCCAGCTGTGACCAGTTTTGACCAGCTTAGACTGACTGTGAACAGCTTTGTTCAGGCTTGACTGGCTGTGGCTAGATTTGGCCAGTTTTCATTGGCTCTGACTGACTTTGAATGGCCTGGAGTGGTTTTAACTGGCTGTGACTGGTTTTAAACAGTCATGACTGGCTGTGACTGGCTTTGACTGGGATTGACTGGTTTTGACTTGCTCAGTCTGGCTGTGTCCAGTTTTGATCAGATCTGAGTGGCTTTCACCAGCTTAGACTGGTTTTGACTGTCTTAGATTGGCTTTGACAAACTTTGGCTGGCCATGACTAGCTATGACTAGAATCTACCAGTTGTGACTGGCTTAGCTTGGTTATGACCAGCCTTGACTGGTCTTGATCAGACCTGACCAACTTCTGACTGGCTTTGACCAGAATTGACCCATGTTGACCAGCTGTGACAGGCTTTCACTGGCTGTGACTTGCTTTGCCCAGTTTAGATTGGTTTTGACCTGCTTAGACTGGCCATGAATGGCTGCAACCAACTTTCACAATAATTGACTGCTTTTTACCATCTTTTTTTTTTTTTTTTTTTTTGAGACGGAGTCTCGCTCTGTAGCCTGGACTGGAGTGCAGTGGCCGGATCTCAGCTCACTGCAAGCTCCGCCTCCCAGGTTTACGCCATTCTCCTGCCTCAGCCTCCCGAGTAGCTGGGAATACAGGTGCCCGCCACCTCGCCCGGCTAGTTTTTTGTATTTTTTAGTAGAGACGGGGTTTCACGGTGTTCGCCAGGATGGTCTCGATCTCCTGACCTCGTGATCCACCTGTCTCGGCCTCCCAAAGTGCTGGGATTACAGGCTTGAGCCACCGCGCCCGGCCCTTTTTACCATCTTACACTGATTTTGACTGGCTTAGACTTCCTATGACAGGCCAGGCCATCACTGGCCAAGACTGGCTTTGGCCAGCATTCATTGATTTTTGACCAGCTTAGACAAAACATGACTGGCTGTGACCAGCTTTGAACAGAATTGACTAGTTTTGACTGGTTTAGACTGAATGTGACCAGCCTTGACTGGTTGTGATCAAAATCTATCAGACTCTGACTGAATTTGACTGGAATTGACTAGTTTTTGATTGATTTAGACTGACTGTGACCATCTATGACCAGCTGTGTTTGACTTTGTCCAGAATTCAGTGTTTTTTACTGGTTTATATTGGCTGTAACTGGCTTTGGCCATATGTGACTGACTTTGATTGGAACCAACTGGTTTTGACAGGCAGTGACTGGCTTTGTACAGCATCAACCAGCTTATACCAACTGTGACCAGCCATGACTAGTTTGACCAGGATCGACTGGTTTTGGCTGGCTTACACCAGTTTTGACTGGAGTAGGTTGGCTAAAATCAGTTTTGACCAGAATTGACTGGTTTTGACAGGGTTAGATCAGCTGTGGCAACCCTGTGACTGTTCATGACAAGATTTGACTGGCTGTGACTGGCATTGGCCAGAATCAACCAGCGTTGATGGGTTTAGGCTGGCTGTAACTGGCTTTAACTGGCAGTGACTGGGCTTTGACCAGAATTAACCAGTTTTGACTGGCTTAAACTGGCTGTAAGTGGCTTTGACCAGCCATGGCTGGCTTTGTCCAGATTTTACTAATTTTGACTGGCTTAGATAGGCAGTGACTAGCTTCAAACAACCTTGACTGCCTTTGACCACTTTTGGACACATTTGGCTGATTTTGAATGGATTTGGCTGGTTTTGATCAGCTGTGACTAGCTTTGATTGGCCTGGACTGGTATTAACAACCTAGGACCATTCTTGACCAGCCACGACTTTCTTTGACCAGCCTGGACCTACTTTTTCTGGCTTTGACCAATCTTAACTAGCCATGATCAGACGGTTTTTTGTTTTCTGTTTTTGTTTTTTGAGGCAAAGTCTCACTGTGTTGCCCAGGCTGGAGTGTAGTGGTACAATCTCAGCTGACTGCAACCTCCACCTCTCTGGTTCAAATGATTCTTGTGCCTCAGCCTCCTGACTAGCTGAGATTACAGGCACCTGCCACCACACCCAGCTAATTTTTGTATTTTTGGTAGAGATGGGGTTTCACCATGTTGGCCAGGCTGGTCTTGAACTCCTGACCTCAAGGGATCCACTTGCCTCAAGCTCTCAAAGTGCTAAGATTACAGGCATGAGCCACTGCACCTGGTGGCCTCAGATTGTTTTTGATCAGCCTTGACTTGAGTTGACATGCTTTGACTGGCTTAGACTGGTGGTGACTCACTTTGAACAGTGGTGTCTGGCCATAACCCTGCTGCCTCCTGCCTGACCCAGTGCTCTGGACTCAGGGGCTGTACAGAGCTAGGAGTAGAGATGTAGGGGAATAGAGTGGCGAGGGAACTTTTAGGGAATGGCTTAGGAAATGGTGCAATGGAAGAGTTCACTGGTGGGCTTCCACCTTAAGGACCTTGGGATAATTTCTTCTTGCATATGGGGAAATAGGCCATGGGGCATTAACTCAGCTATCAGGGTAGGTGGCAGAGGAGAGAGGCAGGGATGCCTGCTTGACAAGAGTAAGCTAGGGTGAGTGTGAATTTTCTCCCTTTGCTCCTTCCCGAGTCCTTGAGCTTCACAGAGCAGCCTCCGAAGCCCATGTAGATACTCGATGATCAACAATTCAGAAAATAGGTAAGAATGACAGGGCCAGAGAAGGAAAGGATGAGGTGGGTATGTAGTAGAGAGGCAAGGTGTTAGCCTGGGAAGATGCTAAATTAACCTACAAGGTAATAGTGAAAGAAAGGAAGGCAATAGTAAAACAACCTTAACCCTAGCCCTAGTCACTATCCCAGCTCCAATCCCAACCCCAACCCCAACCCTAATCCTAATCCTCAAATTCTTTTATTCCTTAATCCCTAAAATCTAAGCCTTAACCCTCTAATCCCAAATACTATAAATATTAACCCCAAGCCCAGCCCAACTCCAGATGAAACCAAAGAAATCAAACAAAGGCCTGACATCACAAGGACAAAAAACTACAGAAAAATATCCCTTTTAAACATAGATGTAGTAAACCTTAACAAAGTAATATAAAACTATAATTACCCCTTGATAATCACAGGGGATTGGTTCCAGGACCCTGCCAGTACCAAAATCCATGTATACTCAAGTCTCACAGTCAGCCCTGTGAAATCTATGGATATGAAAACTCAGCCCTCCATATATGTGGGTTTTACATCCCATGAATACTCTCTCTCTATATATATATAGTATTATATATAGTATAGTATTATATATAGCATAGTATTATATATATAATACTATATATAGTATATAATTAGTATATTTTATATATATATGTATTTTTTTTTAATATAAGGTTTTTCGCTTTTGTCGCCCAGGCTGGAGTGCAATGGTGCAGTCTCGGCTCACTGCAACCTCTGCCTCCCAGCTTCAAGCGATTCTCCTGCCTCAGCCTCCCTAGTAGCTCGGATTGCAGGCACACATCACCACAACTGGCTAATTTTTTGTATTTAGTAGAAGTGGGCTTTCACCATGTTGGTCGGACTGGTCTCAAACTCCTGACCTCAGGTGATCCACCTGCCCTGGCCTCCTAAAATGCTGGGATTATAGGCATGAGCCACCTCGCCCAGTCCAATACTATTTTTTTTTATCCCTATTTGGTTATGGATGTAGAAACTGCCATAGAGAGAGTCACATGTGTTATTTATTTATTTATTTATTCATTCATTCATTCATTCATTTTGAGACGGAGTCTCACTCTGTCACCCAGACTAAAGTGCAGTGGTGCAATCTCGGCTCACTACAATGTCTGCCTCCCAGGTTCAAGTGATTCTCCTGGCTCAGCCTCCCAAGTAGCTGGGATTACAGGCACCCGCCACTGTGTGCAGCTAGTTTTTGTTTTTAGTAGAGATGGGGTTTCTCTATGTTGGCTAGGCTGGTCTCAAACTCCTGACCTCGTGATCCACCTGCCTCGGCCTCCCAAAGTGCTGGGATTACAGGCATGAGCCACTGCGCTCAGCCACATATGTTTATTTTTTAGCCCTTTAGCCAGTGTGAAACCCAAGAGAGTGACATGATGAGATTTGTGTTTGTAAATAAGTATTTCGCTATTATCAAGTTGAGATCGCCAGTAGTAGGCCAGTGAATCTGTGCTCCTCCTGGTGGACTACACAGAGAAGAGCATAGCATCAGGCAGGGTCTGCATTTGCTTAGGAGGAAAAACTGGGTAGACCCAGTTTGGAGTCATCTCTGCTCTTTAGATGTGCCAAGGTTGTGAAACTGAGGAACAGTCTCAGGATTTTGATATTTCTAGGCTACGTGGTTCAATTGTGAGTTTTTCAAATTGTCACGAATCTCCCAAAAAATGTTCCAATATATTTTTAAAAAAGAAATTGTGTATAACTGGCGCCAGGCAGTTCAAACTTGTGTTGTTTCAGAGTCAACTGTACTTATTAATAGGCTGACTGATGACCTTATGTAAATTGTTGAGGACATGAAGTAGAAGAAACTGTCTAACTTAAATTATGAAGGTCCTTTCTTCCAAATATGCATCATCTGTTTCTCTATAGGACCTTTGTCTGTGTAATTTCTAATAGCTACTGAATGGGAGGCAGCTACAATATTTGTCTAAGGGTTGATTATGAGTTGTTAATCTAATAAACAATGGTTCTCAAAGAGTGATCTCTAGACCAGCAACATCAGCGTCACATGAGAATCTGTCAGAAATGCAACTTATGGCCCTTCATCCCAGATCTACTGAATCAGAAACTCTGGAGTTACAGTCCAGCAATCTCGGTTGGACAAGCCTCCCAGGGAATTCTAATGCTGAGGAGTTTGATAATCACTGCTCTAGACTAGTAATGGTTTTGTGTAATATTGTTGACCTCTACATTCAGACTATTAGATCCTCTTAGTAGAAACCAGTATCCTAAAACAGGTGCAGAGTGAGATTTACCTAATAATTTAGTAAAAAATATAGAGCTGATGTATTATGGAGCTGATTTCTTTATCTACACTGGTAAAAATAATGAAGAATTTTGAAATTGTTTTCTTAGAAGATATTACCTGGTTTTGTTGTTTAAACAATGGAAAGGATGGAATGATTTTATTTTCATATGAATATGTAAACTATATGTATTTGTTACTTTTAAAACATAAATGTAATTTATTATATGGAAATACAATTTTATTTTAGCTTACAGCAGTGTTTTTCAAACTTTGTTGCACATTAAAATCACCTGGAGAGCTTATATAAAGTAGATGACTAGATGTGCAGATGTGCACCCTGCCCATTCTGATTTAATTGGTCTCTATTGGGGAAAAGCCTCCCATGGGGTTAAGTGCAGCCATGTTTGAGGACCACTGACCTAGAGTTTACAGAGTCCAGAGTGCTCACTATTACACCATGAAATCTTTTGCTGACCTAGAGTTTTCTGAGTGACTCTTACTTTATTTTATTTTTGAGACAAAGTTTCACTCTTGTCCCCCAGGCTGGAGTGCAATGGTGCGATCTTGGCTCACTGCTGCCTCCACCTCGATTGGTTTCAAGTGATTCTTCTGCCTCAACCTCCCAAGTAGCTGGGACTACAGGTGCATGTCACCATGCCTGGCTAGTTATTTTGTATTTTTAGTAGAGATGGGGTTTCACCATTTTGGCCAGGCTGGTCTCGAACTCCTGACCTCAGGTGATCCACCCACCTCAGCAGGCTGGGATTACAGGCGTGAGCCACTGCACCTGGCCCAAAATGGCTCTTACCTTGCTTCAACCTTTGTTTAACAGCAGATGTATCAATAAAAAAAATGCAACAATATAGGAGTTCAGGCAAACATAGAATTTTAAAAAAGCATTAAGGGTTATTAGGTCAGTAAGTTATAATTCAGACCTTTTCCATTGGATGATCAATGGGTTATTTAATATTCTTTGGTGATAGAAATCTGCACAGTAATGTCTTTGAAATCAAGGACTGTGTCCTGTCATTTGTATGTCCTCACTTCGAGGCACAGCAAAGACACTCACAAGTATTTGTTGAGAGAGAGAGGGAGAGAGACAGAGAGAGAGGGAGACAGAGAGAGAGGGAGGGAGAGAGAGAGTGAGAAGGAAGGAAGGAAGAAGGAAGGAAGGAAGGAAGGAAGGAAGGAAGGAAGAAGGAAGGAAGGAGGGGCAGGGAAGAAGGGAATGAAGGAAGGAGAGAGAGAGAGAAAGGAAGGAAGGAGGAGGGAAGGAAGGAGGGAGGGGAGGGAGGGAGGAGGAGAGAGGGAGGGAAGGAGGAAAGGATGGAAGGAGAGAGTGAAAGAGAGAGAAAGAAAGAAGGAAAAAAAGAAAGAAAGCTAACTAAACAGCAAGTATTTCTGTTCTTAACTAGTGTTTTCAAATATTATTCTAAGATTATTGTCAAAGACAGGGTCTCAGTCTGTCTCTCAGGCATGAGTGCAGTGGTGCCATCATGGCTCACTGCAGCTTTGACCTCCTGGGCTCAAGCGACCCTCCCATCTCAGCCTCCATGTTGCTAGTACTCCAGGCACGCACCACCATGCCTGGCTAATTAAAAAACCAATTGTAGAGATGGTGGTCTCACTATATTTCACAGGCTGGTCTCAAACTCCTGGCCTCAAATGATCTTCCCTCCTTGGCTTTCCAAAGTGTTGGGATTACAGGCATGAGACACTGCCACTGGCCAAAAGTATGAAACTTAAATGGAGTTGGTTTTCATACGAGGAAGAGTTTACAATGGGTTAGAGTAACCAGGAAACATTTCACAGGTGAAGTTAAACTTGAGCTGATGGAAGAAATAGAATAGTCCAATAAGAGAGAACATTATGAGCAAAGATGCAGAGGAATTTTGGAAGCCAAAAAGACAGGTTTGGGCTAGAATTTGGAAAGTCTTAGATGCCAATTGAAGTGTTTGAAATATTAAATTTTATCTTAATGAATGAAAAATCATTGGTGTGTTTTGTGTTTGTTGGTTTTTAGCAGGGGAGAGATATGACAAAAACAGCATTTTAGATATATTATTTTGGTGATATGATGGCCATCGACAGGTAAAGAGAGGTTGGCATTGATGATGGCTGGAAAAAGTATGAGGGTGTTGAAGATGCCAGCCCTTGAAAGTTATACATGGGATTAAGCCACGATGACAGTGAGAACAGAAAGAAAAGGACAGATAATTTGTGAAGAACTACAAAAGCAGAATATATATATATATTCCACCCAGTAGGTGGTACCAGTGTTCACTGACTCAATATCAGTCCGGGATATAGCAGAGAACAAAGCAGTCTGTGTTTCCATGGAGTTTACATTTGTAAAAACGGGATATGTTTGGGGCTAAGGTATCATGAAGGAAAAGATAATCCACATAAAGTTGTGACACTAAAAATGATTCCCTTGACAATAAATATGCAGGATTAGTTTGATCACCCTTTGATTGTTTTGTGAGATTTTATGTCCTTTATCCTTGCATTTTGCACTGAACTGCCACATTTGGCACCACTTCCATGGCTCTTGTGGCCTACTGTCATTGACTTTGGCTACCATCAAAACCAATTCCCTGCCTAGATTGCTAGATTGGTCAGGTTTACTTCTTATTACTTTCCGTTGTGAGCTTTGCATGCTTTCGTTTCTTTTTTCTTTCTCTCTTTTTTTTTTTTTTTTTTTTTTTTTTGAGATGAAGTCTTGCTCTATTGCCCAGGCTGGAGTGCAGTGGTGTGATCTCCACTCACTGCAACCTCAGCCTCCCAGGTTCAAGTGATTCTTCTGCCTCAGCCTCCCAAGTAGCTGGGATTATAGGCAGGCATCACCACACCTGGCTAATTTTTGTATTTTTAGTAGAGACAGGGTTTCTCCATGTTGGCCAGGCTGGTCTCAAACTCCTGACCTCAGGTGATCTGCCTGCCTCCACTTCCCAAAGTTCTGGGATTACAGGCGTGAGCCACCATGCTCAACCTGCATGCTTTAGTTTCAAACAGTTCTCAAATGTAAGTTGCACTACATGTGAGAGATCCACCAAGATGTAGTGATATTTGCCATTTTGTTATGGCAATTGCTATATTAAGGCTTTGAGTTTGGTTTAAAAAAGAAAAATGAGAGGTGAGGAGTCAGGTGGCTGTGGAGAGAGAGAAAAACAAAACGAAACAGAGAGAGGAGAATGATAAAAGCATGCAAAGCTGATCCAAGTTTACTGGTAGCTAGAGAAGAGAGGCTTTTTTAGGTCAACTTGTTTTTCTCAAACCTTTTAAGGATTGTACTTTTGCATAATCAATGGGATCGCCTTTGCAGTAAATCATTTCTGCTTGTTAAAATGTCTGAAAACACCAGACTGACCATTTTTCAGGATGTTTCTTAATCACGTTTCATCAGGTATAATTTTTCAAATCATTTATTAAAAGTGCTATCTTTTGCACAAAAGACATTCTTAATCATTAAAACTGGCAAAATGAAGTGTGTTATTGAAAGCACCGGGGAAGGTCAATTTTTCAGAGTAACAACTTTTCAAACATTTTATTATCTAAGACTTTTGCTTAAAAACAAAAATAGTACCTTTATTTTTTCTGAAAGATATAGTTTATTGTAAAAAGTACTTTGAGGATACAGAAAATTTTTAAAAGTTAACCAAAAGCACCCATATTTGCCAAAGACACACAACATAATGTCAAGTAATTATTTCATCTTGACCCTTTTTTATACGTGTAGAATATTCCATACATAATTTCGTATCCTAGTTTTTAAAATCTAACATTATATCTTGAGCATTTTCACATGTGCTTACATACTTTTCTAAAATATACTTATAGTTACTGTATAATGTTTATACCACATAGGTGCAACATGCTTTGTTTTATACTTCCTCTACTATAGGACATTTAAGTGTTTTCGTGTATGGGATATTGTGGACCATATTGCTAACCATATTGCCATAAACAAAACTTGCTTTCCTGCATTTCTGATTGTATCTCTAGTTTACAGACCTAGATTTGCAATGATTGGGCCCGAATATATGAATATTTATAAGGACCTCCATATATTTTATTGTCCAGAAAAAGATTTTCTTGAGTACATCAGTAAGCTGATAAGAAATTGTCATCCAGCAGCCAAATGAAGGCAGACACCTGAAGTGAATAAACTGCTTTCCGAAGCCAACCTTCAATATAAGAGAATTTGCTGAGCCTAACAAACTTGGACTTTTGTTTTTCACAGCT
Source organism: Macaca thibetana thibetana (assembly GCF_024542745.1). NCBI lineage: Eukaryota > Metazoa > Chordata > Mammalia > Primates > Cercopithecidae > Macaca > Macaca thibetana. Next base: position 108,577,174 of record NC_065598.1, read on the forward strand.
GTGTGGAGTTCACGGAATAGGAGACAAAGCTCATAGTCCTCCTGAGGTGGAGAACCTAACAGGAGACACTTTACAAAGCTTGGGCCCCAAAGAACCACACCACAGGTTAAGGGTTAACCTGTTCCTCATCCAAGAGACTGCAAGGAAAACTGTAATACCTGCCTTGAAATTTGGCACTAAGAGTGTGAGGCTATTTTCTGTTGAGATTTTGTAATAGCAAGATAGTCCTCACAAGAAGTAAAATGATGAGTACATGGTAAACTTAAATAGAGAATATTTATACAACAATAATGATGATGTCTTATGGAACAAGAACAAATAAAACAAAATACTGAATAACAGCATACAAGTCAAAAGGATGTTTGATCACATTGGAAAAGGCTTAAAGTGTACTAAAGTTCTTGTACTATTCAGTTTGAAGGTAAATATACGGAATAGCTTTAGAATTTCAAAGGATGGGTATCATACAGGCAATGATCTCTGACCACATGTGATTAAGTTAGATATCAATAGGTAACTACAGAGATACCATATGCTCAGAAGTTAAGATACACACTTTAATAACTAACAAATCAAAAGAGAAATTATAATGGAAATTATGAAATAGTTGGAAATAAAAATTAATGACAAAAATGCAGTATAACAAAACTTGGATCCATCTAAGGCAATAACTAGAGGGAAATTAATAGTCAAGTATTTATATTACAGAAAAGAAAGGCTGGACACTAATGGAATACACATACATCTCAAGAATTTTTTAAATAGTAGAAAAATAAATGCAAGAAAAAGATAAGTAAAGGAACAACAAAAAGTGGAGATTAGTGAAATACAAAATAAATATATAGAGGACCAACACAGCCAAATTCAACCTTAAGGAAAAAAGATAAAATAGAAAAATCACTGGCAAAAGTAAGCAATAAATAAAAAGTAAGAGATATGGTACAGATGCACATTATTAGTAATGTGAAAGGATATATAACGAAAATGCAATTGTTATTAAAAAGATTATAGGAAGATATTATGAGCAATTTCCTGCCAGTACACTTAATAACTTACATGACATGGAAAGATAATTAGAAAAGCATAACATGCAAAGTGTCTGAAGAAGAAATATAAAATGAATCATAAGGACGGGGCTGTAATCCAAAATGTGACTTGTGTCTTTATTAAAAAAGGAAGAGACATCATAGACGTGCATGCCTAGAGAAAAGGCCACGTGACGACTCAGTGAGAAAGCAGCTATCCTCAAGCCAAAGAGAGAGAATTCAGGAAAAATCAATCCTGTTGGTACTTTGATCTTGGACTTTCAGTCTCCAGAATAGGGAGATAATAAATTTCAGTTGTCTAAGTCATCTCGTTTGTGGTATTTTGTTACGGCAGTCCAGCAGACCAAGACAAATATCTTCACCTAACAAGAGAGTCATAAAGCACATAAAAAAATACTGAGAGAATTCAAGGGAGAAGTAGATTTTTTTTTTCTTTCTTTGACAGAGTCTTGTCCTGTTGCCTAGTCTGGAGTACAGTGGCACAATCATGGCTCACTGAGGCTTTGACCTCTTGGGATCAAGTGATTCTCCCACCTCATCCTCCCAAGTAGCTAGGACTATAGGCACATGCCACCACACCTAGCTAATTATTTTTTATTTTTTATTTTGTAGAGACACAGTCTCACTATGTTGTTCCAGGTGGGACTCGAACTGCTGGGCTCAAATGATCTTCCTGCTTTCTCCTCAAAAAGTGCTAGTATTATAGGTGTGAGCCACCACACCTGGCTGACAATTCAGTACTAGTTGTAGACTTCAATGTCTCACTTTCCACAACGGATAGAACAAGTAGGCAAAAAATCAAGAAGGAAATAGAAGATACTATTATACTATACTATAAATCAAATAGAACTAACAGACATCCATAAAATGCTCTGAAGAGCAGAATACACATTCTTCTTGAGTGGGTGTGGAAGATTTCCAGGATAGACCATATGCCATGCCATAAAACAAGTGTCAATACATTAAAAAGATAAGAATAATACAACATATGTTTCCTGTTCACAATGAAATAATATTAGAAATAAATAAGAGAAAGAAATTTTGGAGCTTCATAAATATGTGGGAATTAAAAAACACAGTCCCACATAGTCAGTGGATCAAATTAAAAAATCACAAAGGTAATTAGAAAATCCTTTGAGAGGAATGAACATAAAATATAACATATAAAAACTTATGGGTTATAGCTGAAGTAGTGCTAACAGGGAAATATATAACTGTAAATGCTCATAGTAAAAAATAAGAAGGATACCTTCCACCTAAAACACTAGAAAAATGTGGAGCAACTAAATCTAAAGCAACTAAAATGATGAAAGTAATAAAGATTAAAGCAGAAATTAATGAAATAGTAAGTACCAAAGCAATGGAGATAATTAAAGAAACCAAAAGTTTTTTTCCTTTGAAAAGATAAACAAAATGCATGAACTCATATGTAGACTGATCAAATAAAGCATTTTTGAAAGAATCAAAATTAGAAATGAAAAAAGAACATTATTCTTGATCTTACAGCAATAAAACGGATTATAAGATAATACTATGTGTAATTTTATGCCAACAAAGTAGATAACCAGGATGAAATGTACAAATTCCTACAAAACAAAAACTACTACTTTCAGTTTCTGGTCCGGTATGGAGTTTGGAAGTCATTACTCTCATCTTCACAATGAGAAAAAGGCTGAACAAACTGAAACTCAACAACTCCTCTTAGATCCTTTAGAGAATTGAGATTATAGGTCAAACGGTTGTCCCCCAACCAACAAGTCGGCGAGACAGACAGATGAATACAGAGAACCACAGCTTATTGGAGTAGAAACCCAGGAGCAGAAATTACCACTGGAGTGAGTACTGGGGCAGGAAAACAAACTGTAATTGATGAATTGCTGGAGGCTGAATGTGGACAAATTTGAGAGTTAAAAACTCCGGGGGAGGGGTCCCAGTCTTGGTGGGCAGTGCCCTCCATTTTGTGAGTTTTACCTCCAGAAACCTTACCACATTCTCACAGTGAAGATTGGATAAAAATTCAGTGGTTGTTCTGGCAGGGGGACCAAAAGTTATCATTCTGAAATATGCCCAGAGCATTTTGTTCTTCTTAACAAGACCTGTCATTAAGAAAAACTATTTTCAGAGCTTAAGTATTAGGGTTTTACCAGAGCCTAACAAATCTGGGGGAAGAGAAATAACCAACTCTGCCCACCTCTAGCTTTCCATCTTGGGGAAGGGAAATGCCAATTTCAATCTCCTTTAGCCCCCTGCCTCATCTAAGGGGGAAAGAGCTGAGAAGCTCTTCTGAAGGTCAAACCTAGGGGCACAGGTTTATTAAAAGACTGGGACCTAATCATAGGACTATAGAATGCATTCCCTCCACCTACGCCTTACCACTACATCAGTAAGGCTCCTGTATAATCGGGGAATATAATGAGAAGAACTGCACATTTCAGACATAATTTAAGAAGTTTCTATGGAAATCCAAAGACAACATGAGAGACAAAAACACCAGAGGAAAGTTCAGTCTCTGGCATATACAGCTACAGCCAACAGTAAACACAGCCTAGTTTCTAGCCAGATAAACATGAAACCTCACCGCAAAGACCTATTTACCTCAATTTCTTTTCCCCAATTCATCATATTCAGCATTCAATAAAAGCTTACGAGGCATGCTAAAAGACAAAAAACACAATTTGAAGAGACAGAGCTAACATAATAACCAGACCCAGATATGATAGAAATGTAAAAGTTGACAGACCAGGAATTTAAGACAACTATGATAAATATACCAAGGGCTGTATTGGAAAAAGTAGTCAACATTCAAAAAGAGATGAATAATGTAAGCAGAGAGATGAAAACTCCAGGAATCAATGGGAAAACCTAGAAATAAAAAAAGTACCACAATTGAAATGAAGAATGCCTTTGATGGTCTCATCAAGTGCCTGGGTGTGACCAAAGAAGGAATTGGTGAGCTTGAAGAAATGTCAGTAGAAACTTCTACAACTGAATTGCAAAGAGAAAAATAATAATAATAAGGGCAGAACAGAATAGCCAATGACTATGGGACAATTATGAAAGGTGTAACATATAGCTAACGAGATATTAGAAGAACAGGGTACAGTGTACACTGCTCAGGTGATGAGTACACCATAATCTTAGAAATCACCACTGAAGAACTTATCCATTTAACCAGAAACCACCTGTTCTCCAAAAAAAAAAAAAAAAAAAAAAAAAACTATTGAAATAAAATAAAATAAAAGGAAGAAGAAAGTAAAGAACAAAATAAATACCAAAGCAATATTGACTGAAATTTCCCAATTTACTTATAGATATTAAGCCACAGTCCCAGGAAAGTTAGTTAACACCGAGCAGAATAAAGAATAAAAAATGTACACCTAGCCGTATTATATTTGAATTGCAAAAAATTAAACACAAAGAGAAAATCTCAACAACAAAAAAAAAGCCAGCGGGAAAGAAATAGCTTACCCATATAGAGCAGCATGTATATCATTACATTGAAGTCACTGGAAACCATATAATCAAGAAGAGAGTGAAGTGAAACACTCAGTGTTGAAAGAACAAAGAAACACTAACTAGAATTCTGTATCCAGAAAAATTATCTTTCAGAAGTGAAGGAGAAATATATTTTATTAGACAAACAAAAATTGAGGGAAAATTTTTTTTAAAAAATTGAGGGAATTCATCAGCAGTATACTTGCCTTGCAAAAAATGTTAAAGAAGGCCGGGCGCGGTGGCTCAAGCCTGTAATCCCAGCACTTTGGGAGGCCGAAGCGGGCGGATCACGAGGTCAGGAGATCGAGACCATCCTGGCTAACACGGTGAAACCCCGTCTCTACTAAAAAATACAAAAAAAAAAAAACTAGCCGGGGGACGTGGCGGGCGCCTGTAGTCTCAGCTACTCGGGAGGCTGAGGCAGAAGAATGGCGTAAACCCGGGAGGCGGAGCTTGCAGTGAGTTGAGATTCGGCCACTGCACTCCAGCCTGGGCGACAGAGCGAGACTCCGTCTCAAAACAAAACAAAACAAAACAAACAAACAAACAAAAAATGTTAAAGAAGTTCTTCAGAAAGAAGTAAAACTGAATAGATTGTAAATTAGGATTAACACAAGAAATGAAGAGACTTAGGTAAGAAATTAATGAAGGTTAAAATAAAATATTTTATTTTTTCTTTTATAATAAAATGAAATATTTTATTATTCTGAATAAATATAATATTAAGAATAATAGCAACAGTGTATTGGAAAATTATAGCTTATGGATAAGTGAAATGAATTACAATAACATTATAAGGGACAGGAGGAAGGAATTAGGAATGTTCTAAGTTACTTGTATATCCATAAAGTGGTATAGTATTATCTGAAATTGAACTTGGATTGGTTGTAAATGTATATTGCAAACTCAAGGGCAAACATTTAAAAAAAGGTTTAAAAAAGATATATTAGTTACGGTTCTCCAGAGAAACAGAACCAATAGGAGATATTAATAATACATTTACTGGCCGGGTGCGGTGGCTCATGCCTGTAATCCCAGCACTTTGGGAGGCTGAGGAAGGTGGATCACCTGAGGTCAGGAGTTCGAGACCAGCCTGGCAAACATGGTGAAATGCTGTTTCTACTAAAAATGCAAAAAATTAGCTGGGCATGGTGGCACGCACCTGTAATCTCAGCTACTCGAGAGGCTGAGGTAGGAGAATCACTTGAATCCGGGAGGCAGAGACTGTAGTGAGCCAAGATCATGCCGTTGCACTCCAGCTTAGGCAACAAGAGTGAAACTCCATAAAAAAAAAAAAAACAAAAAAAAACGTTTACTGTGAGGAATTGGCTCACACAATTATGGAGGCTGAGAAGTCCCTTTTTCCGCCATGGGCAAACTGGAGACATGGAAAGCTGGCGATACAATTTCAGTCTGAGTTCGAAAGTCTGAGAATCAGGGGAGCTGATGGTACTGATTCTAGCTCAAGAGCAGAAAACCTGTGTCGAAGCTTACCCAGGCAGGCAGGTAGCAAAAGGAGTAAATTCCGACTTTTTGCTCTATTCAAGTCCTCAATAGTTTGAATGATGCTCACCTACATTGGGTAGGGCAATCTGATTTACTGAGTACATTGATTTGAATGTAGATCTTATCTGAAAATCTCCTCATAGACATACCCAGAAATAATGCTTAATGTAGGCACCCCATGGGGCTGTCAAATGGACACATAAAACACCATTACAAAATACAATTGATATGCTAAGAGAGGAGAAAAAACCGGAATCACATAAAATGCTCAATTAAAAGCAGAGAAGGCAGAAAAATAGAAGATAAAAAAAAAAAAAGAGAGAGACAAAGAATAAGAAAGGGCAACAAAAATACTAACAGATACAGTTGATGTTAATTCAATTATATTAATAATCAGTTTAAAAGTCAATCATCTAAATACACAAATTAAAAAATGATGACTCTCTTATACAAAAAATATACTCGCACATTCATGTTTATAGTAGCACAATTTGCAATTGCAAAAATGTGGAACCAACCAAAATGCCCATCAATCAACAAGTGGATAAAGAAACTGTGGTATGTGTATATGCATATACACATACACACACACACACAAACACACATATGAGCTTATACATATATGTGAGCTTATATATATGTGTGTGTGTGTGTATATATATATATATATATATATATATGATGGAATACTACTCAGCCATAAAAAGGAATGAATTAATGGCATTCCCAACAACCTGGATGAGATTGGAGACTATTATTCTAAGTGAAATAACTTAGGAATGGAAAACCAAACATCATATGTTCTCACTTACAAGTGGGAGCTAAGCTATGAGGATGAAAAGGTGTAAGAATGACACAATGGACTTTGAGGACTCAGGGTCAAATTGTGGGAAGGGGATGAGGGATAAAAGACTACAAATTGGGTGCAGTGTGTACTTCTCGGGTGATGAATGCACCAAAATCTCACAAATCACCACTAAAGAACATACTCATGTAACCAAACACCACCTGTTCCCCAATAACCTATGGAAATAAAAAATTTTGAAAAAATTTAAAAAAATGGTGACTATCTGAGTGGATATGAAAACAAGATCCAACTACATGTTGTGTATAAGAAACCCTAGTTAGAGATAGAGAGTCAGATAAAAAATAAAGGAATAGAGAAAGATAAACCATGTTAACACAAGCAAAAGAAAGCGAGAGTATATATAAATATGTATGTATTTATATATAATATATGTTTTACACCTAGTATATATATTTGTATATGTAATATATTTTATATAGTGTGTGTGTATATATATACACACACACATATATATATATACACACACACACACACACACACATATATATTTTTAAAAGTAAGTTCTTTCTCTGTTGCCCAGGTTGGAGTGCAGCAGTGTGAACATGGCTCACTGCAGCCTCCACCTCCTGGGCTCAGGTGATCTTCCAACCACAGCCTCTTCAGTAGGTGGGACCACAGTTGTGTGCCATTATCTCCAGCTAATGTTTTAATTTTTTGTAGAGACAGGGTCTCCCTATGTTGACCAGGCTAATCTCGAACTCCTGGGCTCAAGCAATCCTTCCACCTAGGCCTCCCAAAGTGCTGGGATTAAAGACACAAGCCACCACACCACGCCTATATTAATATTATATTTTACACTCAGACAAAGCAGACTTCAGAACAAGAAAAAGTATCAGGGATAAAGTGGGGGAAAATAATAAAGGAGTCAATTTTCCAAGAAGACATAACAATCCTGAATGTGTATGTGCCTGACAACAATATGTTAACATGTGAGGCAAAAACTAATAAAACTTCAAGGAGAAATAGATGAATCCACTATTATAGTGAACATCAACATCCTTCTATCAGCAATTGACAGATTCAGCGGCGAGCAGAAAATCAGTTAAGGATATAGTTGAACTGAACAACATCATCAATCAAGTAAATCTAATTGACATTTATAGAATACTTCATCTAACAGCAGCAGAATGCATGCTGCTCTCAAGTTCACGCAGAGCATCCACCAAGAGGGAACACATTCTGGACCATGCAACACAACTTAATACACTTAAAAGAATAGAAATCACAGAAAGGAATCTCTCAGATGGCAATGAAATTAAACAAAACATTCAATAACAGAAAGATAGTTGGGAAACTCCAAACCTGAAGATTAAACAACACATTTCTATATAATCCATGGATTAAAGAAGTTTCAAGAGAAATTTGAAAATATTTGAGCTAAATGAAAATGAAAACAGAACTTATCAAATCTCTGGGATGCAATGAAAGCAGTGCTTAGGGGATAATTTCTAGCATTGAATGCATATATTAGAAAAAGAGAAAATTTTAAAATCGATAATCTAAGCTTCCACCATGGGAAACTGGAGAATAAAAGAACAAATTAAATCTAGGCAAGCAGAAAACAAGTAATTATAAAGATTAGAGTAGAAATCTCTTCCAGAAGATAGAAGCAGAGGAAATATTTCCTAACTCACTCCATGAGGCCAACATTACCCTAATACTAAAACTGAACGAAGTTATTACAAGAAAGAAAAACCACATAACAGTATCTCTCATGAACGCAGATGCAAAAATCCTCAACAAAATATTATCATATTGGATACAACAATGTATAAAATAATTATATACTGTGACCAAGAGGGATTTATCCCAAGTATGCAAGGATGGTCCAACATTTGAAAATCAGTTAATGTAATCCATCACATCAACAGGCCAGAGAACATGTCATATGATTCTATCAGTAGATGCAGAAAAAGCATTTCAGTAAATCCAACACTCATTCGTGATAAGAATTCTCAGCAAACTAGGAATAGAGGGGGACTTCCTCAACTTGATGAAAAACATCTACAGAAAACCTACAGTTAACATCATTTTTTTAAATTTTAAATTTTTGTGGGTACATAGTAGGTATATATATTTATGAGTTACATAAGACGCTTTGATACAGGCATGCAATGCATAATAATCACATCACGCAAAATGGGGTATCCATCCCCTCAAGCGTTTATCCTTTGTGTTACAAAGAATCCAATTAAATCTTTTATTTTTATTTATTTATTTATTATTTATTTTATTATTATTTTTTTGAGACAGAGTCTCCCACTGTCACCCAGACTGGAGTGCAGTGGCGTGATCTCTGCTCACTGCAACCTCCGCCTCCTGGGTTCAAGCGATTCTCCTGCCTCAGCCTCCCAAGTAGCTGGGATTATAGGTGCCCACCACCACACCCGACTAATTTTTTAAAATTGTTTTTAGTAGAGAAGGGGTTTCACTATATTGGCCACACTGGTCTTGAACACCTGACCTCGTGATCCACCTGCCTCGGCCTCACAAAGTGCTGGAATTAGACTTGAGCCACCACACCCGGCCTTTTTTAGTTATTTTTAAATGTACAGTTAAATTATTTTGACTATAATCACCCTGTGATGTTATCAAATACTAGGTATTATTCATTCTTTGTATTTTTTGTATGCATTAACCATCCCAACATTCACCCTTTCTGGCGCTCACTACCCTTTCCGGCCTCTGGCAACCATCCTTCTACTCTCTGTCTCCATGTGTTCAATTGTTTTGAGTTTTACATTCTATGAATTAGGGAGAACATGCGATGCTTGTCTTCCTGTGCCTGACTTATTTCACTTAACTTAATGACCTCCAATTTCATGTTCTTGCAAATGACAAGATCTCATTCCATTTTATGGATAAGTAGTACACCACTGTGTATAAGTACCGCATTTTCATTATCCATTCATGTGTTGATGGGCAGGTTGCTTCCAAATCTTAGCTATTGTGAACAGTGCTGCAACAGACATAGGAGTCCAGATATCTCTTTGATATACTGATTTCCTTTCTTTTGGGTATATACCCAGCAGTTGGATGGCTGGATCATATGGTAGGTCAATTTTCATTTATTTATTTATTTGGGTGGGGCAGGGACAGGGTCTTGCTCTGTCACCTAGGCTGGAGTGCCGTGGCATGATCTCAGCTCACTGTAACCTCTGCCACCCAAGCTCAAGTGATCCTCCCACCTCAGCGTCCCAAGTTGCTGGAACTACTGGCGTGCACCACCACACCTGGCTAATTTTTGTACTTTTTGATAGAGGTGGAGTTTTGCCATGTTGGTTAGGCTGATCTCGAATTCCTGGGCTCAAGTGATCCACCGGCCTGGGCCTGGCTCCCAAAGTGCTAGGATTACAGGCATGAGCCATCACGCCTGGCCAATTGCCAATTTTTATTTTTTGAGGAAGCTCCAAAATGTTCTCCATAGTGGTTGCACTAATTTAGATTCCCACCAACAGTGTACAAGGGTTCCCTTTTCTCCACATCCTTACTGGCATTTGTTATTGCTTATCTTTTGGATATAAGCCATTTTAACTGGGGTGAGATGATACCTCATTATAGTTTTGATTTGCATTTATCTGATGATCATCTTTTCATATGCCTGTTTACCATTTGTATGTTTTCTTTTTCTTTCTTTCTTTTCTTTTCTTTTTTTTTTAAACAGAGTCCTGCTCACACTGCTGCCCAGGTTGGAGTGCAGTGGTGTGATCTTGGTTCACTGAAATCTCTGCCTCCCATGTTCAAGAGATTCTCCTGCCTCAGCCTCCTGAGTAGCTGGGATTACAGGCACATGCCACCATGCCCAACTAATTTTTGTATTTTTAGTAGAGACCAGGTTTTGCCATGTTGGCCAGGCTGATCTCAAACTCCTGGCCTCTAATGATCCTCCTGCCTTGGCCTCCCAAAGTACTGGTATTACAGGCATGAGCCACCACGCCCAGTCTGTGTTACTAATTTTATTTTAGACCTGAACCACCTTGTTAACAAAGTAATTAGCAGTGTTTTCCACAGGTAAGAAGAAGGCTTTTTTTTTTTTTTTTTTTTTTTTTTTTTTTTAGATGAAGCTTTGTTCTTGTTGCCCAGGCTAGAGTGCAATGTTGTAATCTCAGCTCATGCAACATCCGCCTCCTGGGTTTAAGCGATTCTCCTGCCTCACCCTCCCAAGTAGCTGGGATTACAGGCATACACCACCATGCCTGGCTAATTTTTAAATTTTTTATTTTTAGTAGAGGCAGGGTTTTACCATGTTGGTCAGGCTGGTCTCGAACTCCTGACCTCAAGTGATCTGCCCGCCTCAGCCCAAACTGCTGGGATTACAGGCGTGAGGCATCACGCCCGGCCCCATTTGTATGTTTTCTTTTGAGCAATGTCTATTCAAAACTTCTGCCTGTTTCTTTATCAGATTGTTAGGCTTTTTTGTGTAGAGTTGTCTGAACTCCTTATATATTCTGCTTACGAACTCCTTGTCAGATGGGTAATTTACAAATATTTTCTCCCATTCTGTGGGTTGTTGCTTCACTGCTGATTGTAACCTTTGCTGTGCAGAAGCTTTTTAACTTAATGTGGTCACATTTGTCCATTTTGTCTTTGGTTTTCTGTACTTGTGGGTTATTGTGCAAGAAATTTTTGTCTAGACCAATGTCCTGGAGATTTTCCCTAATGTTTTCTTGTAGTAGTTTCATGATTTGAGGTCTTAGATTTAAGTCTTCAATCCATTTTGATTTCATTTTTATATATGGCAGGAGAAAGGGGTCAAGATTCATTCTTCTGCATGTGGATATCCAGTTTTTATAACACCATTTATTGAAGAGACTCTCTATTTCCCAGTGTATGTTCTTGGCATATCTTTTAAAAATGAGTTCACTGTAGGTGCGTGGATTTGTTTGTGGGTTTTCTATTCTGTTCCATTGGTCTATGTGTCTGTTTTTATGACACACCATGCTGTTTTGATTACTATAGCTCTGTAATATAATTTGAAGTGAGGAAATGTGATTTCTCCAGTTTGATCCATTTTGTTCAGGATAGCTTTGGCTATTCTGGGTTCCATATAAGTTTTATGATTAATTTTCTATTTCTATGAGGAATGTCATTGGTATTTTGTCAGGGGTTGCTTTGAATCTTTAGATTGCTTTAAATAGTGTGGATTTGATAACAATATTGGTTCTCCCAATCCATGAATATGTACTATCTTTCTATTTTTTGGTGTCCCCTTTAATTTCTTTCATCAGTGTTTTATAGTTTTTGTTATAGAGATTTTTCACTTTTGTCGTTAATTCCTGGGTATTTAATTTTATCTGTGGTTAATGTAAATGGGAATTCTTTTTTATTTCTTTTAAGTTCGTTCTTTGTTGGCATGAAAAATACTACTGGTTTTTGTATGCTGATTTTGTATCCTGTAACTTTACTGAATTTGTTTATCAGATCTAGTAGTTTTTGTGTGTGTATGGAGCCTTTAGGGTTTTCCCAAATATAAGAACATAACATCAGAAAACAAGGACAATTTGACTTTTTCCTTTCCAATTTGGATGCCTTTTATATCTTTCTCTTGTCTGATTGCTCTAACTAGGACTTACAGTACTATGATGAATAACAGTGATGAAAGTGGGATTCCTCATCATGTTCTGGTACTTAGAGAAAAGGCTTTCAACCTAGAACCAGAAATACCATTTAACCCAGCAATCCCATTACTGGGTATATACCTAAAGGAATATAAATAATTCTATTATAAAGATACATGGATATGTATGTTCATTGCAGCACTATTCACAATAGCAAAGACATGGAATCAACTCAAATGCCCATCAATGATAGACTAGATAAAGAAATGTGGTACATATACACTATGGAATACTATGCAGCCATGAAAAGGAATGAGATTATGTCTTTTGCAGGGACATGGATGGAGCTAGAAGCCATTACCCTCAGCAAACTAACAGAGGAACAGAAAACAAAACACTGCATGTTCTGACTTATAAGTGGGACAGATGGAAGGAGAGCATCAGGATAATTAACTAATGCATGTGGGCTCAATACTTAGGTGATGAGTTGACAGGTGCAGCAAACCACCTTGGCACACGTTTACCTAGGTAACAAACCTGTACATCCTGCACATGTATCCCAGAACTTAAAACAAAATAAAATATATTTTTTTAAAAAAATGAAAGGCTTTCAGTTTTCCCCACTTAGTATGATACTAGCTGTATGTCTGTCATGCATGGATTTTATTATATTGAGGTATGTTCCTTCTATATCCAATTTTTTGAAGGTTTTTATCAAATTTTATCAAATGTTCTTCAGCATCAATTGAAATGATCACATAGTTTTTATCCTTCATTCTATTGACATGATGTATCACACTGATTGATTTGCACATTTGAATCATCCTTGCATCCTAGAGATAAATCTCATTTGGTCATGTGAATGAACTTTTTAATGTGTTGTTGAATTTGGTTTGCTAATATTTTGTTGAGGATTTTTGCATCAATATTTATCAGAGATATTGTTCTGTAGTTTTCCTTTTGTTGATGTATCTTTTTCTGGTTTTGGTATCAAAACTGGCCTCATAGAGTTTGGAAGGATTCCCTTTTTTTTTTTTTTCTGAATATGAATAGGATTGGTATTAATCCTTTAAATGTTAGTTAGAATTCTGCAGTGAAGCCATTGAGTCCAGGTTTTTCTCTATTGGGAGACTTTTTATTATGCCTTCAATTTCATTACTTGTTATTGGACTGTTCAGGTTTTGGATTTCTTTATGGTTCAATCTTGCTAGGTTGTATGTGTCTAGGAATTTGTCAATTTCTTCCAGAATTTCCAATTTATTGGCATCTATTTGCTCATGGTAGCCACTAAAAATCCTTTGAATTTATGCAGCATCAGCTGTAATGTTTCCTTTTCCATCTCTGATTTTATTTATTTGAATCTTCTCTCTTTTTTCTCAGTCTGTATAAAGGTTTGTCAATTTTGTTTAACTTTTCAAAAAACAAGCTTTTTTTCATTGATATTTTGTATTTTCTTCATTTCATTTTTACTTCTTTTTCCTGCTCTGATCTTTATTACATCTTCTTTTATACTAATTTTGGGTTTGGTTTGCTCTTCCTTTTCTAGTTCTTTAAGATGCATCACCAACTTTTTTATTTGACAGTTTTCCTCTTTTTGATGTAGTCAGTGCTATAAACTTCCCACTTAGTACTGCTTTCACTGTATCCCCTAGGTTTTGGTATGTTATGTTTCCATTGTTATTTGCTTTAATACATTTTTCAGTTTTCTTCATTTCTTCATTGACCCACTAGTCATTCAGGAGCATGTTGTTTAATTTTCATATATTTGCATAGTTTCCCAAATTCCTCTTATTATTTATTTCTAGTTTTATTCCATTGTGGTTAGAGAAGATGCTTGGTACTATTTCAGTAGTTTTGAATGTTTTGACTTGCTTTGTGACCTAACACGTAGTCTATCCTTTAGAATGATCCATGTGCTGAGAAAAAGAATATGTATCTGCAGTCATTGGATGTAATGTTCTGTAAAAATGTATTAGATCTATTAGGTATGTAGTGCACATTAAGTTTGATGTTTCCTTGTTTATTTTATGTCTGGGAGAGCTGTCCAATGCTGAAAGTGGGGTGTTGAAGTCTCCAGCTATTGTTGTATTGTAGCCCATCTCTCTCTTTAACTCTAATAATATTTGCTTTATATATCTGGGTGTTCCAGTGTTGGGTATATATATATTTATAATTGTTGTATCCTCTTGTTTAATTGACACCTTTATTATTATATACTGACCTTCTTTGTTTCCTCTTATAGTTTTTGTCTTGAAATCTATTTTGTCTGATATAAGCATAGCTATTCTTACTCTTTTTTTTTTTTGGTTTTCATTGGCATGGAATATCTTTTTCCATTCCTTTATTTTCAGTCTATGTGTGTCTTTACAGGTGTGGTGTGTTTCTCGTAGAAAACAGATCAATGGATCTTTTTAAAATTTGTTCAGATGGCCAGGTGTGGTGGCTCACACCTGTAATCCCAGCACTTTGGGAGGCCGAGGTGGGTGGATCACTTGAGGTCAAGAGTTCGAGACCAGCCTGGCCAACATGTTGAAACCCCATCTCTACTAAAAATACAAAAATTATCTGGGCATGGTGGTGTGTGCCTGTAATCCCAGCTACTCAAGAGGCTGAGGCACGAGAATCGCTTGAATCCAGGAGGTGGCGGTTGCAGTGAGCCGAGATCATGCCATTGCACTCCAGCCTGGGTGACAGAGTGAGACTCCATCTCAAAAAAATAATAAAATAAAATAAAATAAAACAAAATAAAATTTATTCAGGTACTCTATGTCTTTTGATAAACGAATTTACTCTATTTACATTCTATATTATTATTGATAAATAAGGACTTATTCTTGCCATTTTGTTATTCGTTTTCTTGTCTTCTCTTCCTTTCTTTCCTTCCTGTCTTTCTTTTTGTGAATGTGATTTTCTCTAGTGATATGATTTCTTTTCACACTTTCTACTGGTGTATCTGTTGCATGTTTTTGGTTTGAAGTTACCATGAGGCTTGCAAATACTATCTTATAACCCATTACTTTAAGCTGATAATAACTTAACACCATTTGCATAAACAAACAAGCAACAAGAAAACTAAGACTCAATGTTTTACCTTCATTCCCCTGCTTTTTAACTTTTTGTTGCTACTATTGATATTGTATTGTCTATGTCTTGAAAAGTTGTTGTGGCTATTATTTTTGATTGTTTCATTGTTTAGTCTTTCTACTTAAGAGTAGTATAGATACCACAGGTACACTGTTATATTCTGTGTTTTTCTGTGTACTTACTATTACCAGTGAGTTTCTTACTATTTACTTACTATTACCAGTAAGATTTCTACTTTCAGGTGATTTTCTATTGCTCATTAACATCCTTTTATTTCTGATTGAAGTACTCCCTTTAGCATTTCTTGTAGGACAGGTCTGGCATTGATGAAATCTTTCAGCTTTTGTTTGTCTGGGAAAGTCTTTATTTCTTCTTCATAGGATAATTTTACCAAATATAGTCTTCTAGGGTAAAAGTTGTTGTCCTTCAGCACTATAAACATGTCATGCCACTCTCCCTTGGCCTGTAAGGTTTCCACTGGAAAGTCTGCTGCCAGAGGTATTGGTTCTCCATTGTATGTTGTTTCTTTTCTCTTGTTGCTTTTAGGATTCTTTCTTTATCCTTGATCTTTGGGAGTTTATTAAATGTATTCTTTGGACTAAATCTGCTTGGTGTTCTATAACCTACTTTTAGTTGGATATTGATATCTTTCTCTAGGTATGGAAAGTTATCTGTATAATCCCTTTGAGTAAACTTTATACTCTTATCTCTTTCTTCACTAGTTCTTTCTTTTTTATGATCAGTTTTGCTATTAAAAGACCCTGATGCATTTTTCAGTATGCAAACTGCATTTTTCAACTCCAGAAATTTCTGGAATTTCTGCTTGATTCTTTTTAAGTATTTCAATCTCTTTTTAAAATTTATCTGATAGAATTCTGAATTCCTTCTCTGTGTTATCTTGAATATCTTTGAGTTTTCTCAAAGCAGTTATTTTGAATTCTCTGTCTGAAAGGTCACCTATCTCTGTTTCTCCAGGATTAGTCCCTGGTGCCTTATTTAGTTCATCTGGTAATTTCATGTTTTCCTGGTTCGTGTTGATGCTGGTAGATATTACTCAGTGTGTGGACATTGAAGAGTTAGATATTTATTGGAATCTTCACTGTTTGGACTTGTTTGTGTCTGTTCTTCTTGGGAAGGCTTTACAGATATTCAAAAGGACTTGGGTGTTTTGATCTAAGCTGTATCTGCTTTAGGGGGCACACCAAGCACAGTAATGCTTTGGTTCTTGCAGATGTGTAGAGGTACTGCCTACATGGTCTTGGACAAGATCCGGTAGAATTCTCTGGATCACCAGTCAGACACTCTTGTTTTCTTCCCTTACTTTCTCCCAAACATATAGAGTATCTTTCTCTGTTCTGAGCGACGTACCACTGATGACAGAGTGACACAAGCCCCCCTGTGGCCACCACCAATATGACTGCACTGGGTCAGACCTGAAGCCAGCAGTGCACTGAGTCTTGCTCAAGGCCTGCTGTAACTACTTCTTAGTTACTGCCTATGTTCACTCAAAGCTCTGGGGCTCTACAGCCAGCAGATTGAAAAGACAGCCAGGTCTATCTCCTTCACTTCATGTTGGTGAGTTCCCTCAGGCTCTGGGTGGGTCCAGAAGTGCCATCTAGGAGCTAGGGGTGAGAAGTCCACCTGGTATTCTATTGTGTTGCGGCTGAGCTGGCCCTCAAACCACAAAATGCAGTCCTTCTCACTCTTCTTTCCCCTTTCCAAAGGCAGAGGCGCCTCACTCTGTGGCCACCACCACCTCAGGCTCACAGGAAGTACTACCCAACGACCACTTATGTTCCCTTAAGGCCCAAGGGCTCTTCAGTCAGCTTATGGTGAGTGCTGCCTGGCCTGGGACTCAACCTTCAAGGCAGGGGGCTCCCTCTGGCCCAAGACAGGTCCAGAAATGCCATCCAAGAGCCAAGTACTGGAAATGGGGACCCCAAGAGCTCACTTGGTGCTCTACCCTACTGTGGCTGAGCTGGTACCTAAGTTGCAAGACAAAGTCCACTTTCCTTTCCTTTTCTCTTTTCTAAAGCAGAAGGACTCTCACCCTGTAGCATCCATAGGTTTGAATCTGCTGAGTCTCACCTGAAGCCAGCAAGTCTCAGCATCTCACCTATGGACCTTGACATAGTACCTGGATATTGCTGCTGGTTATTCAGGTCTCATGGGCTTTTCACTTAGCAGGTGACAAATGCTGCCAGGGTTTGGTTCTTCTCTTTAAGGCAGTGGGCTCCCTTCTGGCCCAGTCTTCATCTAGAAATGTCCATGAGCTAGAACCTGGACAGTCAGCCTCATGACTGACCAGTGCCCTATCTTGCTGTGGCTGAGCTGGTATCCAAGACACAAGACAAAGTCCTCCTCACTCTCCTATCTCCTCTGCTCACGCAGAAGGAATGGGTCTCTTTTGGAGTCATGAACTGTGCAGTCTGGTACTAGGGGTGGGGTGATGCCAGCACTCCCTTAGCCACCCTAGCTGGTGTTTTAGTAGGTCATGTGCCACTCTCACCCCCAGTCCACTGTCTGTAGACTCAGTTCAGCCCTAGGCACCTAGGAGTTGCAGTCCTTGTGTCTTAGACTGCCTTTCAAGTCTTTGGGCAGGGGAGCCAAAACACTTTAGCCCATGGTGGCTAGGGCTGCAAGAGCTTAAGTTCAACCACTGGCGTTGGTAATTCCTCTCTTGCTAGGGCTTGTTTAAATGCACCCTCTGTGGATGGGCATCAGCTGAGGCTGATCCAATTTTGCTTTCTTCTGTAGTAAGTGCAGCATCAAGTTTAGTGCCTCACAATTGCTGGTTCTCCCTCTTCCCAGGGCAAATAAATGGTCTTTGCACCAAGTTCTTGCTGCCACTGCTGGGGAATGGGGGAGGGATGGCGTCAGTAGTTCAAGACTGCTTTTCTTACCTCTTCAGTACTTCTTTTAGCAATATGAAGTGAAAAACAGCTACTCTGAGTGCTAACCGGATTTTTGTTTCTTTGTGAAGGTGATTTTCTGTGTAGGTAATTGTTAAATTGGTGTCTTCACAGGGGATGAGGTGGTGGATGATTGGTGGAGCCTGCTTTTCTGCCATCTTGCTCCACCCCTTCTCTTCTGTTTTTGAAAGAGTTTGTGAAATGTTGGTGTTATTTCTTCTTAAAACATTTGGTGGAATTCACCAGTGAAGCCACTGAACCTGGACTTTTCTTTGTGCAAAGGTTTTTTATTTAATAATTTAATCTCTCTATTTGGTGTAGCTCTATTCAGATTTTCTATTTCTTGCTGAGTCAGTTTCAAAAGCCTGTGGTTCTAAAAAAATTAACAGACTATTTTCAGGACAGTGTTATGTTTACAGAAAAAATGAGTGGAAAAGACAGAGAGTTTCCATATGTACCCCTCAACTCCCCTAGACAGTATCCTCTATTATTAACATCTTGCATGACTGTGGTATATTTGTTTCAACAAATGAGTCAATATTGATACATTAATATTAACTAAAGTCCATGGTTTATATTAGGGTGCACTCTTTATGTTGTGCATTCTGTGAGTTTTGACAATGTATAATGACATGCATCCATCATTAAAGCATCATACAGAATAGTTTCACTGCCCTAAAAATCCCATTTCACCTATTCATCCTTTCCTTCTGAACCCATAGTAACCACTGATCTTTTTACTGTCTTCATAGTTTTGCCTTTCCCAGAATCTAATGTAATTGGAAACATGTACTATGTAGCCTTTTTGGATCTGCTTTGCACACTTAGGAAAATGCATTTTAGGTTTCTCCATATCCTTTCATTACTGGATAGCTCAGTTTTTTAAACTGCGGAATAATATTCCATTGTATGAACGTACCATAGTTTGTTTTTCTATTTACCTATTGAAGTATATCTTGGTTGTTTCAAAATTTTGACAATTATGAATAAAGCTGCATACACATTTGTGTATGTGGGTT
Source organism: Macaca thibetana thibetana (assembly GCF_024542745.1). Taxonomy (NCBI): domain Eukaryota; kingdom Metazoa; phylum Chordata; class Mammalia; order Primates; family Cercopithecidae; genus Macaca; species Macaca thibetana. The sequence continues at coordinate 108,596,662 of NC_065598.1, forward strand.
TTATGTGTGTATGCTTTCAACTCATTTGGGTAAATACCAAAGAAAACAAATTGCTGGATCATACGACAAAATTACTTTTAATTTTGTAAGAAAATACTAAATGGCTGTACTATTTTTGCATTCCCAGCAGTAATGAACACAAGCCTCTGTTACTCTACATGCTTGCTAGCATTTGACACTGTCAGTGTTTCGGATCTTAGCCATTCTAATAGGTGTGTAGTGATACTTCTTTTTAACACAGGTCCTTGTTAGTTATTTCCTTTTTTTTTTTTTTTTTAGACGGAGTCTTGCTCTGTCACCCATCACCCATGATGGAGTGCAGTGGCACAATCTTGGCTCACTGCAACCTCTGTCTCCCGGGTTCAAGCAATTCTTCTGCCTCAGCCTCCTGAGTAGCTGGGATTACAGGTGCATGCCACCATGCTTGGCTAATTTTTGTATTTTTAGTAGAGATGGGGTTTCACCATGTTGGTCAGGCTGGTCTCGAACTCCTGACCTTGTGATCCACCCGCCTCGGCCTTCCAAAGTGCTGGGATTATAGGCATGAGCCACCATGCCCGCCTGTTATTTCCATTTTTATTTGGTGAACCATCTAGCCAGAACCTAAGATTTCATAGGAGACACACATAAAACCTGAGTATGTCACATAAAGTAAAACTCCTAAATAAATTTGTATTTTCTAGCAAAAAACATGGATATGACAGCACATATTTTGGGGACAAAATTCATGCTTGGGTGGAAAATATGATTAGCACAGAAAGTTTACAATTGAGGGAAATTCATTTCACCAGCAAAAACATCACTCAAAATTTTAAGAAATGATGGGTATTTGTTTAAACAAATTTTATTTGTGTAATCCCTCTAGTGCTTTGAATCCCAGTGAGAAGATATAAACACATATATCTGTAAACACATTCAATGACTTTATTACCTTAAGTTTCTCTCATCCTTGATACATGAGTAAAGGAATCTGGTTTTGCATCTAATCCCAAGTGTGTTACACTGACCCAAAACAATAGATTTGACTAACGTTTAGTAAAGTATAATACAGATATTTTATTTACACAAGTTTGTTGACTCTATTTTCACCCCTAGTCAAAAGTTGCAAATACATTTAGGAATCAAAAGTAGTCACATAGTTCTCGTGTCATGGTTTTCATCTCTATCAGTTCTTTTAAGGTCTTCTCTGCATTGATTATTCTAATTATCCATTCATCCATTCTTTTTTCAAGGTTTTTAGCTTCTTTGCGCTGGTTACATAGTTCCTCCTTTAGCTCTGAGAAGTTTGATCGACTGAAGCCTTCTTCTCTCAACTCGTCAAAGTCATTCTCTGTCCAGCTTTGTTCCGTTGCTGGCGATGAGCTGCGTTCCTTTGGAGGGGGAGATGTGCTCTGATTTTTTGAATTTCCAGCTTTTCTGCGCTGCTTTTTCCCCATCTTTGCGGTTTTGTCTGCCTTTGGTCTGATGATGGAGATGTATTGATGGGGTTTTGGTGTGGGTGTCCTTTCTGTTAGTTTTCCTTCTAACTGTCAGGACCCTCAGCTGTAGGTCTGTTGGAGATTGCTTGAGGTCCACTCCAGACCCTGTTTGCCTGGGTATCAGGAGTGGAGGCTGCAGAAGATAGAATCTTGCTGAACAGTGAGTGTTGCTGTCTGTTCTTGCTCTGGAAGCTTCGTCTCAGGGGTGTACCCCGCCGTGTGAGGTGTGAGGTGTCGGTCTGCACCTAGTGGGGGATGTCTCCCAGTTAGGCTACTCAGGGGTCAGGGACCCACTTGAGCAGGCAGTCTGTCTGTTCTCAGATCTCAACCTCCCTGCTGGGAGATCCACTGCTCTCTTCAAAGCTATCAGACAGTGGCATTTACCTCTGCCGAGGTTTCTGCTGCTTTCTCTTTAGCTATGCCCTGTCCCCAGAGGTGGAGTCTACAGAGGCAGGCCGGCCTCCTTGAGCTGCAGTGGGCTCCACCCAATTCGAGCTTCCCGGCGGCTTTGTTTACTCACTTAAGCCTCAGCAATGGCAGGCGCCCCCCCACCAGCCTCGCTGCTGCCTTGCAATAAGATCTCAGACTGCTGTGCTAGCAATGAGGGAGGCTCCCTGGGCGTGGGACCCTCTGGGCCAGGTGTGGGATATAATCTCCTGCTGTGCCTTTTGCTAAGACCTTTGGTAAAGTGCAGTATTAGGTTGGGAGTTACCCGATTTTCCAGGTGTTGTGTGTCTCAGTTTCCCTTGGCTAGGAAAAGGGATTCCCTTCCCCCTTGTGCTTCCCAGGTGAGGCGATGCCTCGCCCTGCTTCAGCTCTCCCTGGTCGGGCTGCACCAGCTGACCAGCACTGATTGTCCGGCACTCCCCAGTGAGATGAACCCGGTACCTCAGTTGAAAATGCAGAAATCACCTGTCTTCTGTGTCACTCAGGCTGGGAGCTGGAGGCTGGAGCTGTTCCTATTCGGCTATCTTGGGCGTGCCCCCAGGAATTCCACTCTTGGCATCTTCTCATTATGAGGAATTTCTAGGAATAGACTCCCCAGTATTTTCATTAGTTCTCTCTTTATTGTTTTCTGCATGCCACTGCTCAATCTTTCATTTCCTTCTAACACTGCACCTTCCTTATTTTTAAATTTTTTTTATTTTTAGTAGAGACAGGGTTTCACCATGTTGGTCAGGCTGGGCTCGAATTCAAGTGACCCGCCTGCTTCAGCCTCCCAGAGTGCTGGGATTACAGGCATGAGCTACCACGCCCAGCTTCTCTTATTATTATTATTATGTTTTAATGTGAGGTACAGCTTATGAGCATTTCCATGCACAAAGATATCTATAAAAGTGAACTAAAATATTAATTGACAGTTCTGTAATAACTATTGGTTTGTACAAAGGATAGTAAAGTTTCCTGAAGGCTGAAAGTGATCTGCAGACAATCCAGTCTATAACTCTCTGCGGGATTATCTTTGAATAATTCCCCTACCGCCCACCCGCAGCAGCCCTAAATCATTACCCATCATGTTTTATAGAGCTCCAGAGAGGGCTTTTGAGACAATTCTGCAATGTTAATGTTTAATGTTCCATAAACTATTGTCAGGGTAAAATAAAACTCTCTTTTCCATTTAACTTACCTTTTTAGCCTATGTTCATATAAATTTTCCCTGAAGATGGCTATTGCTCATCAAGTTCATTCACATTCTTATGAAGGTTATTAATAAAAGGCATGAAGCTTATGTTTTCAATACCAATGCTCAATTTTCAGTGGTCATTTACTTGATCACTCAGCAGCATTGGCACAGATGACCTGTTCCTTCCAAGTTGTCCTTTCTCCACTTGGCCTGTTGTACACTTCATTATTCTGGGTTTCTGTTTGTTTGTTGGTTTGGTTTGGTTTTTTTTTTTCCTGCTACCTATCTCATTAGTCATTCCTTTTCAGTCTTATTTTCTGGATTCTTCTCTACTTTTCCACCTACTAAATGTTGGAGTGCCCCAGGGTTCTGTCCTTAGTGTTTCTCCTTTATCTACACTTTTTTTTTTTTTTTTTTTTTTTTTTTTTTTTTTTTTTTTTTTTTTTGTTGAGACAGGATCTCACTCTGTTGCCCAAGCTGGAGTGCACTGGTGCCATCTCGGCTCACTGCAACCTCCACTTCCCGGGTTCAAACAATTCTCGTACCTTAGCCTCCCGAGCAGCTGGAATTAACAGGCAGGTGCCACCATGCCTCGCTAATTTTTTGTGTATTTTTAATAGAAACGTAGTTTCGCCATGTTGGCGAGGGTGGTCTCAAACTCCTGAGCTCAAGTGATCTGCCCACCTTGGCCTCCCAGAGTGCTGGGATTACAGGTGTGAGCCACCACACCTGGCCTATCTACACTTTTTCCATAGGTGATATCATTCATTGGCCTTTGATATTATCTACACACTATTGGTTCCTAAATTTATATCTGCCTCATAGACTTGTTCCGTGAGTTCCGGCCTGATATATTCCACTGCCTTCTTGGCAGCTCAAACTTAACACACTCAGCAGTGAGCTACTGAATCTACCCTCTCCCACCCAAACTGCTCTTTTCTCATTGTTTTCCCGTTGTAGTAAATGGAGCCACCATACACCAGTTCTTCAGGCCAGAATCCTTGGAGTCATTCATGACTATTTTCTCTCATAATCCTCAAACAGTGTATTAGCAACTCCTATGGCTCTACTTTAAAAATGTGCCCAAAATATCACCCCTTTTCACCACTGCCAACACTACTAACTTTGTGTAATCTATTATCATTTCTCACCTGAATTATTGCAATAGATTTCTAGCTAGTTCTCCTGATTCCACTTTTGTCCCTTGATAGTATATTCTCCACAGAATATTCATATTAAACTTTCTGCTGTGGACTAAATTTGCCACCCCTCATAAATTCATATTTTAAAGGAATAACCCCCAATGTGACAGTATTTGGAGATGTGGCATTTGAAAAATCATTAGGTTTAGAAGAGTTCATGAGGGTGGGACCCTCATAATATTAGTGCCCTTATAAGAAGAGACACCAGAGAGCTCACATCCTCTCTTTTTATCCACCTGCATGCACTGAGGAAGTTCTATGTAAGGACAGAGCAAGAAAGTGGCTGTCTGCAACCTAAAAAGAGAGACCTCAGCAAACATTGACCATGCTGCCACCTTAATTTTGGACTTTCAGAACTTTGAGAAATTTTATTTGCTTAAAACACTCTATTGTATTTTGTTATGGTAGTGTGAGCTAAGACACTTTATAGAAATATATGAATTAAATTATGTAATTTCTGAGACCAGCCTGGGCAACAAAGTGAGACCCCGTCTTCTCAAAGATGCCTTTCAATATCTAAAAATAGCCACATTTCTACACTATTACTTTTTATCCTTTAACCCTGATAAGTCTTACTTTTTTTGTTATTTTTTTGCTATTGTTATTATTGTTGTAGGTTTTAGATATAGGATCTCTGTCACCTAGGCTGGAGCACAGTGAAGAGATCATAGCCCACTACAGCCTCCAACTCCTGGGCTCAAGTGATCCTCTCACCTCTGTCTCCAAAGTAGCTAGGACTACAGGCATGGGACACCATACCCAGTTAACGATGAGTTTTTATACACTTCTCAGTAACTATTCTCTCTGTCTCTCCTTCTCTGTAATTTATTATCTTCTCCTCCTACTAAATGGTAAGGTAAGTTTTATAAAGTTAGGAACTATGTCTCTTTTGCAGACTATTGTAGTCTTGTACATAGTAGGTGTTTAATAAATATTTGTTCAACGAACAAAGGAATGAATTTGATGTTACAATCACTGCTCTCTACTTAGCTCTTTTCTTTAGCTCTGAAAGTTAAGGTAAGGAAAAGATAATCTGGAGTGACTTAGAAAGTAAAGCAAGATAAATATTTAGGTTGGTGCAAAACTAATATATATATTAGGATCTCACTTTCAATATAATACTAACCTTTTTAAAATTTTGTTTTATTTTAACTTCTGAGATATATGTGCAGGACGTGCAGGTTTGTTACAAAGGTAAGCATGTGCCATGGTGGTTTGCTGCACCTATCAACCCATCACCTAGGTATTAAGCCCCACATGCATGAATACTAACCTTTTTAAAATGTGATGTTTTGCCACACAATTAACTGCCTTGCTTTTATACCCTGATAAACATATGTTTGTGGTTAGGTGGTCTTTATAGCTTAAGATGATGTAACCATCTGCATCTGATACCTGTGGAAGTGAATTAGGATCCTTTTCAACTTTCCATTTAGGCAAATTGTATCATGTGTTTATTCAGTAAAAATTGAATATTTGGAGTATCATTTGTGCTTGGAAACAAACTGCATAAGGCACAATTCATTCCGTTGAGGAACACACAGTTTTTTCTCGCATTTAGTATTTAAATATTTTTTCTTCATTTTTTAATTTTATTTTTAATTTTTGTGGGTACATAGTAGGTGTATACATTTATGGGTACATGATATATATTGATAGGCATACCAGGTGTAATAATCACATTGGGATAAATGGCGTATCCATCACCTCAAGCATTTATTATTTCTTTGTCTTATAAACAATCCAATTATACTCTTTTACATGTACAACAAATTATTGTGTATATCAACTAATAGATCTTATTGTGCTGTCAACTAATAGATCTTATTCATTCTAACTGCATTTTTGTACACATTAACTATCCCCATTCCTACCCCTCTACTACACTTTGCAGCCTCCAGGAACCAATATTCCATTCTCTATCTCCATGAGCTCAGTTGTTTTAATTTTTAGCTCCCACAAATAAGTGAGAACAAGTGAATTTTGTCTTTCTGGGCTGGACTTATTTCACTTAACATAATGACCCCTAGGTCATCCATGTTGTTGCAAACGACAGGATCTTTTTTTTTTTTTTTTTTTTTTTTTTTTTTGAGACGGAGTCTCGCTGTGTCGCCCAGGCTGGAGTGCAGTGGCCGGATCTCAGCTCACTGCAAGCTCTGCCTCCCGGGTTTTTACGCCATTCTCCTGCCTTAGCCTCCCGAGTAGCCGGGACTACAGGCGCCCGCCACCTCGCCCGGCTAGTTTTTTGTATTTTTTAGTAGAGACGGGGTTTCACCGTGTTAGCCAGGATGGTCTCGAACTCCTGACCTCGTGATCCGCCCGTCTCGGCCTCCCAAAGTGCTGGGATTACAGGCTTGAGCCACCGCGCCCAGCCAGGATCTTATTTTTATGGCTGAATATACTCCATTCTGTATATGTACCACATTTTCTTTATCCATTCACATGTTAATGGATACATAGGTTGTTTTCAATCTTAGCTACAGTGAATAGTACTGCAATAATCATGGGAGCACAGATATCTCTTTGATGTACTGATTTCCTTTAAGTATATACCCAGCAGTGGCATTGCTGGATCATGTGGAAGTTCTACTGTAAGTTATCTTGAGTTACCTCCAAAGTCTTCTCCATAGTGGTTGCACTAATTTACATTCCCGCCAACAGTGTAAGAGGGTTATTCTTTTTTTTTTTTTTTCTATAGCCTCAGCAGCATTAGTTTTTGCTTCTCTTTTGGATAAAAGTAATATTACCTGGGATGAAATTATATTTCATTGTAGACTTTATTTGCATTTCTCTGATGATAAATGATGTTGATCACTTTTTCATATGCCTGGTTGCCATTTGTACATCTTCTTTTGAGAAATGTCTATTCACATTTTTGTCCATTTTGTAATTGGGTAGTTACATTTTTTCCCTATAGAGTTGTTTGAGCTCCTTACATATTTTGGTTATCAATCCTTTGCCAGAAGTATAGTTTGCAAATATTTTCCCTCATTCTATGGGTTGTCTCTTTACTTTGTGGATTGTTTCCTTTGCTGAGCAGAAACCTTTTAACTTAATACGATCAATTTGTCTGTTTTTGTTTTGGTTGCCTGTGCTTATGGGGGTATTACTCAAGACATCTTTGCCTAGTCCAAGGTCCTGGTGAGTTTCCCTAATGCCTTCTTATAGTAGTTTCATAGTTTGAGGACTTAGATTTAAGTCTTCAATCCATTTTGATTTGATTTTTGTATATGGTGAGAGATAAGGGTGTAGTTTTATTCTTTTGCATATGGATATCCAGTTTTCTCAGCACCATTTATTGAAGAGACTGTCCTTTTTCCAGTGTATGTTCTTGGCAACTTTGTTGAAAATGAGTTTACCGTACATATGTGGATTAGTTTCTCGGTTCTCTATTCTGTTCCATTGGTCTATGTGTCTGTTTTTATGCCAGTCCCATGCTGTTTGATTACCATAGCTCTGTAGTATAATTTGAAGTCAGGTAATGTGATTTCTCCAGTTTTATTATTTTTGTTCAGGACAGCTTTGGCTATTCTGGGTCTTTTGTGGTTCCATATAAATTTTATGATTGTTATTTTTTTATTTCTGTGAAGAATGTCATTGGTATTTTGATGGAGATTGCATTGAATCTGTAGATTGCTGTGGGTAGTACAAGCATTTAACAATATTGATTTTTCCAATCCATGAACATTGGATTTCCTTTTTTTCTTGGTGTTCTCTTCAATTTCTTATATCAATGTTTTATAGTTTTCATTGTGTAGATCTTTCACTTCTTTGGCTAATTCCTAGGTATTTAATTTCATTTGTACTGTTGTAGATGAAGTTACCTTCTTGATTTCTTTTTCAGATTGTTTGCTGTTGACATATATAAATGCTAATGATTTTCTATGTTGATTTTGTATCCTGCAACTTTACTGAATTTTTTTTATCAGTTCTAATAGTTTTTTCTTGGAGTCTTTATGTTTTTCTAAATATAAGATCATATCATTTGCAAGCAAGGATAATTGGACATCTTCCTTCCCTTTTGTATCCCCTTTCTTTCTTTCTCTTGTCTGATTGCTATAGGTCTGTCATATATGCCTTTTTTGTGTTGAGCTATGCTCCTTTTATTCCCAGTTTTTTGAGCGTTTTTATTGTAAAGAGATGTTGAGTTTTATCAAATGCTCTTTTAGCATCGGTCAAAATGATCATATGGTTTTTGTCCTTCTTTCTGTTGATATGATGTATCACATTGATTGATCTGTGTATATTGAACCAATCTTGTATCCCTGGATCAAATTACACTTGGTCATGGTGAATTACCTTTTTAATGTTTTGCTGAATTGAATGGCTAGCATTTTGTTGAGGACATTTGCATCAATGTTCATCAGGGATATTGGCCTTTAATTTTCTTCTTCTGATGTGTCTTCGTTTCATTTTTCTATCAGATTAACACAGGCCTCATAGAATGAGTTTGGAAGTATTTCCCAGGTCCTGGAATTTTCTTTTTGTTGGGAGACTGTTTTTCTTTTTTTCTTTTCTTTTCTTTTTTTTTTTTTTTTTTGAGACAGGTTTTCACTTCTTTACCTAGACTGGAGTGCAGTGGCAAAATAATGGCTCACTGAGGCCTTGACCTCCCAGGTTCAAGTTAACCTCCTGCCTCAGCCTCCTGAGCTTGTTTTTTTCTTAGTCTGGCTAAAGTTTTGTCAATTTTGTTTACCTTTTCAAAAAAAAACTTTTTGTTTCATTGATCTTTTGTATTTTTTTATTTCAATTTCATTTATCTCTTCTCTGATCTTTATTATTTCCTTTCTTATACTAATTTTAGATTTGGCCTGCTCTTGCTTTTCTAGTTATTTAAGATGTATCATTAGATTGTCTATTTGAAGTTTTTTACTTTTTTGATGTAGTTGCTTATTGCCATAAACTTTTGTATTAGTACTGCTTTCACTGTATCTCATAAGTTTTGTTATGTTGTGTTTCCATTACCACTTGTTTTAAGATATTTCTAAAATTTCTTCTTCATATCTCCATTGACTCACTGGTAATTCAGGAGCATGTTGTTTAATTTTCATGTGTTTCTGTAGTTTCCAAAGTTCCTCTTGTTATTGATTTCCAGTTTGTTCTATTATGGTCAGAAAAGATACTTCATATAATTTCTTTTTTTGGGGAATGTTTTAAGACTTGTTTTGTGGCCTAACATATGGTTTTATCCTTGAGAATGATCCATGTGCTGAGGAAAAAAAATGTGCATTTGGCAGCCATTGAATGAAATGTTCTGTAAATATCTATTAGGTATCTTTGGTCTATAGCGCAGATTAAATCCAATGTTTCTTTGTCAATTTTCTGCGTGGATGATCTGTGCAATGTTGAAAGTAGGGTGTTGAAGTCTCCAGCTGTTATTGTATTGGAGCCTGTTTCTTTCTTTAGCTCTAATAACATTCACTGTATATATCTCGGTGTTTCAGTGTTGGGTACATTTATATTTACCATTGTTATATCCTCTTGCTGATTTGACTTCTTTGTCATTATATAATGGCTTTCTTTGACTCTTTTTATAGTTTTTGTCTTAAAATCTATTTTGTCTGATGCAAGTATAGTTACTCCTGCTTCTTTTTGGTTTCCATTGGCATGAAAAAGCTTTTTCCATCTTTTATTTATATTTGTGTCTCTACAGGTTAAGTGTGCTCTTTGTCATTAACAGATCATTGGGTCCTGTTTTTCTTTTAAATCCATTCAGCCCCTCTATGTTCTTTCTTTTCTTTGTCAGCATCTTGCTCTGCCACCCCTGCTAGAATGCAGTGGCAAAAACACAGCTTACTGCAGCCTCAGCCTCCTGGGCTCAAGCAATCTTCCCACCTCAGCCTCCTGAGTAGCTGGGAAAAATCTATGTCTTTATAGAGTTTAATACATTTACGCTCAGTGTCATTATTGATAAGTAAGGACATACTCTTGCCATTTTGTTATTGTTTTCCTGTTGTTTTGCAGTTTTCTCTTCATTCTTTCTTTCCTGTTTTCCTTTTAGTGAAGGTGATTTTCTCTTGTGGTATGTTTTAATTTATTATTATATTATTTTATGTGTGTGTGTGTGTATCTGTAGTAGGTTCTTGATTTGAGGTTACCGTGAGGCTTGCAAATAATATCTCATAACCCATTGTTTTAGACTGATGACAATTTAATAAAGATTGTATAAACAAACAAATAAGTAATCAAACAGGAAACTGATAAGAACTCCAACTTTGTTCCCCCAATTTTAAACTTCTTGTTGTTTCTATTTAGACTTTATTGTGTTTTCTATGTCTTGAAAAGTTGTTGTAGTTAATATTTTTGAGAGATTTATCTTTTAGTCTTTCTACTCAAGACAAGAGTAGTTTCTACACCACAATTACAGTGTTGTAATACTCTGTGTTTTCCTGTGTAATTACTATTACCGTGTTTTGTATCTTCTGATTTTTTTATTGTTCATTAATGTCCTTTTCTTTCTGATTGAAGAACTCCTTTTAGCACTTCTGGTAGAACAGGTCTGGTGCTGATGAAATCCCTTAACTTCTGTTTGTCTGGGAAAGTCTTTATTTCTCCTTCATGTTTGAAGTATATTATGGCTGGATAAACTATTCTAGGATAAAAGTTGTTTTTTTCAGTACTTTAAATATGTCACGCCATGCTCTTCTGGCCCATAAGCTTTCCACTGAGAAGTTTGCTGCTGTACATATTGGAGCATCTTTGTGTGTTCTTTCTTTCTTTCTCTCTTGCTGCTTTTAGAATCCCTTCTTTATCCTTGGCCTTTGGAAGTTTCATTATCAAATGTCTTGAAGTAATCTGATGTGGGTTAAATCTTCTTGGTGTTCTACAACATTCGTATATTTGAATATCGATATCTTTCTCTAGGTTTGGGAATTTCATTGTTATTATCCCTTTAAATAAACTTTCTATCTTTCTGTCTCTTTCTAGCTCCTCTTTAAGGCCAATAGCTTTTAGATTTGCCCTTTTGAGGCTATTTTCTAGATCTTATAGGCATGCTTCATTGTTTTAATTCTTCTCTTAGTTTGTCTCCTCTGACTGTGTATTTTCAAATAACCTGTCTTCAAACTCACTAATTCTTTCTTCTGCTTGATCATTTCTACTATTAAGAGACTCTGGTCCATTCTTTAGTATGTCAATTGTATTTTATAGCTTTAGAAGTTGGAACTCACAGACATAAAGGACATTTAAATAATGAGATAATTTCAATATAATGTCATAAATGCTGGTGTGGAATTGAAGGTACAGTGTGGAAGCCTAAGGGAAAACAGTTCTACAGCTGCCCGGAAAAGTCAAAGAATGCTTCACAGAGGAGGCAGAATTTTAAGTGAGAGATGGAAGGATGAATGAACATGATACCAGATAAAATATGCTGATAAGATTTCTTGATGGATGTGGCACATAATGCGAGCCCTGGTAAAAGGTGTGATGGTATAAAAGTAAATCTACAAAGGAGGAAATAGCATGAGAAAAGGCACAGTCATATGGTCTTAAAAAATACATGATGGATTTGAATGATCACAAGTAATGTGAGTGTATTGAAACATACGGAAGATTAGGCTAACAGCTAATGGAAGCTGTTTCTGTGATATCTAGAGGAGCTAACTAGAACATACTGTTACACTTCCATTTCCACATTGCACAGCTGATTATCAGTTAAGAAGAAAATTTAATAAACCCAGCTAAACTACAGTGTGCATAACTCACTTGTTATTGTTCGCAGGGATATATAAATTTTATAAGAGGATATCCCGAGAGAACAATGCATTAGATAGTAGAATTTTTGGCACAGGGACATAGATTAGAATGAAACTGAGGAGTTTCTAGAAAGTTTTCCTGCCCTTACAATGTCGTTTCTGTCTGGCATGCTAACTCATTGCCTTAGCAGATTTTAAATTCTTCTTTCAGTATTTTGTTTAAAAGAGACAATATAGTTTTTAGAAACACAAAATAATCATTCTTTTTTATTGGAATTCCAAATACCCACAAGATATAAAAAGAAATAACGTGGTTTAGAAAATAATTGGTTAAAAAATGAATAAAATCAGCCATTCTTTACCTGTCAAAGTAAAGAATAATACATAAAGAAAAAAACCTCCATCTGTTTTGAGTCATGAAGTCATCCTCCAGGCTCCACAGAGAGCTTATATCCAAGTGGGAGAGAAAGTGAATCTTACCATGAAATTTAATTCCAAAGAAGAGGATCTTTCCCTTGAGGTCTCCTGATGGGATAGATCTTCTCTTCCCATCATTCTAGGTTACTAAGCTACAGATATGTGTAAAGGTTAAATTGCAATACCTCAACCAGAATATTTAAGGCCTGTTTATTTTTCATATCCTCAGCATCAAACTAAAAACCAGTGCTTTAAAAACAGAACTTGAAGAACAGCTATTAAAAAACAGAAAGTAAAGTGAAAACGAGTTCAATGTAGAAAAATGAAGCAAGTAAAAGAATTTGAGCATTTAAATATGTCTCTATAACCATTTAGAGAATAGAAAGTTTAATGCACCTGCATTTTCATGTCAAATTAACTCCAAATTATCTTAAAACCAACTGAGGTTTCTATATATTTATTATTAATATTAACATACATATATTTACAGATATTTCAACAAACTTTTAAAATAAATTATTGGATCTTGAGCACTGTGTTAAGTGATTGATGATGATGAAAGGATTCTTTCTCTTTTGCTTAGACTCTAACTAAGGAAACAAATCATATACTCGAAGATATGAAGTAATGTATGGAAGTCATTTGGTACACATGCATGTATTTGAGCTGTAGGTATTTCAAGTAAGGGAATGATTACTGAGGGACAGGGTTAGACTGGACAGTCTTTATAAAGAAGAACCTGGAGCTTCAAAAGAAGGATATTTTGGGTTTTCAAAGGTGAAGAGAGAGGAAAGAAAGCATTTTAGATATAGGGAGGAGGAATGAGTGAAATGGAGGCAGGAATGTGGTATGTGAGCGAAAGAAGGCCAGTTTGACAGAATTGGAGCCAGTGATCATGTTGGGGATTAGCGAGTGTTTAGGATGAATAGGTAGGGTGGAGATAGTTGATGGAAGAGCTGGAATGCTAGGTTGATAAGTTTTGACTTGATCCTACAAGCAAATGGATGCCCTTGTAGGGGAGTGTCATGCTGAAAGAAGTGCCTTTTATTTTCTTCAATTCATTTATTGACATTATCATAGTTTATTTTAACTCTCCCTTTTCTAATTCAGCATGCCACTCTGGGGGAGCCGGAAAGGTGACAACTTTTAGGGTGTGTGTCACCCTCCAACCACCTAGTCCTCTGGTCCGTGGACATCCATACTCAGTGGTCAGGAGAGGTCTTTTTAAACAGTCTTATGATTCATTTGTCCATTTCCTGGGGAAGATGTGAATCATTCAGCCTGTAATTGTCAAAGGCACCTAGGTCTGGCTTGGTGACTTGCTTTAGTCCTCAGCATGAGTGTAAACTGGGTTGCTTTTCATTTTCTTCAACACTCCTCTTCCCAGTATGACTTCATCTGAAATTATGTAAAGTCCTAATATCTTAGACATACCCCTATTGAAATGGAAATACAAACATGCATCAAAATGCCAAATAGGGATTAGTTGGGGATTATCCATTTTATTGTTCCCTCCAATTCAATTCAGGTTAGCTCAATAATTATTTATTGAATGCCCCCTCAGGAATTTATGGACTGCATAGAGACAAAATTGTATCCACGTAAAATAAACATATAAGCACACAAAAATGAACAAACCACACACTTAAACATCAATATGGAATTCATTTGATTAGGTGCCAGGATATATGGCACAGACAATTGTAAGAATGGACTACAATAATTATTTATATAGAAAGGCATAGCCCTCCCCCACCAAGTGGTACTAATGTTATGGATGCTAAATCACTTTCTATATCACGTCTTTGAATATCTCAAATCTGGCAGGAGCACAGATGAAAATTCACAGCGAATGAACTCATTATCAAAAGAATGTTTCCAAATGGGCTTTTTCTTCTTGCTTTTGAGTGTTGCTTTTATAACATTCCTTTTGAGTAGCTGAATAGTCCTTTCATTGAGTGCCGTTTTTTTCCTTACAAGTAATAGTCTCAATTTCTCACTAAATATATTACCTGGGTGCTTTCATGCAACAACCTAATCTTCATTTGAAGAGTAGACTGTAAGGTTATGAAGGAAGAGAATGGAGAGGTGGAATAAGATGGTTGAATAGAAGTCTCCACTGATCATCCCCTCCCTCTCCGCACAGGGACATCAAATTTGCCAACCATCTACACCATAAAGCACCTTCATAAGAACCAAAAATCAGGTGAGCAATCACAATACCTGAATCACTGATGCCACCTCTCTCCCATCCTCTAGTGGTAACCCCGTCATGCAGAGACAGAATCAGTGCACCTAGAGGAGGGAGAATGCAGCACCTGTGGGACTGTTCATTGAATGCACTGTTGCCCTGTCACAGCAGAAAGCAAAACTGGACTGAATTCATCCAACACCCACTGACGGAGGAAGCATTTAGATGAGCCCTAGCCAGAGGGGAATCACTTATCCCAGTGGTCAGAACTTGAGTTTCTGCAAGCCTTGCCACTACAAGATGAAGTGATTTGGGATCCTAAATAAACTTGAAGGGCAATTTAGGCCACAAAGACTGCAATTCCGAAGGCAAGTCCTAGTGCTAGGCTAGGCTCAGAGTCAATGGACTTGGAAGGCACATGACCCAGTGAGATAGCAACTGTGACAGCTAAAGGAGTGCTTGCACCACCCCCTCCTACAACCCCCAGCAGCATGGCTTATAGCAATGAAAGTGACTCCTTCCTTCTGCATGAGGAGAAGAGAGGGAAGAGTAAAGAGGACTGTGTCTTACAGCTCAGCCCCAATAGGATAGGGCACTGGGTAGAATCATGAGGCCCCCTTTCCAGGGCCTAGCTCCAGAATGACATTTCTAGACCAGAAGGGAACCCATTGCCCCGAAGGAAAGGATTTATTCCTGGCGGTATTCATAAGCTGCTGATTAAAGAGCCCTTGGGCCCTGAATAACCAGCAGTGATACTTGGGTAGTATGCCATGAGCCTTGGGTGAGATTCTGAAACATTCTGGCTTCTGGTTAGACCTAGCACATTACCAGCTGTGGTGACTATGTAGAGACTCCTGCTTGAGAAAAGCAGAGGGAAAAGTAGAGGGGATTTTGTCGTAGATCTTAGGTACCAGCTCAGTGACAGTGGGGTGGAACAACAAGCAGACTCTTGGGGTCCCTGTTTCTAGGACTTGGCACTTGGACAGCATTTCTGGACTTGCCCTGGGCCAAAGGGGAGCCCACTTCCCTGAAGGGTGAGCCCCAGGCCTGTCAACATTCACCGCAAACTGAAGAGCTCTTAAGCCTTAAGTGAAAATTGGTGGTAGTCTGGCAGTATTCCTCAAGGGCCTGTGATGGTGGTGTCGGTGGGGAACATTTTATCTGCCTGTGGAAAGGGAAGGAAAGAGTGGGAGAGACTTTGCATCATGGTTTAAGTGTCAGCTTAGCAACAGTAGAATAAGGTTTCTCACTCCAGTGCCTGACTCCTGGATGTCATCTCTGAGCATAGCATGGACCTGGAATAACTTATTGCCCTGAAGAGAAGGATACAAGCAAGGATGGCTTTGTCACTTGCTGATTGTAGTGTCCTAGGGCCTTGAGAAAGCATAGGCAATACCCAGTAGTGGTTACAGCAGGCTTTGGGAGAGGCCCAGTGCTGTGACAGTTTCAGATATGACCCAGCATAGTCCCAGTAGTGGTGGCCAAAGGGGTGCTTCTTTTCCCTGACCCCCAGCTCCAGATGGCTCAGCAAAGAGAGAGAGAGAAACTCTGTTTCTTTGGGAGAAAGTAAGGAAAGAGAACAGGAGTTTCTGACTGGTAATCCAGATAATTATTCCAGATCTTATCCAAGAACATCAAGGTGTTACCTCTATGAGTCTGCGAAAACCACAGCATTACTGGGATTAGATTGCCCCCTAATGCCGATAAGGCTTAGATTACAACACCCAAGTCCCTTCAAATACCTGGAAAAGCTTCTCAAGAAGGATGGGTGCAAACAAGCCCAGAATGCAAAGACTACATAAATAACTCTACAATGCTCAGACACGGACAAACATCGACAAGCATGAAAAACATTTAAGAAAACATGCCCTCACCAAATGAACTAAATAAAGCACAAAGAAAAAATCCTGAAAAAAACAGAAATATGTGACTTTTTGAACAGAGAATTCAAAATAGCTGTTTTGAGGAAACTCAAAGAAGTTCAAGAGAACACAAAGAAAGAATTCAGAATTCTACACAAATACATGGAATTTAAATGCTCTTGAATAACCATTGGGTCAATGAAGAAATGAAAAAAGAAATGGAAAAGTATCTTGAAATGAATGATAGTGGAAACACAACATACCAAAACCTACGAGATACAGCTGAAACAGTACTAAGAAGGAAACGTACAGCTGTAGGTGGAAAAGAACAACTTCAAATAAACAACCTAAGGATGGATTTTAAAGAGGTAGAAAAGCTCTTTAAAAGAAAAAGGATCTAAATAAATAAAATCAGGGGTGGAAAAGGAGACGTTACAGCTGATATTGCAAAAGTTCAAAGGACCATTAGTGGCTACTATGAGAAACTCTAGGCCAATAAATGAGAAAATCTAGAAGAAATGGACAAATGCCTAGAGACATACAGCCTACCAAGATTGAACCATAAAGAAAATCAAAACCTGAACAGACAAAAAACAAGTAATGAGATTGAAGACATAATAAACAGTCTTCCAATAAAGCAAAACCCGAGACACAATGACTTTACTGCAGAATTCTACGTAACATTTAAAGAATGGCTAATACCAATCCTACTCAAACTATTTCAAAAATTAGAGTAGTGAATACCTTCAAATTCATTCTACAAGGCCAGTGTTAATTTCCCTGACAAAAATCAGATAAAGACATATAAAAAAATTTTAAAAATAAAGTAAAAAACCCTACAGGGCAATATCTCTAATGAATATTGACACAAAAATTCTCCACCATATACTAGGAAACCAAATTCAACAATACATTGAAAGGATCATTCATCATGGCCAAGTGAGCTTTATTCCTGGTGTGCAAGGATTGTCCAACATACACAAATCAATTAATGTGATACATCATGTCAACAGAATGAAAGACAAACACCATATGATCATTTCAATTGATGATGAAAAAACATTTGATAAAATTCAACATCCTTCCAATATAAAAACCCTCAAAAAACTGGGAAACATACCTCAACATAATAAAAGCCATATATGTATGGCAGATTCAGTTAGTATCATACTGGATGAGGAAAAACTGAACGTCCTTACCTGAAGCTTTGGAACATGACAAGGATGCCCACTTTCACCACTATTATTCAACACAGTGATGACAGTCCTGGCTAGAGCAGTCAGACAAGAGAAAGAAATAAAGGGAATCCACATTGAAAAGGAAGAAGTCAAATTATCTTTGTTTGCAGATGATAAGATCTCATATTTGGAAAAACCAAAAGACTCCACAAAAAAACAATTTGAACTGATGAACAAATCCAGGAAAGTTACAGAATACAAAATAAATATACAAAAATCAGTAGCATTTCTATATGCTGAAATGAACAAACTGAAAAAGAAATTGAAAAGTAGTCCTATTTACAATACCCACAAATACAATTAAATACCTAGGAATTAACTTAACCAAAGAAATAAAAGATCCCTGTAATCCAAACAGTGAAGAAAGCAACTGAAGAGAACACCAAAAATGGAATGATATTCCATGTTCATGGATTGGAAGAATCAATATTGTTAAAATGTCTATACTACCCAAAGCAATCTATAGATCAGTGCAATCTCTGTCAAAATACCAATGGCATTCTTCACAGAAAGAGAAAATTGATCCTGAAATTTATATGGAACCACAAAAGACCCAGAATAGCCAAAGCTGTCCTAAGCAAAAGAACAAAACTGGAGGAATCACCTTACTTTACTTCAAATTATACTACAGAGCTATAGCAATGAAAACAGGATGGTACTTGCATAAGAACAGACACATAGACTGTATTAGTCAGTCCTCACACTGCTATAAAGAAATACCTGAGACTGGATATCCAAAATACAGGTAATAACTAATGCTGGCAAGAATGTGGAGAAAAGAGGACCTTTGTACACTGCTAGTGGGAATGTAAATTAATATAATGGAGAACTGTTTGGAGGTTCTTCAAAACATTAAAAATAGAGTTAACATGTGATCCAGCAATTCCACTGCTGCATATATACCCAAAAGAAAGGAAATCAACATTGATCAAAGAGATATCTGCACTTCTGTGTTTGTTGCAGCACTGTTCACAATAGCCAAGATTTGTGTTCATTAACAGATGAAACGAAGAAGAAAATGTAATACTTATACACAATGGAGTACCATTCAGCCATAAAAAAGAATGTGGTTCAGTCATTTGCAACAACATGAATGGAACTGGAGGTCATTATGTTAAGCAAACTAAGCCAGGCACAGAAAGACAGACTTTGCATGTTCTCACTTATTTGTGGCATCTAAAAATCAGAACGATTGAATCCATGGAGAAAGAGAGTTGAAGGATGGTTACTAGAGGCTAGGGAGGGTGACGGGGATTGGAGTGAGGGAGAGATGGGGATGGTTAAGGGGTACAAAAAATAGAATGACTGAATAAAGCCTACTATTTGAATAGAGCCTACTATTTGATAGCACAGCAGGGTAACTATTGTTAATAATAATTTAATTGTACATTTAAAAATAACTAAAATTTGGGAGGCTAAGGCGGGCAGATCATGAGGTCAAGAGATCAAGACCATCCTAGACAACATGGTGAAACCCCATCTCTACTAAAAATATAAAAATTAGCTGGGTGTGGTGGCACGTAGTCCCAGCTACTTGAGAGGCTGAAGCAAGAGAATTGCTTGAATCCGGGAGGCTTGGGCTGCAGTGAGCTGAGATCATGCCTCTGCACTCCAGCCTGGCGACAGAGTGAGACTCCGTCTCAAAATAAAATAAATAAATAAATAAATAAATAAATAAATAAATAGATAAATAAAATAGTATAATTGGTTTGTTAGTAACACAATGGATAAATGCTTGAAGGGATGGATACCCCATTCTCCATGATGTGATTATTCCACATTGCATGCTGTATCAAAGCATCTCAGGTACCCCATGAATACATACACCTACTCTATACACACAAAAATTAAAAATTATAAAAAGAAGGAAATTAAAGAAAAAGAATGTGCTTACTTCATCTGTAGATTGAGGCAACACTGAGATTTCTTATGGTGCTGCAGCTACAACTGGATGTAAAATTTCCTTTTCGTGCCATTAAATATATGCTTGTGCTCAGAGAAATATCTTGAGGTTGCTGAGTTTTTCTTGGCAGGTATGAGAATGGGTGGGATTAATTGGAGTGACTCTCTAAAGAAAACTGTTTTGGAATTATTTTGACAAGAAAGGATTTGCTAGAGTAGAAAGACAAGCTGGTGTTTGAATAGTGTTAAAAGGCATTAGTTTCCTTGGTCTATCATCTCATAAGTACTCATCAATCATATCTCGATAAAGTCAAGAGATATAAACACAGGGAAAACAAAAATAAGCTCTGTGTGTTCTGTGGATGCTGCCTGGTTGTGAGCAAGGGCCTGAAAGAAGAAGATTTAGAGGATAATGAGAATTATAAGAGGAAAGTAAGACAGACAGAGAGAGAGAGAGAGAGAGAATGGAAAAGAGAGTTGCTTGTGCTTGAATCTGCGGTATTGACAAGGCAATAGAGCAACATAGCATTTCTTGGTGTTTCAGAGGATTATTCAAAGGGGTAGGGTGTGATAGTAGAGGACATGGATGATAGACAAAAAAAATTACCTCATCTAGATAACTAAAATATTGTTTGATTCTCTAAAGTCCTTTTCTTCTTTCCCATGTCTGAAATATATAATGCATTTAAATCACATGAAGGGAGAATGTTCTGGGGCTGCACTCACCCTGGCTGTTGCAATGTGAGGGTGGTTGGAGCTCTTCAAGTATCAAAAAAGTATAATTGCAAAAGAGTGAAATACTTTTGAAAATTTATTGCTCAGTAGCTACATTATATATGATGTTGTAGACAATCCCTATACTTTCTCTATAGCAAGACGCTTTTAAGGCTAACAAGGCAAGTTGGTACATAACATACATTCATATATAACCTAGTTACTAAGTAATTGTATTTTTAAAATATTTTATTTTTGAATAATACTGTATCTCCTTCCCCTAGTCTTTTTTTCCTACTATTCTAAGGCAAGCCCCATTCCACACCCTAGCTGTAAGCTCTTTATTCTTTCTCCAACCAAGCTCTTACATACCAAGAAGACATTAAAAATGCAGAGATGAATGTAGAGGGAGTGAGGAAGGTGCGACAACACAACCCTGTCTGATTTTTTCTAGTCCTTGCTCCTAGGGAAAGTCTTACTGGACAGGTCATGATTAATTTATGTGGATTTCTAGAAACAACATAAAAGCCAAGACATAATAGTCAATATTTTCCTTTTTGACACAAACAACTAATTATTTTACTAGTTTAGTCTAGTGCTAAAACATGACTGTAATTTAACTTCCAACAACTGGCTACATATCATTACCGGTCATCTTGGCTTATCTAATAGCATTCCCAGCTGTGGTGTCATCCCAGTATCACTAATTGAAAGTCTCAAATTAAAAATTTTTAGAGTTGTACCAATATGAAATGAGACCTAGAAGGCCATGCAAGGCATCTGAGGGATATGCAAGGGTAGGTTGTTATGATTGAAAGACTTTCACTTGGATGAATATGGTAAAACTAAGAAATTTTCTAAGTCAGCATTAAAAAAATGCTTGCTTTTTGGAGTTTGAAACACTGGGGAAGAGCTTTCTTCTTGTATCTTCTTGTTTTTCCTTGTCTTTATAGGTCTAGTAGGGTTGCCAGGATTCACACAGAACTCTGGAGCCTCCAGGGACTTTGGGGGCAACCTGGCCTTTTATTTCTCTTCCTTCATAAGAAATCTTCTACACAGAACTGAATGTAATGCTTTTTATTACTGCTAAGATGATTTTTTCCCCAAAAGTTTAATGAGACAGATGGGAAAAATAACTTTTTTCAGAGTAGCAGAGATAAGGGGTTATTTCCTATGTAACTGTCTCAACAAGACTCAGAAGGAAAGAAAAGTTCTGATTTAACTTCAAAAGGAAAAGTAACTCTCACCTCTTGTCGATTGAATTTCATCACCTGTAATTCTGCCTTCTTTAGTTCTCACAGTCAAAGCAACATTTGTCAAGGAAGTGTAATGTAATAGTTGCTCCTTTTGTGGCCATGGAGCAAATGTTAGCTTTCTGTTATGAAGAGAGCTCCAGTGTTCCCAGAATTTCAAAGGAGTAAGTTTATCTCAGGTTCTGCAGGAAAGCTTTTTATTTATTTATCAAGGAAACTCTGTAGTAAAAGTTATGAAAATTCATAAATTACTACGTGTAATACTCTGTCTGCCATGGTAAATAATCTCTTACAAATTTTCACTTGATGGAATAATGTTGAACTAGATTTGCTGTTAATGGAAATATTCTTTGAAGAATGAGAAGAGCTTTATTATTCACCACTATTTGTAGAACTCAGTAGGACACTGTTTTAACTCTTTATTTTTAATGTGTCAAGGTACACTGGTGTGATGTACTGAATAATAGCTCAGTGACCTGGAAATATCATTGTAGTTTAAAATTGGATCTCTTCGGTCTTATAGGTGAGATTGGCAAAGCTCATCTTTTTGTTTGTTTGTTTAGTTTTTTTGGGATGGAGTCTCTCACTATCCTCCACGCTGAAGTACAGTGACGCCATCTTGGCTCACTGCAACCTCTGCCTCCCGGGTTCAAGCAGTTCTCCTGCTCAGCCTCCCGAGTAGCTGGGATTACAGATGTGTGTCACCACCCCCAGCTAATTTTTTTGCATTTTTAGTAGAGACGGGATTTTGCCATGTTGCCCAGGCTAGTCTCGAACTCCTGACTTCAAGTGATTTGCCAGCCTCGGCCCCCCAAAGTGTTGAGATTACAGGCATGTGCCACCGTTCTCTGCCATCACTTTCAAAGCTTTTTTCATTGAAAACATAAACTGTATTCAATGTTTTATGTATTGAAAACATTTGTATGTAATACAAACACTGGATGTAATGTTTTATGTTTTTTCAATGCTTTTTCCCCACTGTAAATTCTTTATATTTAAAGTATGATTAGTTATGGAATATTTTAAAAATCAATTTCAAGTGCACAGCTTGATACATTTTGGTAATTTATACAATTATGTAAACACCACCACAATCAATAAACAAAATGGTTCCATAATCCCACAAAGGTTTCTCATGTTCCTTTAGCTTGATCCCCTTTTCCCATTTCTGGACCCAGGCTTATCTGTCATGTGTCACCATAGCTTTGCCCTTTCTAGAATTTTATATAAATTGAATCATACTATATGTAGTGTTTTATGTTTATCTTTTTTTTCCACTTAGCACCAGCTTTCCCAACCTTAACACTATTGACATTTGTACTGGATAATTCTTTATTGTGAGAAGATGTCCTATGCTTTATAGAATTTTGAGCAGCATTTCTGACTTCTACCTACTAGATGCCAGTAGCATCCCCCCGAGTTGTGGCGACTAAAAATGTCTCCAGATATCACCAAGTGTTCCCTGGGGAACAAAGTCATTCCTGGTTGAGAACTACAGACTTACCATATCTTTTAGATTTATTGATGTTGTTGCATGTATCAATAGATTACTCTTTTTTATTGCTGACTAGTAATCCTATGTGGGCAAACATTTGGGTTATTTTCAGTTTGGGAAAATTACAAATAAAGCTGCTATGAACATTCACATATGCATCATTGTGTGGGTTTATGTTTCCCTTTCTCTTGAGTAAATAGGAGTGGAATTGCTGGGTCATTTGGTGACTCTATAATTACCCTTTTGAGGAACTGCCAGACTGTGTTCCAAATGGGTATGCCATTTTCCATTCTCATCAGCAATGTTCCACATCCTCACTAACATTCATTTTTCATCAGTTTGATTTGAGCTATCCTCTTGGTTACATAGTGGTATTGCATTGTGGTTTTGATTTGCATTTCTCTGATGACTAATAATGCTGAGCATTATTTTTTACGTGCTTATTGGTTGTTTGTATATCTTCTTCGTATATTCTTGATACAAGAGCCTTTTGTCAGATGTATGTTTTGCAAACATTTACTCCCAAGCTGTGGCTTATCTTTTTGTTTTCATAATTCTAGACAGCAAACTTTATTAATCTTGGTAGAGTTCATTTCATAATTTTTCCCTTTTATTCTTTGCATTATTGATGTCTGATTTAAATAATTTTACCTAACCCAATATCACAAAAATATTCTCATATATTTTCTTCTAGAGCTTAATAGTTTTACCTCTTATGTTTAGATATATGATCCATTTTGAGTTAATCTTCGTGTATGATGTGCAGTAAGAGTCAAGGTTTATTTCTTCTATGCACCTATGTGCTTGTTCCAGCACCATTTGTCAGAAAGACTATTTTTCTCCATGAGATCACCCTGACTCATTTGGCAATATTAGTTAACTATATAAGTATAAAAAGGTACCATACGCCCTGAAAAAAATGTGTATTCTGCCATTGCCGTATGTATTATTTAATTATCAATTAAATTGAAGTGGTTGATAGTTTTGTTCAGATCTAAGTTTTTGCTGATTTTGTTTTCTGCTTGTTCTATTTCTGAGAACATAGTTTTAAAATCCCCAGTATGATTAAGGAATTGTCTGTTTACCCTTTAATTTTGTCAGTTTTGCTTCACGCATTTGGAAACTTTGTTATTGGATGAATACACACTTATGATTGTTATGTCCCATTGAATTTACCTTTTAATTATGGTAATAATATTGTCATCTTTGGTAATGTATTTTGTTGGATATTAGTATAGGTACTCTAGGCTTGTTGTGCTCACTGTTTTCATGGATCCACTTCAAGCTTACTCACATGGCTGTTGGCTGAGGCTTCAGTTTCCTACCAATGTAGGCCTCTCCATAGAGCTCTCATGACATGCCAGCTGGCTTCCCCCAGAGTGCGTGATCCAAGAGAGAAAGTGTATGAGTCATCAAGATAGATTTTTAAAATAATTAACTTAGTAAGCATTTTTTTTTGTATTGTAAACTATGAATTTATTTATTTTTAGATTTTTAAAATTTTTATTTATTGGGAGTACAAGTACAGACTTTTTACATGCACATATTATGTAGTGGTGAAGTCTGGGTTTTTAGTGCACCCATCACCCATATAGTGAACATTGTATCCAATAGATAAATTTTCCACCATCATCCCCTTGATAAATTTTATAACTGAATCTCAGAAGTGCTGTAATTATTTTGACTATATTCTGTTGATCATCCAGACAAACCTTAGTACAATTTGGGACCATTTAAGAGTGTGAATACTACAAGGTGGGGGTCATTGGGACTAACTTGGAGGCTGGATCCTAAAATGGTCTTTGAATACTCGCCTGGATAATGAAGTTTATACTTAGAGGTCTTGATTTAAAGAATAATTTCTTTTCTGCCTAGTGTTCCTCAGAAGCCCACAGTTGTATCACTCAGTCACTTGTCAGAAGATATTTAATAAACATATACTTACAAAAATTTATACTTTTGACATCCTCAGTATTGTGCTAGGTCCTATATTTGGGAGAATAGGTTGTAAGAAATGTAAAATTTAGCATAGTTTTAGCTATCAAATAAATCAACATTCAGTTGAGACAATATTAATGTTTCTCTAATTACCATTAATCTAGTACAGACCCTCATTTTATTTCCCATTGCAGTGATGTCTCCACTAATTTCCTTGGTTCCAGACAATGCCCCTTGAATCTCTCCTTTATTTTGCTGTCTGATTTATTTTTTCATAGGTCTGATTGTACAAATCTCTTATGTAAAATAGTTGATATTTCTCTATTTCCTATAGAAAAAAAAACAAATCTAATATCTTTGGAAAGTTATTAAAGATCCTTCAAAAATCTGACACCAATATTTGTTTCTAGATACATCATTCACCACTTCTCCCACAATGCAAATTATATTGTAGTCTCATTTTTTCTAAAGTGTTTTCTGTAGAACCTTAATATCATTAGCTCTGAGAAAAAAAGTTTCCATGGTCATATAGGTTTGGAAACTACTGCACACTACATTTCCTTCTTGGAAATGTATGCAATCTAATAGTATGTTAAACACTCTGAAAAAATCCTGCAGGCAAGAGGTCTATTTATCATTAATCAATTGTTTCAAAATTTATTTGATCATGAATCTATTTTTAATTTTTAATTTTCATGGGTACATAATAGGTGTGTATATTTATGGGGTACATGAGATATTTTGATACAGGCATCCACTTTAGGATGAATGGGATATCCATCACCTCAAATGTTTACCCTTTGTGTTACAACAATACAATTATTGTTTGCTAGCAAAGGTGTCAATTCCCATCTTAGTTTATTGTGTCCTTCTATAATAGAATACCACCAACTGCATAATTTATGAAGAACAGAAATGTGTTTGCTGAGTCTTACCTATTTGGACATGGTTAAAAAAATTTCAACCAAAGACAGGCACCTAAACCTGAAAGGGATATGGGTGTCTTGAGTTTTACAGGTGCTATTGTTAGGACTCCTTCAATTACTGGCTATTCTTTCTGTGCTGCTTATTTACAACCCGGTTATTGAATTCTTAGAGCTCAGTAAATCTTTTTTTCTTAGTGAAAAATAGCAAATATATCTGCTCCCAGTTCTGGAGGCTGAGAAGTCCAATATTAAGGAGCTGGTGCCTGGTGAAGGCTTTCTTGCTGTGTCATTTCATGGCAGAAGGGCAAAGAGGCAAAGAGGATGAGAGAGGGAGAGAGAGAGAGAGAGGGAGAATGAGAGCAAGAGAAGATTGCTTTTATAAGGAACGTGCTCTCATGGTAGCAAAATTAGTCCATTCATGAGAGCAGAGCTCAGATGGCCTAATCATCTGCCATTAGGCCCAGCCTCCCAGCACTGTTGTATTGGGGATTGTTTCTGTGGGGACACATGCTTTCTGTGGGGACACATTTGAACCATAGCAATTGATAGGATCACTTCAAAAAACTGTTTAATAGTACAGTGGTGGAATATGTTCTATGTTTTATGTTCTATGACCCCCAGTGGATGACAGGTAACATTGATAGTACTGTATCCTATATATACTATATATACTATGTTTTTT
This sequence comes from Macaca thibetana thibetana, assembly GCF_024542745.1. Classification (NCBI taxonomy): domain Eukaryota; kingdom Metazoa; phylum Chordata; class Mammalia; order Primates; family Cercopithecidae; genus Macaca; species Macaca thibetana. Next base: position 108,623,278 of record NC_065598.1, read on the forward strand.
CCTATATGTACATACCTATGACAAAGTTTAATTTATAAATTAAGCACAGTAAGAGATTAAAAGCATTAACTAATAATAAAATAGAACAATTATAACAATATACTGTAATAAAAGTTATATGAATGTGGTCTCTTTCAAAATATCTTATTGTACTATACTCACCCTTTTTCTTCTTGTGATGATGTGAGATGATAAAATGCCTGCATTATTATCAGATGAAGTGGGGTGAGTGATGTAGGTATTTTGACATAGCATTAGGCTACAATTGAATTTCTAACAATACATTACAAGAAGGTTTGACTGCTTTGGGTGATACTGAGTTATCGAACGATCGTGATATTGATGGTTGGATGTCAGGAGCAGATGTCAATGGCTAACAGGCAGATAGCAACTATAGCTTGAATATGCAGGATAAAGGGAAGATTCACATCCCAGGCATGACAGGATGATATGAGATTTCATCAAGCTACTCAAAACAGCATACAATTTAAAACCTATTAATTGTTTATATAATTTTCCATTTAATGTTTCTGGACAAGGTTGACCATGGGTAAGTGGAACTACAGAAAGCAAAATCACAAAAAAGAGGGGACTGCTCTACTAATACAACTGAATAAATCCATACTCATAACAGCAATTCCACTCCTAAGTAAATACCAATGGAAATGCATACATATGTTCAAGAGAAAACAGGTGTAAAAATGTCCATAGAAGACTAAAGTAGCCAAGACTGAAAATTATATGAACAGTAGAATAAATAAATGAAGAAAAATTCACCAATATGGCACAGTCATAAAAATGAATGACATTGTTTATGCATCTCACAAATATAATGTTGACACAAAATACATTACAGTTTCATTAATGAAAGAGCAAAACCAGATAGAACTAACATTTGCCATTAGATATCAAGATGGTAGTTACTCTGGGAATGAGAGGACTGTCCAGGAAGGGGTACAAGGGGTGCCTCTGTACTACTGGTCATGTTGTGTTTCTTGATCTTGGTGTTGACACCTACTTGATTAAACCCAAACCTAGGAGACATTCTTGATTTCTGTCTTTCCTTCACAGCTCACATCCAATACTTCAAGTCCTCTTGGATTTATCTCCAAATCATATCCTGATTATGACCACTTCTCATCATTTCTAATGTTAAAATATTATTCCAAAACACCACTATCTCTTAGCTGGACTTTGCTGCAGCCCTCTAATTAGTTTTCTTGCCTTTATACCTGCCGTCCTTCAGCCCACAGTCCATCTTTCTAAAGAGTAAATCAGATCTTATCACTCTACTGCTTAACACCTCCTAATGAGTATATTTTAGGGTTCTAAAATAACTGTAGTTTATAAGTCAAACTTCTCCTTTTCAGAAGAATTCCAGCCAAAAATGGGAAAGACATTATAGATTATAAAATAACTATTGTGTAACACATAATGAGATCATTGATTTAGGGAATTATCTTTGATGGATGGAAGTATAGGGGCCAAGACTTGGCCCTCTGAAGGTTCACTAGAAAATCAACTCATGAAAGGCAGGTTAGTAGGAGAAAAGGCATACAAAGGAGTCTTCAGAGTGAAGACCCAGATATACAGAAGAAATTATCCATTTTAATGCTTACGTCAACAAAGTCTGGACACCCATGTAGAAAAATTGTTGGACAAAAAGGGTATGATCAAATGCTTATAGACTGAGTGGGGAAACTCAGCAAGGCCTCTCTGTGTAGGTTCTTCTTGGCCTGTCTGAGCAAGCATTCGTTCCTTCTGGGTGTGAAGCAGAACCCTCTCTGGAATGGGAGTCTTATGACCTACAATCAAAGAAGATAGGTAGGATCATTTCTTTTTTTTTTTTTTTTCCCCAACAGAAAAGGTTTATTCTACATTCTGGAAAAAAAAAAAAAAGAAATAAATGAAAACCAAAAAACACAACAGCAGCTAAAAAATAAATTGACAAAATATATAAAACAACAATGTTTAGTTATTGCATAACAGGGGAATATTACCTCAGGGGGTAGAAACAAAATCAGTTCTGTTAGTTGTACTACTATACTCCTTGAAGAAAGATTACAGACCTAAGCCATAAAAGAGAGTTGGTGGAGCCCAGTAAACTGCCTGAAATGAAGAAATGGAAGGCTAAAGGAGGAGTAAAGGAAGGCCAGTGTGGCTAGAAATTCACAAGGCAAAACAACAGAGAAAAGAGAACTGCACTGGACATCTGCAAAGTGTTCCCTCGGAGTCCTCAGCTAGGTACTAATCAGCACTTGTGTGTGAGTACGATACCAGGTGTTGGGGAAAGAACCACCTAAAAAGAGTAAGGGAAAATGTCCTCTGAGCTCAGAGAGGATTGTAAAGTGTCCACGTTACCATTAACCAGAGGGGAAAGGCTTGTAATTCGTGAAGCATTAAGGATGCTCACCGGGAGGATATAATAGTCCTAATGATTCATGCAACTATTACAAACATAAAACAGGTGGAGTAAAAACAGGTGAAGCAAAACCCTACATAACTGAAAGAAGAAATACACAAATCCACAACCATAGTTAGAGATGTCAGCATACATTTCAATAATTGCTAAAAGAATTATAAAATTAGGAGGGATGTATAAAACTTCAACAACTCCTTAAACCAGGCTAAAGTATCGTTTTGATAAAGTATTTTGTGTCTATATTCATGAGGGATATTGGTCTGTTTTTCGTACTGCCTTTGGCTTGTTTTTATATCAAGGTAATCCTGGCTTCATGAAGTAAATTGGGAAGTTAATATGTTTCAGCTGTGCTCCAACCCAAACTCTCATCTTGAATTGTAATCCTCTTAATCCCCACAGGTCAAAGGAGAGAGCAGGTGGAGCTAATTGAACCATGGGGGAAGTTTCCCCATACTGTTCTCCTGAGAGTGAGTGAGCTCTCACGAGATCTGATGGTTTTGTAAGTGTTTGGTAGGTCCTCCTGAGTTTATTCTCCTTTCTTCTGCCTTGTGAAGAAGATGCCTTGCTTCCCCTTAAACTTCTGCCAAGATTATAAGTTTCCTGAGGCCTCCCCAACCATACTGAACTGTAAGTCAACTAAACCTCTTTGCTTTATAAATTACCCAGTCTCATGCAGGTTTTTATAGCAGTGTGAAAACAAACTAAGAATGTTTTCTGCTTTTCCAATACCTGAAGAAATTTTGTAGACTTGGTGTTAATTCTTGTTTAAGCTTTAGATATAATTTTCCAGTGAAACCATCTAAGCCTGTGGAAATTATTTTTTTTTTTGGAGTCAGATGAAAAATTCATTTTCCTTTTATTGTACTAAAGGCTATGCAAACTATTTTATATTGTGTGAAGTGTGACATTTTATGTTTTTCAAAGAATGGTCCATTCTAAGTTGTCAAATTTATGTTTTGAGAGTTACAGTATTTTTTTTTTATCATTTGATGTCTGCAGGGTCTATAGTGAAATCCCATTTCATTTCTGATAATGGTAATTTATGTCTTTTTTCCTGTCAGTCATGCTACAAGTCAGTTTTATTGATTGAACTCTTCAAACAGCCAAATTTTTATTTTATTGATTTTTCTCTATTGTTTAACTACTTTAAATTTCAATGACTTACTTCATTACTTATTCCTTCTGCTTTCGTGGTTTTCATTTTGCTCTCTTTTTCTCTCAGGTTGGGGATTAGATTGATTTAAGAGTTTTTCTATTTTTCTTTTTTTTTTAATTTATTTATTATTATTATACTTTAAGTTGTAGGGTACATGTGCATAACGTGCAGGTTTGTTACATATGTATAGTTGTGCCATGTTGGTGTGCTGCACCCATCAACTCGTCATTTACACTAGGTATATCTCCTAATGCTATCTTCCCCCCTCCCTGCTCCCCACAATAGGCCCCAGTGTGTGATGTTCCCCTTCCTGTGTCCAAGTCATCTCATTGTTCAGTTCCCACCTATGAGTGAGAATATGCGGTGTTTGGTTTTCTGTTCTTGTGATAGTTTGCTAAGAATGATGGTTTCCAGCTGCATCCATGTCCCTAAAAATGACACAAACTCATCCTTTTTATGGCTGCATAGTATTCCATGGTGTATATGTGCCACATTTTCTTAATCCAATCTGTCACTGATGGACATTTGGGTTGATTCCAAGTCTTTGCTATTGTGAATAGTGCTGCAATAAACATACGTGTGCATGTGTCTTTATAGCAGCATAATTTATAATCCTTTGGGTATATACCCAGTAATGGGATGGCTGGGTCATATGGTACATCTAGTTCTAGATCCTTGAGGAATCGCCATACTGTTTTCCATAATGGTTAAACAAGTTTACAATCCCACCAACAGTGTAAAAGTGTTCCTATTTCTCCACATCCTCTCCAGCACCTGTTGTTTCCTGACTTTTTAATGATTGCCATTCTAACTGGTGTGAGATGGTATCTCATTGTGGTTTTGATGTGCATTTCTCTGATGGCCAGTGATGATGAGCATTTTTTCATGTGTCTGTTGGCTGTATGAATGTCTTCTTTTGAGAAATGTCTGTTCATATCCTTTGGCCACTTTTTGATGGGGTTGTTTGTTTTTTTCTTGTAAATTTGTTTGAGTTCTTTGTAGGTTCTGGATATTAGCCCTTTGTCAGATGAGTAGATTGCAAAAATTTTCTCCCATTCTGTAGGTTGCCTGTTCACTCCGATGGTAGTTTCTTTTGCTGTGCAGAAGCTCTTTAGTTTAATGAGATCCCATTTGTCAATTTTGGCTTTTGCTGCCGTTGCTTTTGGTGTTTTAGACATGAAGTCTTTGCCCATGCCTATGTCCTGAATGGTACTACCTAGGTTTTCCTCTAGGATTTTTATGGTATTAGGTCTAACATTTAAGTCTCTAATCCATCTTGAATTAATTTTCGTATAAGGAGTAAGGAAAGGATCCAGTTTCAGCTTTCTACTTATGGCTAGCCAATTTTCCCAGCACCATTTATTAAATAGGGAATCCTTTCCCCATTTCTTGTTTCTCTCAGGTTTGTCAAAGATCAGATGGCTGTAGATGTGTGGTATTATTTCTGAGGGCTCTGTTCTGTTCCATTGGTCTCTATCTCTGTTTTGGTACCAGTACCATGCTGTTTTGGTTACTGTAGCCTTGTAGTATAGTTTGAAGTCAGGTAGCGTGATGCCTCCAGCTTTGTTCTTTTGACTTAGGATTGTCTTGGAGATGCGGGCTCTTTTTTGGTTCCATATGAACTTTAAAGCAGTTTTTTCCAATTCTGTGAAGAAACTCATTGGTAGCTTGATGGGGATGGCATTGAATCTATAAATTACCTTGGGCAGTATGGCCATTTTCACGATATTGATTCTTCCTATCCATGAGCATGGTATGTTCTTCCATTTGTTTGTGTCGTCTTTGATTTCACTGAGCAGTGGTTTGTAGTTCTCCTTGAAGAGGTCCTTTACATCCCTTGTAAGTTGGATTCCTAGGTATTTGATTCTCTTTGAAGCAATTGTGAATGGAAGTTCATTCCTGATTTGGCTCTCTGTTTGTCTGTTACTGGTGTATAAGAATGCTTGTGATTTTTGCACATTAATTTTGTATCCTGAGACTTTGCTGAAGTTGCTTATCAGCTTAAGGAGATTTTGGGCTGAGACAATGGGGTTTTCTAAATATACAATCTTGTATCTGCAAACAGGGACAATTTGACTTCTTTTCCTAACTGAATACCCTTGATTTCTTTCTCTTGCCTAATTGCCCTAGCCAGAACTTCCAACACTATGTTGAATAGGAGTGGTGAGAGAGGGCATCCCTGTCTTGTGCCAGTTTTCAAAGGGAATTTTTCCAGTTTTTGCCCATTCAGTATGATTTGGCTGTGGGTTTGTCATAAATAGCTCTTATTATTTTGAGGTACGTTCCATCAATACCAAATTTATTGAGCGTTTTTAGCATGAAGGGCTGTTGAATTTTGTCAAAAGCCTTTTCTGCATCTATTGAGATAATCATGTGGTTCTTGTCTTTGGTTCTGTTTATATGCTGGATTATGTTTATTGATTTGCGAATGTTGAACCAGCCTTGCATCCCAGGGATGAAGCCCACTTGATCATGGTGGATAAGCTTTTTGATATGTTGCTGAATCCGGTTTGCCAGTATTTTATTGAGGATTTTTGCATCGATGTTCATCAGGGATATTGGTCTAAAATTCTCTTTATTTGTCGTGTCTCTGCCAGGCTTTGGTTTCAGGATGATGTTGGCCTCATAAAATGAGTTAGGGAGGATTCCCTCTTTTTCTATTGATTGGAATAGTTTCAGAAGGAATGGTACCAACTCCTCCTTGTACCTCTGGTAGAATTCAGCTGTGAATCCATCTGGTCCTGGACTTTTTTTGGTTGGTAGGCTATTAATTATTGCCTCAATTTCAGAGCCTGCTATTGGTCTATTCAGGGATTCAACTTCTTCCTGGTTTAGTCTTGGAAGAGTGTAAGTGTCCAGGAAATTATCCATTTCTTCTAGATTTTCCAGTTTATTTGCGTAGAGGTGTTTATAGTATTCTCTGATGGTAGTTTGTATTTCTGTGGGGTCGGTGGTGATACCCCCTTTATCATTTTTAATTGCGTTGATTTGATTCTTCTCTCTTTTCTTCTTTACTAGTCTTGCTAGTGGTCTGTCAATTTTGTTGATCTTTTCAAAAAACCAACTCCTGGATTCATTGATTTTTTTGGAGGGTTTTTTGTGTCTCTATCTCCTTCAGTTCTGCTCTGATCTTAGTTATTTCTTGCCTTCTGCTAGCTTTCGAATGTGTTTGCTCTTGCTTCTCTAGTTCTTTTAATTGCGATGTTAGAGTGTCAATTTTAGATCTTTCCTGCTTTCTCTTGTGGGCATTTAGTGCTATAAATTTCCCTCTACACACTGCTTTAAATGTGTCCCAGAGATTCTGGTATGTTGTATGTTTGTTCTCATTGGTTTCAAAGAACATCTTTATTTCTGCCTTCATTTCGTTATGTACCCAGTAGTCATTCAGGAGCAGGTTGTTCAGTTTCCATGTAGTTGAGCGGTTTTGATTGAGTTTCTTAGTCCTGAGTTCTAGTTTGATTGCACTGTGGTCTGAGAGACAGTTTGTTATAATTTCTGTACTTGTATATTTGCTTAGGAGTGCTTTACTTCCAATTACGTGGTCAATTTTGGAGTAAGTGCGATGTGGTGCTGAGAAGAATGTATATTCTGTTGATTTGGGGTGGAGAGTTCTGTAGATGTCTATTAGGTGTGCTTGCTGCAGAGATGAGTTCAATTCCTGGATATCCTTGTTAACTTTCTGTCTCGTTGATCTGTCTAATGTTGACAGTGGAGTGTTTAAGTCTCCCATTATTATTGTATGGGAGTCTAAGTCTCTTTGTAAGTCTCTAAGGACTTGCTTTATGAATCTGGGTGCTCCTGTATTGGGTGCATATGTATTTAGGATAGTTAGCTCTTCCTGTTGAATTGATCCCTTTACCATTATGTAATGGCCTTCTTTGTCTCTTTTGATCTTTGATGGTTTAAAGTCTGTTTTATCAGAGACTAGTATTGCAACCCCCACTTTTTTTTGTTCTCCATTTGCTTGGTAAATCTTCCTCCATCCCTTTATTTTGAGCCTATGTATGTCTCTGCGTGTGAGATGGGTCTCCTGAATACAGCAGACTGATGGGTCTTGACTCTTTATCCAGTTTGCCAGTCTGTGTCTTTTTTTTTTTTTTTTTTTTTTTTTGAGACGGAGTCTCGCTCTGTCGCCCAGGCTGGAGTGCAGTGGCACGATCTCGGCTCACTGCAAGCTCCGCCTCCCGGGTTCACGCCATTCTCCTGCCTCAGCCTCCCGAGTAGCTGGGACTACAGGCGCCCACAACCGCACCCGGCTAATTTTTTGTGTTTTTAGTAGAGACGGGGTTTCACCGTGGTCTCGATCTCCTGACCTTGTGATCCGCCCCCCTCGGTCTGTGTCTTTTAATTGGAGCATTTAGTCCATTTACATTTAAGGTTAAGATTGTTATGTGTGAACTTGATCCTGCCATTATGATATTAACTGGTTATTTTGCTCGTTAGTTGATGCAGTTTCTTCCTAGCCTTGATGGTCTTTACATTTTGGCATGTTTTTGCAATGGCTGGTACTGGTTGTTCCTTTCCATGTTTAGTGCTTCCTTCAGGGTCTCTTGTAAGGCAGGCCTAGTGGTGACAAAATCTCTAAGCATTTGCTTATCTGTAAAGGATTTTATTTCTCCTTCACTTATGAAACTTAGTTTGGCTGGATATGAAATTCTGGGTTTAAAATTCTTTTCTTTAAGAATGTTGAATATTGGCCCCCACTCTCTTCTGGCTTGGAGAGTTTCTGCCGAGAGATCTGCTATTAGTCTGATGGGCTTCCCTTTGTGGGTAACCCAATCTTTCTCTCTGGCTGCCCTTAAGATTTTTTCCTTCATTTCAACTTTGGTGAATCTGGCAATTATGTGTCTTGGAGTTGCTCTTCTCAAGGAGTATCTTTGTGGCGTTCTCTGTATTTCCTGGATTTGAATGTTGGCCTGCCCTACTAGGTTGGGGAAGTTCTCCTGGATGATATCCTGCAGAGTGTTTTCCAACTTGGTTCCATTTTCCCCCTCACTTTCAGGCACCCCAATCAGACGTAGATTTGGTCTTTTTACATAATCCCATACTTCTTGCAGGCTTTGTTCATTTCTTTTTCTTCTTTTTTCTTTTGGTTTCTCTTCTCGCTTCATTTCACTCATTTGATCCTCAATCGCTGATATTCTTTCTTCCAGTTGATCGAGTCGGTTACTGAAGCTTGTGCATTTGTCACGTATTTCTCGTGTCATGGTTTTCATCTCTTTCATTTCGTTTATGACCTTCTCTGCATTAATTACTCTAGCCATCAATTCTTCCACTTTTTTTTCAAGATTTTTAGTTTCTTTGCACTGGGTACGTAATTCCTCCTTTAGCTCTGAGAAATTTGATGGACTGAAGCCTTCTTCTCTCATCTCGTCAAAGTCATTCTCCGTCCAGCTTTGATCCGTTGCTGGCGATGAGCTGCGCTCCTTTGCCGGGGGAGATGTCCTCTTATTTTTGGAATTTCCAGCTTTTCTGCCCTGCTTTTTCCCCATCTTTGTGGTTTTATCTGCCTCTGGTCTTTGATGATGGTGATGTACTGATGGGGTTTTGGTGTAGGTGTCCTTCCTGTTTGATAGTTTTCCTTCTAACAGTCAGGACCCTCAGCTGTAGGTCTGTTGGAGATTGCTTGAGGTCCACTCCAGACCCTGTTTGCCTGGGTATCAGCAGCAGAGGCTGCAGAAGATAGAATATTTCTGAACAGTGAGTGTACCTGTCTGATTCTTGCTTTGGAAGCTTCCTCTCAGGGGTGTACTCCACCCTGTGAGGTGTGGGGTGTCAGACTGCCCCTAGTGGGGGATGTCTCCCAGTTAGGCTACTCAGGGGTCAGGGACCCACTTGAGCAGGGAGTCTGTCCCTTCTCAGATCTCAACCTCCGTGTTGGGAGATCCACTGCTCTCTTCAAAGCTGTCAGACAGAGTCGTTTGCGTCTGCAGAGGTTTCTGCTGCGTTTGTTATTGTTTACTGTGCCCTGTCCCCAGAGGTGGAGTCTACAGAGACAGGCAGGTTTCCTTTAGCAGCTGTGAGCTCCACCCAGTTCGAGCTTCCCAGCAGCTTTGTTTACCTACTTAAGCCTCAGCAATGGCGGGCATCCCTCCCCCAGCCTCGTTGCTGCCTTGCCGGTAGATCACAGACTGCTGTGCTAGCAATGAGGGAGGCTCTGTTGGTGTGAGACCCTCCCGGCCAGGTGTGGGATGTGATCTCCTGGTGTGCCTGTTTGCTTAAAGCGCAGTATTGGGTTGGGAGTTACCCGATTTTCCAGGTGTTGTGTGTCTCAGTTCCCCTGGCTAGGAAAAGGGATTCCCTTCCCCCTTGCGCTTCCCAGGTGAGGCAATGCCTCACCCTGCTTCAGCTCTCGCTGGTCAGGCTGCAGCAGCTGACCAGCACCGATCGTCCGGCACTCCCCAGTGAGATGAACCCAGTACCTCAGTTGAAAATGCAGAAATCACCGGTCTTCTGTGTCGCTCGCGCTGGGAGTTGGAGACTGGAGCTGTTCCTATTCGGCCATCTTGCTCCGCCCCCTTCAGGATCATTTCTTTATGACCAGTTTTTACGCAGGAAGTTGGAGGGAAAATTAAAGCAGTATTTTGAACTTTTATGGCTGGGTGGAGAAAAGAGCTTCTGGTTTCTCTGACCCATCTTCAAGAAAAAGGATTCTAGTTTCTATGGCTAGCCTCAGGGGAGGATGGAACTGAGAGATACAAGAGCAAGAGAAAGTCAAAGCAAAACTTTTGCTTCTGAGGCTGCTTCTGAAAACTTCATTTTGTGGGATTATTTTCTGAGCCACAACAGAAGCACCGAATGAAGACTTACAGGGAACTTTACAGTGGAGGGATCAGGCTGCTACCACATGAACCCACCAATCAATCACTAAAAATGACACCTAGAAACTGAGTGTTCCCTCAAGGTGGAATACACAGTACAGTCTATAAAGTAATATTGTCTAAAAGTGGAAGCTGAATCCAATAAGGAAGTAGTTTTCATTTAAAGAAATGTGGGAGTTAGTTGGACAAGTTAACAGCATCACAATTCATTGAATCCATTATATCCGGGCATTCACCAAGAAAAGAGACTTGTATTCTTTTACGAATCAGTAACAGGGACAAAAGGAGGCGGTTATTGCTTTAGGGTGGAAAATGAATGAAAACAAATGTAAAGAGTGGAATTTGTTTGGATCCTGCTTTAAATAAAGCAATAGTGAAAAGTTATTTGTGACATAACTGAATAAATGTAATTATTGTTTAGTTATTAGATGACACTAAAGACATTATTTTCTAAGTTAGGTGTGACAATGGCATTGTGGTTATGTAAGAAAATATTCATACTTTTCAGAGATGCATGCTAAATTATGTATATAGAAGTGAAATACCATGAAGTCTGGGATTTAATTTAAGTGCTTAAGTAAACTAAAGCAAAGAAGACAGATGAAGTAAATATGACAAAATGTTGATAATTATTAAATTTGGGTAATAGCTCTATGAGGATTATTATGTCAGTCTCTCTTTTAAAAGTATGTTTGGAATTTTTCATTAAAAACAAATCTCCAATGACTCCTCATATCCACTTATAATAAATTAGAAATTCTGAATATACATCTTACAAGATTTACATAATTTGTCTATTTCTCTGACTCATCCCTCTCTACTCTTCCCCCAATTCACTACCTTTCAGTCACTCTGCTGACCTTTTTATTCTTGGACACAACCAGCTCTTTCCTGTCTCATAGTATTTGAATTTATTGTTTCTTCTTCTTAAAGTACTCTTCCCTCTCTGGTTACCCCTTCCTTATCACTGGCAGTTCAGTTCAAATATCACCTCCTTGGAGGCTGTGCACAGTGGTTCATGCCTGATATCTCAGCATTTTGGGAGGCTGAGAAGGGAGAATTGCTTGAGCCCGGGGGATAGAGACCAGCCTGGGCAACATAGTGAGACCTCGTTTCTACAAAAAATGAACAAAATTAGCCAGGCACGGTGGCACACACCTTTAGTCCTTACTACTGGGGAGGCTGAGGTGAGAGGTTTGTTTGAGCCTGGGAGGTCAAGGCTGCCATGAGCCAAAATCGCACCACTGTACTCCAGCCTGGGCAACAGGGCAAGGCCCTGTTTCAAAAGCCTCCTTGGAGAGTTTGTTCCTAACAATCCTAGCTAAAGAAGTCTACATACTCATATTCTACTACAATAGCCAATCGGGAAGATCAGATGATTGTTCAGCAAATACTCACTACCCACCTTTTGGAAGGTTTCCAATCCTATTCTGTGTATTGCTAGGTAAGATAAAGAAACTGTGACAGCGAAGGGGAAAGGTCAGATTTCTTGGCTTGTGGTAGCTTGCATTATGGACTTTAGCTGCCCTCTAGGAATGCTCCCAAATCCTTACTGTGGAGAAATGCACAGTCTCATTCAGCCAACAGTATTCCTGACACTGTGAGAAAATGGCTAGAGGAGACTGGGAGTTATACCTGATGTAAATGATGAGTTAATGGGTGCTGACGAGTTGATGGGTGCAGCACAGCAATATGGCACAAGTATACATATGTAACAAACCTGCACATTATGCACATGTACCCTAGAACTTAAAGTATAATAAAAAAAAATAATGTAGATATGGTATGGGTGGGTCTTTCCAGGAGATAGTTATGATTTATTTGTATTTTCTGCCGTAATGTAAATTTTTGTATAGTCACAGAACAAATAGTAATGTGCTTCTTATTTTAAAATCTAGAAAGCTTTCAGATACCTTTGACTTAATTTTTTTCCTCTGTGATATAAAGATATTATGTTGGGAAATAATAGACCCCAAAGTTTCCTGTGCTTCTATTTCAGACCTTTGGGAAAGTTGTATTTAGGAATCAGGTAATTATTCCACATGTAAATGAAAGATGGAAAATTTTTTGCATTTCCCATGAATTTCTGCCTGTAAAATAATTGTAAAATAATCCTCCTAGGACAGAAAGAGAAGGATGTACATAATGAAGCATTATTGATAGGCTTGAGTGCTTACTAAATCTCAGAAATGATGAGTGAGTGGGAAGGGCAAACAAAATTAATTTCTTGCATGTGCTGAAATCACGATATCAGCTGATGTAACATACATTTACAGTTATGGTTATTTTAAAATGTAATTCTTAAAGATCATGGTTTACTTTGAAACTTACATTGCTGTAACATAGGACTGTGTACCATGGTCTAATTCAATTAATCACTAGTAATTGTTAGCCAAGCTATTGTAAGAACCTAAATGTCCGTCAACAGGTAAATGGGTACAGGAAATGTGTTATATAACACAATTGAGCACTATTCAGCCTTTGAAAAGAAGGAAATTAGGCCATATACGTGACAACATGGTTAAACCTTGCAGATATTAAGCTATGTGAAATAGGCCAGTCACAGAAAGATAAATTCTGCATGATTTCAATGATATGAGATATCTAAAATAGTCAAATTCATATAATCAAAGAGTAGAATTGTGGTTACCAGTGGCTGAAGAGAGGGGGAAATGAGGAATTACTAATCAATGGATGTAAAGTTTGAGTCAAGCAAGATGAATCAACTCTAGAGTGCTGTTGTATAACACTGTACTTGTAGTCAACAGTAATGTATTGAAAATGTAATGTAAAGAAAATGTGGCACATATACAACATGGAATACTATGCAGTCATAAAAAAGGATGAGTTCATGTCCTTTGCAGGGACATGGGTGAAGCTGGAAACCATCATTCTCAGCAAACTAACACAAGAACAGAAAAGCAAACACCACATGTTCTCACTCGTAAATGGGAGTTGAACAATGAGAACACATGGACACCAGGAGGGGAACATCACACACTGGTGCCTGGCGGGAGGTGATGGGTTAGGGGAGGGGCAGCATTAGGAGAAATACCTAATGTAGATCACAGGTTGATGGGTGCAGCAAACCACTATTGCACGTGTATACTTCTGTAACAAACCTGCACCTTCTGCACGTGTACCCCAGAACTTAAAGTATAATAAAAATAATAATTTAAAAAAGTGAAAAAGAAAACAAAATGCCATTTAAGAGAAATCCTCGATTCTTTTTATTTAATCTGATAGCTGTTCTGTTTATTTATGTGTTTTTTCTTACCATTTTTCTTCGTTCCTCCCACCCACCCCCATACTTTCCCATTTGAATCATGCTAACTCCAAAATCCAGTGCATGTTCGAATCTAATGTCTCTTTATTTGTTTATAAATATTTACTGAATACCTGTTATGAATAGAGCATTGTGCTGGATACTGGATCTTAAGATAAAGCATGAGTTTTGGTCTTCCATTCCTGGATGTTTTTCAATCTAGCTTTATGGTTAGCACTTTAATGCTTTTCTGGGCCAATAACCCACTGTGTTCTTTCAGTTACTAAAAGTTTCCATTATGGGATTTTTTTTTCCTTGCTATTTGTATGGTATATTCCCACAATTAATCATTGACCCCATGGGTAAGAAATGGAAAATGAATGTTAGTAGGATGTAAATGCAGGTCTGAGTTGGGGGCTAGAAAGAGAAGAAGCACAACGTATTTTAAAATACTCTACAGAAGCTGGTGAGCATGTAGTTGCCTCCTGTGAACTCTGCCACTGAGCTTGGATGTAGACCTATCCCGGAAACTGTTCCATAGTGTTTTGGCAGTGGTAAAGAAAAATCAGCCTTAAGCTGGCATCAAGGTAAGAGACAGGACTAGCTGGATTTCCTAGGTCGACTAAGAATCCCTGAGCCTAGCTGGGAAGGTGACCACATCCACCTTTAAATACGGGACTTGCAACTTAGCCCACACCCGACCAATCAGAGAGCTCACTTAAATACTAATTAAGCAAAAACAGGAGGTAAAGAAATAGCCAATCATCTATGGCCTGAGAGCACAGTGGGAGGGACAAGGATCAGGATATAAACCTAGGCATTTGAGCCAGCAACAGCAACCCACTTTGAGTCCCCTCCCCTTATATGGGAACTGTTTTCACTCTTTCACTCTATTAAATCTTGCAACTGCACTCTTCTGGTCTGTGTTTTGTTACCGCTCGAGCTGAGCTTTCACTCGCCTCCATGACTGCTGTTTGCCTCAGTCGCAGACCCCCAGCCGACTTCCATCCCTCTGGATCCAGCAGGATGTCTGCTGTGCTCCTGATCCAGGGAGTCGCCCATTGCCACTCCCAATTGGGCTAAAGGCTTGCCATTGTTCCTGCAGGGCTAAGTGCCTGAGTTCATCCTAATTGAGCTGAACACTAGTCATTGGGCTCCACGGTTCTCTTCCGTGACCCACAGCTTCTAATAGAGTTATAACACTCACTGCATGGCCCAAGATTCCATTCCTTGGAAACTGCAAGGCCAAGAACCCCAGGTCAGAGGACACGAGGTTTGCCACCATCTTGGAAGTGGCTTGCTGCCATTTTGGAAGCAGCCTACCACCATCTTGGGAGCTCTTGGAGCAAGGACCCCCCAGTAACAAAGGTTTTTGGAGTTTTGAAAAGCTTATAGTCACTGATAATGCTTGAGATAACAATGGCAGTGCTTTTTAGGTTGCCAAAATTTTACTCTTCTCAATTTAACCTTCCTAGTTAAAAACAAAACAAAAATCCTATGGATTAATTTTGTCAAGAGACAGGAATTTTATTTCTGACTCTGTCAATAACTAGTTGTCTTCTCTTTATCTATGTCTTCTGTAAAATGAGGAAAGATTTCTAATATTTCTTGCAATGATGATATTCCCCATTTCTATGGGCATATAGTGAGCCCTAGAAAGATACTAACTTTCGTATAGATTTACATGACATGCACAATTAGAGCTAAAGAACACTGAAAATGGAAACCCATGACTGAAGAAGTGGGACATCATAAAAAGTCATACATTTATTACTGTCCTTTGTAGTCATTTTAATGATTTATGTCTCAAACACATGCACATCTGTTTGCTTAAGCAACTGCTCACTAATCAAGCAATAGTGCCCTGAGGTAATCAGGGAGCACCCCTCTGCCTGCAAAGTCATAAGATATAAGAATTGAGGGTTAATTATTGCCACACGCCTCGTGCGAAGAGACCACCAAACAGGCTTTGTGTGAGCAATAAAGCTTTTTAGTCACCTGGGTGCAGGCAGGCTGAGTCTGAAAAAGCAGTCAGCAAAGGGAGATAGTGGTGGGGCAGTTTTATAGGATTTGGGTAGGTAGTGGAAAATTACAATTAAAGGGGGTAATTCTCTCGCGGGCAGGAGCGGGGGTCACAAGGTGCTTGGTAGGGTGGTTCTGAGACTCATTGTCTAGGAGAAGGAATGTCACAAGGTTAATTGATCAGTTTGGGTGGGGCAGGAACAAATCACAAACGTGGAATGTAATCAGTTAAAGCAGGAACTGACTATTTTCACTTCTTTTGTGATTCTTCAGTTGCTTCAGGCCATCTGGAGGTATACGTGCAGGTTACAGGGGATATGATGGCTTAGCTTGGGCTCAGAGGCCTGACAATTATTTATAAAGTAATTGAAGGGTGGAATACACTGAACATTCTTTTTCAAATTGTATCTTATTTTCCTCTTGAAAAAATAGTGAATAAGAGCTTTTATTCTACATAGATGAGAATGCATATTGAATTTTCAAAACACTCCAAAAGCTTTCATTAAATGAGTTATATAACCTCAGAAATGACAGAAAAGGCTTGGTCACAAAGAAATGGAGAATCTGAATGCTCTATTTACGAAAAGTATTTAGCCATAATGAAGCAGAACTGATATAAAGTCTCAATGACCAAGCAAAGTGGGAGCTAGAATGGTCTCCTTCAACAAAGCATAAGTGAGCCTTTTGTGCCAGTAGCTGAAACCTTGCCCTGCTCCTTTTTCCCCAAAAAAACATCTGAGGGTTGGAAACATATTAGTGTTCTCTATGAGTGAAAGCACTGCACTGATGTTCAGTGTACAGCAGAAAAAATACACTTTTCAATGCAATTTTTGAGCAATCAAAAAGGCTCATAGCACAGAGCAGTTAAGCTCTTCCAATCTATTCTTTAAGGCTCAAAGTTATTCTCCTTCCTTTACTCTTTTTTTTTTAAATATTTATTGTGTATATTGTAAAATAGGGTCTTATTGTTTACTTTTGACATCATAGACTTTACTATATACTTACACATTTTTATACACTTTATGAGTGTGTAAGTCTTGTCTTCTCAGCTAGTTTTCAAGTGCTTCAATAACAGTATTTTCTTTCTCTACTTCCTATGATTTCCTACAACATCTAGCATGCTTCTGGGTATGTAGAAGGTGCTTGATTAAATGATTAATCAATGTGGTTTGATGAAAAATGATACAAAATGACATGGACTATGTGCAAATTTGAGAAAACAAATGTGACACTAGGATGTCTTGAAGGATGTGTTATTAGGATGTCTGATTAATGGAGAAACTTTAATTCATCATCTTCTCATCATTGACAAGCAGGCATACAACATCAAATTAATGCTGCAGAACATTTTAATTTAGGAATATAGCAGTGTCAGTTATATTATAAAAAAATGTGATCAAACTTGATCAAACTGCATTTATTTTAATTGTTCAAACAGGTTCTATTCATTTTTATTTTTATAAAATTTCAAACATCTAGATAGATATTCTTAGGTTCAATACTAGTTCATTTGTTCGGTTCATTTGGGCCACTTTAATCATTGCTGTACAAATGTAACAAAGCTATCTCCTTATGGTTATTATCTCACAGAGTCTGGTAGGGTCTGGGATGTTTAATTTTATGTGTTGATCCTGACTAATACAGGGTCTCAGGTGTAGTTGGCCTTGTAAAGAACCACTCCTGCTTCACCCCAATCTTGCTTTGGGCTGGCTTAGTACAATGTCACATCAGAAGTAGGTAACTCTACTAGAGCCTAGTGGGATTTAAATCCCATATGCCAGCTCTCATATACTGGCTCTTCCTTGCTTTCCTGGGCCTGACTCAGGACTACTGCCAATTTAGTTGTATAGATTTTTAACTGCATTGTAGCCCCAGGATGAGTGGAAGAAATGGAGTCTGGCATGGGGATTTATTGCCTGGAGAAACAGGAGTCTTGATAATTTGCACAAAGGCACTAGCAGTGGCACTGACCTGACTATTGTAGGGGCCAAGGAAAAACACCCCCCTAGTTCTATGAAGATTCCCTGAAAAATCAACTCACAAAAGGCAGATTGATATTAGAGAGGGCATACAAATTTATTAATATTCACCAGAGAACCGCGGAGTGATTATCTCAAACCCCACGTAGGGTACAGAAACTTATATACCATCTTGAGGTTAGAGATAGAATGGGGGCTTAGAACATGGCCAAAACCAGGTTATGTTGGGAAATCACGTTGTAATGGTAAGACAGGTTATGGGAGGGGAAGAAGAGGCCTGGCTAGCAAAGGTGGTCTTGTTATGTAGATGAAACCTCACAGGTAGCAGCCCTCAGAGAGAGTAGATGGTAAATGTTTCTTTCAGACTTTTAAAGGTGACAGACTCTCAGTTAATCTTTCCTAGATCTGGACAAAAGTGAACCTCAGAGAAAGCCTGGCTGTATCTATGCAGATTCTCTATATATGCAAATCTTCCTGACAAAATATAGCTGTGCAGGCCTTCTTAGGTTTGCAGGACCTGGAACAACCAAATCAAAATAAACCAAAGAAGTATATTTTGGGGTGAAGTATTTTGATTTTCTTAACTATGACTCAGTTTTCATCTCTGATTTAGTTTTAGCCTTAATCACTGTGTATTGCTTAAAACCTCATATCCACTTTCCTACTGGTATCTCTTAACTCTCTATACTTGGTTCACTTACTGTGCCTATTTAGACAATTCCCCTGAGCCCACCCTTTTTGCACACTATTATAAGTGCCAGCACAGCAGGCTTATTTCCTCCCAAGTGAAGGAATTATTCTGATTGTTGGACTCTTGACTGTTTGTTACTGTCATCTCATTCTGGGGAAGTGTCAGACACTTCGCGTGCTAGAGGTCAATTTCAGTTGCAGATAAGGTTATGCCACTCTTCAAAAACTCCCCTTATGATTTGGTTTCTTGCCACCAATGATGTTAGTGTGCGGCAATGAGTAATTTTCCTGAAACTAAAGATAATAGTTCTGTATTGGAAGTCTTAAGCACAGACTTTTCATAGTCACGATATGTAAAAGGTAGATTTTTTGACCACAAATAGTAACTCTCTGCAATCATTAAACAGATATTCAAAATGATAATACTTTAAAGTGAGCTGTTTTCAAAAGCTGTTAAATCCCAAGATAAAGGTAACTATCAGAGGGAAAAAATAGCTTCTACAACTATTACTATCACAGATTATTCATTTATACTAATTGAAACACAAAAAGAATGTATATTCCTTAAAACAAAATTCAAACAATACGTAAGTATACAGAATAAAAGTTGAAACCCTTCTTGTCTCACCCACCAAACTTCTTCTATTTTATTGGGATAACTACTGTAAAAAGGTTGACGTGTTTTCTTCCAGACTTTTTCTGTGCACATTCAAATATATATATATATATCTCTCTCTATATATAGCTATAGATATATGGATATGTGGATATAATATATATTTTTATATGGATATTATCTCTTTTTTCTTTCTTTTCTTTCTTTCTCTTTCTCTCTCTTTCTTTCTTTCTTTCTTTCTCCTTCCTTCCTTCCTTCTTTCCTTCAGTCTCCCCCTCCCCTCCCCCTCTCCTCCACTCCCCTCCCTTCCCCCTCCCCTCCACTCCCCTCACCTCTCCTCTCTTCTCCCTCTCCTCTCCTCTTCTCTCCTCTCCTCTCCTCTCCTTCCCTTTCCTTCTCTTTCCTTTTTTTTTTTTTTTTTTTAAATCAGAGATAGGATTGCACTATACTGCCAATACTGGACTCATACTTCTGGACTCAAGCATTCCTCCTGCCTCAGCCTCCTGAATAGCTGGGACTACAGGTGTGTGCCACCATACCCAGCTTGGATATTTGGATATTTTCTTTATTACAAAATATGGTATGTGTTATACATATTTTGGGAGTCAAAGTAAAATTTCCCTTCTGTCCACCAAAGGTTGCTGGAAACAATCTGACAAAAGGTAGATTAGTAGGAGAAAAAGGCATACAAAATATATTTAATGTGCATAGGGGAAAATTGTGGGAAATGTGATTACCCAATAACACAATGAGGTATAGATGCTTATGTACATTTCTTCATAGGGAAAGGGGAGATTGGGGGTGCAGGAGTCAATGATTGTCAGAGGAAATGAATGAACCCAAAAAACAATAGCATGGGACAAAATTGCTCTGAGCTCTCGGGGAGGTGGTAGAAGGTGAGTGGTGGAACTTCACTGTGAATAAAGGTTGTCATATTTTGCAGATAAAGTTTCCCAGGTATTACCTTTGTTCACAGTGAAGTTCCACCCCTTGCCTTCCCACCACTTCCACTAGAGCTTCCTCAGAAGAATAGATGAAAAGTCTGTCTGGACTTGCTGATGACTCCCAGTCTCTTCTCTTCTCCAGAGGTTAATATTTTCTGATTATTTGATGAAATTCCTAGGGAGGGGGTCTTAAGACAATTGCATTTTATTAAAAGAAGTTTTTTTAGTCAAATAAGGAAATTTCAGAGAGAATCCCTCCAGTGTCAAAGCACCATATTTTGTGGTATATTCTTCTAAGTAAGCCTCGGCATGTTATTCTGTCAATGGCTCTTTTTTACATGACACACTACCAAGAACATATTAGTATGTATTAGCACATATTAGTACTTCTATATTTTGGATGTAAAGAACTTTATAGAATGGCATCATGGTATTCCGTAGTCCAAATTTTTCTAATTTGTTTAACAAATTTAGTTTAGATATTAGAGTGTTTCTTATATTTCACTTACAAATAGCATCCTTAACATTCTCGTTGAAATACCTTGTATTAGTTTTCTCCTGCTGCATAGTAAATCATAACAAACTTAGCAGCTTAAAACAAAAATTTATTATCTCACAATTTTCATGTAGCCTTGACTAATGGAGGATCTGCTTCCATGCTTCTTCAGGATAATGATGGAATCATTATTTTTGTGGTTCTATGACTGAGTTCCTTGCTTTCTCACTGGTTGTTGGCCAGGCACCATGCTCAGTTCCTAGAGGCCACTCTTAGGTTCCTGCTGCATAGTGCCCTCCATAGGTCCTCTCACACTCTGAAACTCTTTGAGTCCAGGAAAGGCTCAATCTCTTTACAGGGTTCACTTAATAATGTCAAACCTATCTGTAGAATCTTTCTTTAGGTTAACTTAACTCTAAAGTCAGCTGATTAATAATATAAATATAATAAAGGGAGTGATTCCCATAATATGCACAGGTCTTGCTCACATTCAAGGGAAAGAATTATAGAAGGCATGTACACCAACAGGTGGGAATATTGGAGGCTATCTTATCATTCTACTTATCACAAACTCTTAGATCTTAGATCCTGTGTGAGTTTATCTGCAAGATAGATTCACCAAAGTAGAGTTGCTAGGCCAAAAGGTATGGGTACTATAAATTTGGATCTGTACCTAATTTCCAAAATATTTTATGTGTTTATACTCTCACCAAAGCCTAACAGATTCTTCTAACCCTAATCTTACATATTAGAAGGTAAGCACTACAAAACAGGTATTTTTGTTTATTTTGTTCATAGAAGACATATCTCAAATGTCTAGAACAGTTTTTGGCCTATGATAGATACTGAATATTAATGGAATGAATGAATAAACATGCAGAATATATCTTGATTAGAACCATAATCTCGGTAATTTACTTTGAAACTTAATGTGGCATCAAGGATTCCCAGTGACTTGTCTCTCAGCTGCCACCTTATAAACATTTGTAATTAATCATTTTCTAGTTTTAAGAATCCTGGTTAAGCACTTTTTATAACAATGTTTTGATACATTATAGCAATTTCATTTTCCTATACAGTATCTGTCTCTGTTTTCCTGCTCTAAAAACTGCTCCTCCATTTACCCTTTAGAGAAAGACTCCAAATATCTCTTTATTTCAGGAAGTATTAAAGTATTATTTGTTTTCTGGCTATGTTTATTTATTTATTCATTTTGAGACAGGATCTCACTCTGTCACCCGGGCTGGAGTGCAGTGGCACTATCACAGCTCACTATAATCTCAAACTTCTGGGTTCCCTGCCTCCCAAGTTCGCTGACCAATTAATACCTGCTTCTGTCATTGGAACATGCGTGTAGGTACTTCTGTACTCTCTCTATATATTTTCTTAACCAAAATGTTGAGTAATTCATCTGCAGTCACAGATGTGATTTTACTTTGGTGTTTTTATTTTAGTGTACAGTTTTATAAATTTTAACACATGTATGTATTTGTACAAGCACCACCACAATCAGTACAGAATTGTTCCATCATCTCAAAAACTCTTCTGTACTATCTCTTTTTTTTTTTTTTTTTTTTTTTTTTTTTTTTTGAGACGGGGTCTCAGCTCTGTCGCCCAGGCTGGAGTGCAGTGGCCGGATCTCAGATCACTGCAAGCTCCGCCTCCCGGGTTAACGCCATTTTCCTGACTCAGCCTCCCGAGTAGCTGGGACTACAGGCGCTCACCACCTCACCCCGCTAATTTTTTTGTATGTTTTAGTAGAGACGGGGTTTCACCATGTTAGACAGGATGGTCTCAATCTTCTGACCTTGTGATCTGCCCATCTCGGCCTCCCAAAGTGCTGGGATTACAGGCTTGAGCCACCGCGCCCGGCCTGTACTATCTCTTTATAGTCACATCTTCACTCCATCCATATCCTCTGGCACCCACTGATCTGTTTTCCATCACTATAGCTTTATCTTTTCAAGAATGTCAAATGTATGGAATGACACAGTATGTAACCTTTTGACACTGTCTTGTCTTACTCAGCGTAAAGCCCTTGAGATTCATGCAAGTTGCTGTGTGTTTCATTCCTTTTTATTGCTGAATAATATTCCATGGTATGAATCTACTACAGTTTGGTTAAGTATTCACCCATTGAAAGACCTCTGGGCTGTGTCTAGTTTTGGATTATTATGGAAAATTCTGCTATGAACATTTATGTACAAAGCTTTCCGTGGACATATGTTTTTATTTCGCTTGGCTGTATATCAAAGAGTGAAATTGCTTATTTGTATGGTAACTCTATGTTTAAACTTTTGAAGAACTTGCCAGACTGTTTTCCAAAGCAGCTGCATCATTTTATCTTCCCAACAGCAGTGTATATGAGGGATCCAATTTTTCCACATTCTTGTCAACACTTATTATTGTCTCTGTATTTTTTCTTTTTTTGAATTATAGCCATCCTAGTGGGTATGAAGTAGTATCTCATTATGGTCTTGATTTGCATTTCAATTTCCCTAGTAACCAGTGGTGGTGAGTATCCTTTCATGTGCTTATTGGCCGTTTGTATATCTTCTTTGGAGAAACATCTATTAAATCATTTGCCCATTTTTAATTTGGGTTATTTTATTGTTGAGTTATAATTGTTCTTTATGGACTGTAGATACTACCCTTACCAGGTATATGATTTGTAAACATTATCATTATTCCTATTATCTGAGAGTATAGGTGTTATATTGGGCAATGGGGATAAAGGGATTAAAAAATACCATAATTCGTTCTTTCTAGGAACTGAAGGTACCTGAGCTATAAAACTAGAGAAGCCTTTCATACAGAAAGGGCAAGGGAAAAAGGAGTTAGCATGTATAACCCCGAGGAAGTTGAAGGCTTAATTGTTCACCTAACAATGAAGGGTCAATAGGAAAAAGAAGAAGGCTTGGATTAGTAAAATTTTAAGTACTTTTTCTACTTTGGTTGATTTAAGATTTGTCTTCCAAAGACATTTATCTATAGATAAGTGTCTGTTTGGAACATTGTGAAAATATACTGTGTGAGGATCATGCTTGGGCCAATCTATATAATATTTACTGTAATTTTCTAGATCAGTACTTACTAAATTAGGTATGGGGATAAGTGCTTCATTGGACACATAATCACCTAGTTCAGATCCCATATTAGATTTACTAAAATGAAAACTTTGAAAATAATTCCTAAGAATGTGCTTTTTTAAGTTCATTTCCTTGGTGATTTAGGGGTATGACCAGATTTAGTGTTCACTCTACATGATGAACTACATACCATCAAGGTGGAAGGAGTAGCTGCTGCCATGCAGACAGACTTGCTCTGTGATGTGCCTTCCCCAATGAAGAAGGACAGGCTGCTTCATTTATTTTCTTCACTAATTAAATATGGTTACATATTTATCAGTTCTATATTCAGAAGCTATATAGGAATCTATCAACTTACTGGTTGAGTGAATAACAAACGTGGGAGGGCACAATTTAAGATCTATAATTTAGCTAGACTCATATGCCCCTCATGCGTAATTGATGCATATTACCTGTAGAATTGTGTTGATGAGATCTTTTAGCACACTTTCATTAATGGGGGCATCCACACATGGAGGCAAAGTAGGCCACTACTTTTGTCATTTGATTTAGGCGTTAGGAGTGGAGAGTCCTGTTGTCTTCTCTAAATATTTCTGCTCCCTCACTGTTTGATAATTGAAATTCAACAGTAGGGCTGAAGGCTTTAATCCTTTTTAATAATATAAATGAAAGTGATCCCCAATTTTCTGATGGTGCAGGTTTCTGGAGACTGTAGTACAGCTGGCCACATCCAAAGTTGCTTTCATTCTTAGTATTTTTTTATTCCCTAATTTGTAGCAAACAGTTTGGAAGGTATATGCCAGGCTTTTAAAATGTATTTAACTACTAATAAAAATACTGACACATTGAATGATTTTACTTAAAATTTTGCATTGCAGATTAAAGCTTTATGTAATTATTTTCTCCCTCTCTGTCACTTATAGTATTTGTGATGGTAAATCTAAAGCTGCTGTAACAAAGGGACTCCCCAGTGTAGTGGCTTCGAGAATAAATAAATTTCTGGCATAGCGACAAATCCAGATACTAGTGGTTCAGATTGATTGCTGGCTATTCTGAAAGTAGTTATTCAGGTATCCTGAGGTCCTTTTCATCTTGTTGTTCGACCATCTTTTAGAGCAGGGATCAGCAAATTGTAGCCTGTGGGCTAAATCTGGCTCTCTGTCTGTTTTTGCTAAATAAAGGTTTATTAGAGCGCAGTCTCACTCATTTTGTGTATCTGTTGTCTGTGGCTGTTTCTGTACTGCAATAGCAGTGTTAAACTGTTGTAATGAAGACCCTATGTGGCCCATAAAGCTTAAAATATTTACTGTCTGGAATTTTACAGAAAAAGTTTGCCCACCTCTGCCCAAGAGAATTGTCTTTATCAGCATAGTCAAAACTGGGTCCCAGACACCTCATGTTTAAGTTTAAGAGAAAGTGGAAGAGCCAGGGTTTGTTTTATACTAGAGATGACACAGAAGTTACACATATCACTAATTCACATCCTGTTGACCAAAATTAGCCATAAGCCTCAGATAAATGCAAGGGAAGTTTGAAAATGCGGTATCTACTTATTATTGTTCTTGCTTTCTGGAAAAATAGGATACCTGGTTGTGTTGGACAACCAGTAGACTGCCACATTTGTGTTTATGTAGATGTTCTTAAGGATGAAATAATATATCTTGAATCACACTATCAATGCAAGTATATGCCATTTGTGAACTTGATCTGTTGAGTGATTTGCAATGAACAAATGATCTGAAAAATACAAGGGTTGAAAAAAGTTAGTGTATTACACGCACTGTTTCATTCTGTGTCTGCAGTTACACTGGCTCTTGTGTAGTGTGTGTTGATTTTGAACACCAGTAGGGAGTGGGGAGGGGGAAAGAGCCAAAGAATAAACAAAGTTCTCAAGAAGTACAGGGCAGATGTGCTATAAATAGCAGGATAAAGGACAGAGAATCAGAAAATGGACCCAGAAATCAAAAAGACCTCATCTTGATTATAGCTCTGCCAGTTGATGGCTGTGACAAGGTTTGAGTTTCAGTTTTGTCATCTGTAAAATGGGGATAATAATAGGACCCAGTCTGTATGGTTGCTGTAATGATTAAATTAGATAATGCAAATATAACTGTGCTTCACAGGGGGGCTGTCAAGAAGTTAGCATTCTTTAAAAGTGTGAGTTAATATTATTAGCAGTTTTGACTTATAAGAGCAGTGAAAGACAAAGCTGTAAAAAAGGACAACTCACCAATTATTAATCACCTACTGGACATCAAGAATTGTGATAGGGAGTGTATATGTGTTATCATTGGAGTAGTACGTATGTGTAGCACTTTAAAATTATTAGTCACTTATGCCTCAATGTTACCTATCAGAAAATATCTTAATGGGGCAGGTGTGGAAACTAGAGATCATAAAATAAATGAGCACACATGGGGGAAGGGAAGGATAGAGATCACATTGGGGAAGGGTCAATCACATTATCTTGCCAAAGGCCAAAACTGATCTATTACTTTAAAAATATGAATGAACTTAGGAGCAAATTTGAAATATATAATGTTGAATACTGAAGAAAGAGTTTACATTGAAATAAAAGTCAAACTTGAAAAATAGGTGCAAACATTTTTTTAATTAGATGACACCTTGGAAATAAGTGTTTTTAAATTTTGTCTTTTAAGAGAAGTATTGATTTTCTAGTTTGATTTTGGCTATTTATTTTCATTAACGTTATCTGAATAAGGAATTTCATTTTTATATTATGATTAAAATTCTCTTTTGCAATTATTTTAATGTATTGTTATAGTTCATCAAATTTTGGCATTAAGAATATTGACATTTCACATTCTACTTTCATCATTTTTAAAAATGATTATGCTAATCAAACATCTTCATTGATTTTTACTTTTGAAGTCTTAACCATATTATTACTATCTGGTCGCATGCTCAGAAGAAGCAGCCTGCCTTCAAGAGATTTATTTTTAGAATGTAATAAAGTATAACTGGAGGAAATAATTTTTCCATAGAAAGGGCCAAATATTACTTAATGGAAGACATAGAGGTATATTTAAAATACATTTACCAAAGTTTAATTTCTTGAAAGAAACATAACACTATAAGATTATGCAAAATTTTCCTGAAAGTTAAACATGATTTATTAAATAAGCTGGTGTCATGTATCATTAACAAAATTGATAACTCCTCAAATTTGTGTTAATGTTAACCCAGGTGTTCATTGTAGGCAGTAAGGGATAATTACTTATGCCTGGAAAGTCTCATATGTTTGCATTAAAAATTTTGAAGAGGAGGAACATTCAATAAATATTGTTGATAGCCTCAAAAATGACCTCCAATAATGATCTATGTTTCCTGCTATTTACACCCTCATATAGTCTCCCTGTAAATTGTTTGAGGCTTAGAATTTGTGACCAATAACATATGGTAGAAGTGATGTTATGTCATTTCAGAGATTAAGTTATACAAGACTGAGGCTTCTGTCTTGGTGTTCTCTCTCTCTCTCTCTCTCTCTCTCTCTCTCTCTCAGAAGATATGCTGTTGGAGAAACCATGCCATGTGCAGCTCTATGGAAAAGCCCACATGGGAAGGAACTGAAACCTCCTGGCAACAGTCACATAGTGTGATTGTAAATGGATACTTCAGCCCCTTTGGAGAGTACCTCCCTGGTGGATAGCTTGACTGCCACTTTGTGGGAGACCCTGAGTCAGAAACTCCTAGCTAAACTGACCCCAGATTCCTGATTCTCAGAAAGTATGCGATATAATAATTGTTTGTAGTTTTAAGATATTAAGCTTTAGAGTAACTTGTTACACTGCAGTAAATGACTAACACAAATATGATGGCTTTAGGCATTTCAAATAATTTCTCTATAACAGGAAGAAAACATTTAGTAAAAGCTTAAATACATTATGTATATATTTCATATTTTGCTGGTGTGCCAGACAAACCTTATACATTAGTGATTATTAAAATAATAATAACCTCATCTGTCATTCATTGAGTCCTCACTATCTGTCAAATAGTATACCAAGCATTTGTTGATCAAAAAAAGCAAACTCCATACAATTTTTAAAGAGATTTCTTCGAAGCCAATATGAGTGTCCATGGCCTGGGAAATATTCTCAGGAGGTCCTGAGAAAGTGTGCCTGAGGTGTTCTGGTTTGTTTGTATACATTTTATGGAGACAGAAATTACAGGTAAAGACATAAATCAGTACATGTAGGATATGCATTGGTTCAACCCAGAAAGGCAGGGCATCTTGAAGTGGGGGGCTTACAGATCATAGGTGGATTCAAAGACTTTCTGGTTGGCAACTGGTTGAAAGAGTTAAGCTAAAGACTTGACATTAGTAGGAAAAAATACTGGATTTAAAATAAGGGGTGCCGTAGAAGCCAAGGTTGTTGCTATGTAATTACCAGCAGCAAATCCATATGGGTCTGCAGCAACCTTAATTCTTATTTATTCTGAAAAGAGAATTTGACAGAGGGGGCATAAGACAGAGTGAGAGACCGAGGCAAATTTTAGAGCAGTAGTGAAAGTTTATTAAGAAAGTTTCAGAGCAGAAACGAAAGGAAGTAAAGTACACTTGGAAGAGGGTCAACTGGGCAACTTGAGAGAGTGGAGTTCACCGTTACATCTCTGACTTGGGGTTTTATATGTTGGCATGCTTTCAGGGTCTGCATTACTTGTTCCCTGATTTTTCACTTGGGGTGCGCTGCCCACATGCACAGTGGTCTGCCAGCACTCGGGAGGGGCCGCATTGTGCAGTGTGCTTATTGGAGTTGTACACATGCTCACTTGAGGTGTTCTTCCCTTACTTGTTGAATGCTCTTAGAAGGTCATAAACCAGTTAAACTCTGCCATTTTTCCTCTTAGTGAGCATGCTTGAACCCATTAGCCTAACTCCTGAGATCTTACTGGAAAGCTGCTGATTACCAGTTTCAAGTGTTTCTATCAATTGGGAGACCACCTTTCCCTGGCACTGACTGTGACCAATGATTATTTTAGAGAGACAGTTTAATAACTACCTGAAAGTCACCTGATGGTTGTCTGAGACTTCCGGTGGTGGTGGTGGTGGGGTGGGGTGAGGGGCCCTCTCCTGCCCTGCTCATGTCTGACTAGCTACCTATTATAACACAATAAAGGCTTCAGAGAGAATAGATGGTAAATGTCTTTTTTGGACCTTAAAAGGTATCATGCTATTAGTTAATCTCTCTGAGATTCAGGAAAGGCCTAGTTACATTGCTGGAGATTTTATACAGATGCAAAATTTCCCGCACAAAAGATAGCTTTGCAAGACTATTTCAAAATATGTCAAATAAATATATTTTGGTATAAAATATTTTGATTTCCTTCGAGGTCTGCTATCTGTCATTGATGCTATACCAGAGTCAGGTTGCAATTTGGTATCTTATTGCCAAAGATTGTTCTGTCAGTCTTAAGATTTCTATTTTAATGTTAATGCTGGTCAGTTGTTCCTAAACTCCAAAAGGGAGGGGGTATAATTAGGTGAGTACAGCATCCTTTCCCATCATGGCTGGGAATTCAGTTTTTGAAGTTTTCCTTGGTCCAGAGGGGGTTTGTTCAGTCTGTTGAAGAGCTTAGGATTTTATTTTGGTTTACACATTTTACATATATTATCTCCTTTAATTTATTTCAAAAATCTTATAACACATTATTATCTTCATTTTATAGATAAAGAAACCAAGGAAGGCTAAGTTTAAGCAGCTTGCTTATTATCACATACCTGAGAGGTACAGCTGGACCTAAAATCCTAGTCTCTTTGAATCCAAATTTGGCTTCTAATAAATATGTCAAAAAAGGCCACTATGTCAGATGGCTACAGTGTTGTTGGGAAAGATCCTAGTACACCCCAAATCCTCACCTAACCATTTATCTTGCTGTTTTCCAAAACTGTTTTTACTAAGACTCCCAGAAAGATATGTATTAGCTCATTTTCACACTGCTATAAAGAACTACCTGAGACTGGGTAATTTACAAAGAAAAGAGGTTTAATTGACTCACAGTTCTGCAGGCTGTACAGAAAGCATGGCTGGGAGGCCTCAGGAAACTTATAATCATGGCGGAAGGTGAAGGGGAGGCAAGCACTGTCTTCACATGGTGGCAGGAGATAAAGTTGGGGGAAGTGCTATATACTTTTAAACAACCAGATATTGGAGGAACTCTGTCACAGGAACAGCAAGGGGGACGTCCACCCCCATGATTCTGTAACCTCCCACTAGGCCCCTTCTCCAACACGTGCGCATTACAATTTGACATGAGATTTGGGTGAGGACACAGAGCCAAACAATATCAAGATAGTTTACATCATGACTGGTATATATGCTCATGCACACACATGTACACACACGCAATTGAAATAAACACTTGACAAAACAAAATTTACTCTTATGTACTCTGACACTTTCTATTATAATTTATTTTAATCAGTTTGATTAAAACATTGCTGATCACAATTTCCTAAATATCTAACCCTAATTTTGAAAAGCTAATTCTAGGCTGATGCTTGAAATCTTTTTCAATGATAAATTCTTAAATTTAAGGGCTACTTTTTGTTAAACTGCAAATGTAACACTAGGCTACATAAATGCTAGCCTTGCGTTACAAGTTACAAGTCAAATCCATTCATTTGAAAAGTAGATAATGCAGCCTGCTGCCATTTCTTTAGCTGGTACAATTTTCAAAAGGTGTTTTTGTAATGTAAATGTCTTTAGGTGGGGCCATTTTCTTTTGTTCATCACAGACCCCACAAACCCTATTGTTTCATTTCCATCCATTGCTCAGTTTTCTATGATCTGTTAGGTTCCTTAGAGCACTTGACCTTGCATCCTCTGTTATTTCCTTTTGCAGCAGCAGTTATCCAGGTGAATAGTACCACTTTTAGGGGATGTTTCAAAAATAGGGAGAGTGCTTTTTTTTCGCTTGTCACAATGCTGGAGGTGGATGTCACCCTGGCATTTAATAGAAGGAGAGAGCCAAGGATATTAGATACTCTGCAATGTTTGGACAAGCCCACACGACAAAGATTTTTTTTTTCTCCTCTATATACAAATTTCACTATGTTGTCCAGGCTGGTCTCAAACTCCTGGCCTCAAGCAGTACTTCTGTCTTGGCTTCTAAAATTGCTGGGATTACATGTGTGAGCCACCATGCCTGGCCTTCATTTCTTCTTAGGAAAGATAATAAATTACAAATTCCATCTTTTATTTTTAATACCTCTCCACTGGCTCATTTATATCTGCCTATAGTATGCTTAAAGGGTCAGTAGCTTAAAGAAGTCTTTATTTGACTTAATGTTCTTCCTAAAACTGTCCTTTATCATTCACATTTCCTCCCAAATGAAGGTCTTGAAAAAGTAGTGTATCATCTCTAACTCCACTAATATTTCTCTGTTCTCAGTGACTTGTGCTATGTCTTCTGCCCTCACCACTTTAATAGAGCTGCCCTTTCAAACCATTCTGACAATGCAGTGACATCTTTTCAGTACTCATTCTGTTTAGATTCTTTTCAGCATTATTACTTTTTGAATAATTCCTCCTACTGGAATATTTTTTTCTTGGTTTCTAAAAGACTGAGCTCTCCTGATTCTCCTCTTACCTTTCTGATAAACTCTGATAAAGTTTCTTTCTGACTCATCATTCATCTACTCATTATAAATCCCTTCAAAGATTCCGTCCTAAGATCAACTTTCTGTATGTATATATCACCCAAATTGTATCACCAACCATTTTTGGGGGGGATTCAAGACCGTATTTTAATCTACCTCCTGGTTATTTATTTATACATAGTAGATCTTTAAGATATTTCAGTTTTATGTGTCTAAAGCTGAATTCATCATTCGTCATAAAAAAGTTGCAATTCCTTTTTCCTAGTTAGTTAATATCACTACAAAATTACTCAGCCTTGAAACTGCAGTCAATGTAAACAACTCTTTCTCACTCTTCATATATAATCAGTTATCAAATCCGACTGATTCTTCTTTTGCAACATTTCCTATAAATCTTTCAAATTCCTACAACAACTATCATTATTTCAAGTACTATTTCTTCCACTTAGACTGTGGCCTCCTAACTGATTGCTCTTCTTCTAAGCTGTCTTGTGGGAACTATAGCTTAGCAGTTAACTACTTGGTCTTCAGAGCCAGACTATCAGTGTTTGACTTTACCATTTACTGCATGACCTTGTACAAATTACTTAGTCTCTCTCCATGCTTTAATTTCCCCACCTATAAAATAAGGCCATCAAGAGTATTGACCACATAAGATTGTTCTGATGAGGAAAAAGGATGCTATACATACAGTGCTTCAAAAATTGCCTGATACAGGGTAAGCACTCAGTAATTGTCAATCATTATTAAATTACCAGCATTTTTATTCAGGTTTATGTTTTTCCATTCAAATTGTCCTAGTGTTCTCTACTCTTAGAAATCTTTTTTTTTTAATCATTATACTTTAAGTTCTAGGGTACATGTGCACAATGTGCAGGTTTGTTACATATGTATACATGTGCCATGTTGCTGTGCTGCACCCATTAACTCATCATTTACACTAGGTATATCTCCTAATGCTATCTTCCCCCCTCCCCGCTCCCCACAATAGGCCCCAGTGTGTGATGTTCCCCTTCCTGTGTCCAAGTCATCTCATTGTTTACTTCCCACCTATGGGTGAGAACATGCGGTATTTGGTTTTCTGTTCTTGCGATATTTTGCTGAGAATGATGGTTTCCAGCTGCATCCATGTCCCTACAAAGGACATGAACTCATCCTTTTTTATGGCTGCATAATATTCCATGGTGTATATGTGCCACATTTTCTTAATCCAGTCTGTCACTGATGGACATTTAGGTTGACTGCAAGTCTTTGCTATTGTGAATAGTGCTGCAATAAACATATGTGTGTGTGTGTCTTTATAACAGCATGACTTATAATCCTTTGGGTATATACCCAGTAATGGGATGGCTGGGTCAAATGGTATTTCTAGTTCTAGATCCTTGAGGAATCGCCACACTGTTTTCCACAATGGTTGAACTTGTTTACAGTCCCACCAACAGTGTAAAAGTGTTCCTATTTCTCCACATCCTCTCCAGCACCTGTTGTTTCCTGATTTTTTAATGATCACCCTTCTAACTGGTGTGAGATGGTATCTCATTGTGGTTTTGATTTGCATTTCTCTGATGGCCAGTGATGATGAGCATTTTTTCATGTGTCTGTTGGCTGCATAAATGTCTTCTTTTGAGAAGTGCCTGTTCATATCTTTTGCCCACTTTTTGATGGGGTTGTTTTTTTCTTATAAATTTATTTAAGTTCTTTGTAGATTCTGGATACTAGCCCTCTGTCAGATGAGTAGATTGCAAAAATTTTCTCCCATTCTGTAGGTTACCTGTTCACTCTGATGGTAGTTTATTTTGCTGTGCAGAAGCTCTTTAGTTTAATTAGATCCCATTTGTCAATTTTGGCTCTTGTTGCCGTTGCTTTTGGTGTTTTAGACATGAAGTCCTCGCCCATGCCTATGTCCTGAATGGTATTACCTAGGTTTTCTTCTAGGGTTTTTATGGTTTTAGGTCTAACATTTAAGTCTCTAATACATCTTGAATCAATTTTCGTATAAGGAGTAAGGAAAGGATCCAGTTTCAGCTTTCTACTTATGGTTAGCCAATTTTCCCAGTGCCATTTATTAAATAGGGAATCCTTTCCCCATTTCTTGTTTTTGTCAGGTTTGTCAAAGACCAGATGGCTGTAGATGTATGGTATTATTTCTGAGGGCTCTGTTCTGTTCTATTGGTCTATATCTCTGTTTTGGTACCAGTACCATGCTGTTTTGGTTACTGTAGCCTTGTAGTATAGTTTGAAGTCAGGTAGCGTGATGCCTCCAGCTTTGTTCTTTTGACTTAGGATTGTCTTGGCAATGTGGGCTCTTTTTTGGTTCCATATGAACTTTAAAGCAGTTTTTTCCAATTCAGTGAAGAAAGTCATTGGTAGCTTAATGGGGATGGCATTGAATCTATAAATTACCTTGGGCAGTATGGCCATTTGCACAATATTGATTCTTCCTATCCATGAGCATGGTATGTTCTTCCATTTGTTTGTGTCCTCTTTGATTTCACTGAGCAGTGGTTTGTAGTTCTCCTTGAAGAGGTCCTTTACATCCCTTGTAAGTTGGATTCCTAGGTATTTGATTCTCTTTGAAGCAATTGTGAATGGAAGTTCATTCATGATTTGGCTCTCTGTTTGTCTGTTACTGATGTATAAGAATGCTTGTGATTTTTGCACACTGATTTTGTATCCTGAGACTGCAGTGAAGTTCCTTATCAGCTTAAGGAGATTTTGGGCTGAGACAATGGGGTTTTCTAAATATACAATCATGTCATCTGCAAACGGGGACAATTTGACTTCCTCTTTTCCTAACTGAATACCCTTGATTTCTTTCTCTTGCCTGATTGCCCTGGCCAGAACTTCCAACACTATGTTGAATAGGAGTGGTGAGAGAGGGCATCCCTGTCTTGTGCCATTTTTCAAAGGGAATTTTTCCAGTTTTTGCCCATTCAGTATGATATTGGCTGTAGGTTTGTCATAAATAGCTCTTATTATTTTAAGGGTTTGTCATAAATAGCTCTTATTATCTTGAGATACATTCCATCAATACTGAATTTATTGAGAGTTTTTAGCACGAAGGGCTGTTGAATTTTGTCAAAGGCTTTTTCTGCATCTATTGGGATAATATATGGTTTTTGTCTTTGGTTCTGTTTATGTGCTGGATTATGTTTATTGATTTGCATATGTTGAACCAGCCTTGCATCCCAGGGATGAAGCCCACTTGATCATGGTGGATAAGCTTTTTGATGTGCTGCTGAATCTGGTTTGCCAGTATTTTATTGAGGATTTTTGCATCGATGTTCATCAGGGATATTGGTCTAAAATTCTCCTTTTTTGTTTTGTCTCTGCTAGGCTTTGGTATCAGGATGATGCTGGCCTCATAAAATGGGTTAGGGAGGATTCCCTCTTTTTCTATTAATTGGAATAGTTTCAGAAGGAATGGTACCAACTCCTCCTTGTACCTCTGGTAGAATTCAGCTGTGAATCCATCTGGTCCTGGACTTTTTTTGGTTGGTAGGCTATTAATTATTGCCTCAACTTCAGAGCCTGCTATTGATCTATTCAGGGATTCAACTTCTTCCTGGTTTAGTCTTGGGAGAGTGTAAGTGTCCAGGAAATTATCCATTTCTTCTAGGTTTTCTAGTTTATTTGTGTAGAGCTGTTTATAGTATTCTCTGATGGTAGTTTGTATTTCTGTAGGGTCGGTGGTGATATCCCCTTTATCATTTTTTATTGCGTCTATTTGATTCTTCTGTCTTTTCTTCTTTATTAGTCTTGCTAGCGGTCTATCACTTTTGTTGATCTTTTAAAAAAACCAGCTCCTGGATTCATTGATTTTTTGGAAGGTTTTTGTGTCTCTATCTCCTTCAGTTCTGCTCTGATCTT